>NC_086101.1:102456952-102780151 GCF_963921235.1 Mobula hypostoma
AATGAGTCTAAAATTCTGAAAACATTTTTCAAAAGATGGACTTTGTAAGAGAACCCATTTTGTATTTGAAATTGTACATAATTCAATGAAAATCATTCTGTTGTGTCGATCAGTAACCATTCTTTTCTGTAGGCAAGAGAGGTTTGTCTCTGTAAATCAAAGTGCAGTGAAATGGAAACAATTCGAAATGAAAGCAGAAAACTGGAAAAACATTGCACAATTCAGCAACAACTATGGAGAGACACAATACAGTTTTGACCCAAACGTAAACACAAAATTCTCTGCAGATGTTGGGGTCAAAGCAACACACACAACACGCTGGTGGAACTCAGCAGGTCAGGCATCATCTGTGGAAACGAACAGACAACGTTTCGGGCCAAGACCCTTCGTCAGGACTGAAGAGGGGGGGAGCAGGGGCCCCATAAAGAAAGTGGGGGGAGGGTGGGAAGGAGAAGGCTGGTAGGTGCCAGGTGAAAAACCAGTAAGGGGAAAGATCAAGGGGTGGGGGAGGAGATAGGCAGGAAAAGTGAAGGAGGAATAGGGGAAAGCACAATGTGTAGTAGAAGGAGGCGGAACCATGAGAGAGGTGATTGACATGAACATTGAATTCTCCAGCTTGCGGTAATTCCCTCTCCCTCCCTTCCCCCATCCCAGTTTCTCTCTGCCCCCTCACCCAGCTGCTTATCACCTCCCTCATAGCGCCCCTGCCCCTCCCTCTTCAGTTCTGATGAAGGGTCTCGGCCCGAAATGTTGACTGTTCGTTTCCATGGATGCTGCCTGACCTGTTGACTTCCTCCAGCATGTTGTGCATGTTGCTATGACCCAAACGTACCTGAAAGCCAATCAAAATAAAAAAAACACAAATCTTAGCAAAGTGAAGCAAAACCAAATGGTCGGAAACACTTAGCAGGTTAGGTAACATCTGTGGGAAGACGAAAAAAAGTTAACATCTTGGAAGTTTCAAGAAATGAATCTGCACTCTTCAATGCAGTTTGATCCTTTAATTCACTACAGAGGTGCTGCCCACGCAAAGTGCTTAGAAAACTTTTTTATTTTTGTCCCTGATGGGACCTGCTGCCCATGCTTTCAGCCCTCGGAATTTAATGTTTATTATTATCAGTTTTCTAAATCATTATTTATTTATTGATCCAGCAGCAGGCACTTTGAAACCAATAAGCTTGTACCACCCAGTTACACCCATGTGACCAATTAATCTTCTGGCAAGAACATGTATGCCTTTGAAAGCAAGCACCCGCAGGAAAGCCACACAGTCAAAGGGAGTTCGTGCAAACTCCTTACCTGCTGCATTAGAACTGAACTCGAGCCTCCGGCCTTATGTTAACCACTATGCTTACATGCCACTTCTACTTCCACTTCTCCAGATGCCCAGTTCTAACTTTGCTGCCTTGACATTCATCAATTTTAAACAAAATATACATATTAAAAAGAAAGAAATAAAATATTTAAAAATAATTACCAAAACTATGCTATTTAAATCGTGGGCAGAAGCTATTGAAGCCTGAAGTCCTACACCACAAGGTTCAGGAATGGCTACTTTCTTGCAACCTTCAGGATCTTGAACCAACTTGCATAACCCTAATCCTACATCATGAACACAGTACCACTGATCACTTCCTGCACTACCTTGTCCCTGTGTTTCTGCACAACTGCTCTGCTGTCCTGTCCTTTTCTTCACTGGCTTGATTAATTTATGTTTTGTAAGTTCTCTGTGTCGGTGATGCTATTTTTCATTACTGTACTGGGCTTATGACAGTAAACCTGCCTTGACTGGCAAACAATTAAAAAACACATGCCTGGTGTACCAGAAGACCATAAGACATAGGAGCAGAATCAGGCCATTCGGCTCATCGAGTCTGCTCCACCATTTCATCATGGCTAACCAATTTCCCTCTCAATCCCATTCTCCTACCTCTTCTTCATAATCATTCATGCCCTGACTAATCAAGAACCTATCAACCTCAGCCTTAAATACACCAGTGACCTGGCCTCCATCGCTGCCTATGGCAATGAATTCCATTGATTCACTACCATCTGGCCAGAGGAATTCCTCCTCATCTCTTTTCTAAATGGACATCCTTCTATTTTGAGATTGTGCCCTCTGGTCCTAGACTCCCCCACTAAAGGAACCATCCACTTTATCAAGGCCTTTCAATGTTCAATAGTCCATGAGGCCCCGCTCTGATTCTTCTATATTCCAGTGAGTACAGGTCTAGAGCCTTCAACTGCTGCGCGTATGATAACCCTTCCATTCTCGGAATTATTCTCGTGAACCTGCTTTGGACCCTCTCCAATATCAACACATCCTTTCCTAAATGAGGGGCCCAAAATTGCTCATATACTCTAGGACAGGCCTCACCATATACTCATATACTCTAGGACAGCCCCAGCATCACATCCTTGCTTTTATATGCTAGTCCTCTTGAAATGAATGCGAACATTGCATTTGCATTCCTCACCATTAATTTGACCTGCAAATTAACACTTAGGGAATCCTGCACGAGGACTTCAATATTCCTTTGCACCTTGGACTTTTGAATTTTCTCTCTGTTTAGAAAATAGTCTACGCTTTTATTCCTTCTGCCAAAATGCATAACTATAATCTTCCTAACACTGTATTCCATCAGCCAACTCTTTGCCTATTCTCGTATTCTGTGTAAGTCCTTCTGCAGCCTCTCTGCTTCCTTGACACTGCTTGGCCCTCCAACTAACCTTGTATCATCCGCAAACTTAATCACAGGCTATCAATTTCATCATCCAAATTGTTGACATACAAAGTAAAAAGAAGCGGTCCTGTATGTTTTCACAAATAAAATAACATGAGGTGTTTTATATTTAAGAAAAAATGTAATAACGTATTTATTGTACTCCAAACCCTGAAAACAAAGAGTGGTAAAAATACCTTACATAATTACAGCCTGACCAGGTCTGTGGCAGTTCTCGATGCCAGCAGGTCGACTTCTGGCCACTTGATGGAACGGTCCACCATGGTCAGGAGGTGCATGAACTCGTGGGAGGGGGGTGAATGACCATCAAGGTCCACATTGACATGATCAAACTGTCACTCAGGGACCTCAAAAGGTGTTAATGACGCCTGAACATGATGGTTAATTTTTGCCTGCTGGCATTCCACACGGACTGCAGTTCAATCACACACGTCCTTTTTGAGGCTGTGACGAAGAAATTTCTAGTGTAACCAGTTCGTGTGAAGCCTTCCAGTCCAGATTCAAGAGGCCTTGTATGGACTTGAAAACAGTCTGTCTCCTGTCTGCGAGCACGATGGGGCAAGGGTGACCGGTTGAGACATCACACAGGACAGAAACCCCAACTTCCCTGAACTAAGTATCAGCCAACCAGAGGCCTGTGACTGCTGTTCAGTAAGCCTGGACCTCTGGGTCAGTAACTTGGTCAGTTGTCATGCCTTATGTGTATGGCCTCATCGGCGGCCATCAGAGGCAATCAGCCACACCATTATTTTTCCCCTTGATATGTTGTATACCCGTTGTGAACTCAGATATGTAGGCCAGATGGCATTGTTGCCGTGCAGACCAGGGGTCTGATATTTTGGTCATTGCGTGCACGAGGGGTTTGTAATCAACGAACACTGTGAAATGGCGACCCTCTAGAAGAAAACAAAAATAGCGGACAGCCAGATAGAGACCGAAAATCTCACGGCTGAGCTTCCTTTCAGGCTAACGAAGCTGCCAACTGAAGAAGGCCAGTGGCTGCCACACGCCTCTGATCAGCTGTTCATACACAGCACCCATAGCAGAGTCTGAAGTGTCAGAAGTAATGGCTATGAGTGCATTGGGGAGTGGGTGCACCAGTAGGTTCACATTGGAAAGAACTCGTTTGGTATCATCAAATGCCCTTGTCACGTCCACTGACCAGTCAAGCGCTTGATTAGCCTTGTAGTGCGCTATATAGGGGGAGCATCAGTTCAGCATCTTGCAGAATGAAGCAAGATAAAAATTCATTATACCTTAAAACTCCTGTAGTTTTTACTAGTGTGGGACAATGGGAAATCCATAATAGCGGCTACCTTTGATGGGAGGAGTTTTGCACCTTCTGTGGAGATGCAAAGTGTGCGGAGATGGGATATGTGTTCGGATTTGGATCCACTGGTGACAAGTATGTCATCCTGGTAAACAAAAAATCTTTTAATAAGTCAGAGTTTATCAGCCATTGGAAAATCTTTGCTGCATTGTTCAGCCCAAGCGGCAAGCAGCATGCACAGAAATTCAAAGAGGCCAAATGGGTTATCACAGCTGTTCTGGAAATGTCCTCCGAGCACACAGGCACCTGATCATAGCCCCTACTAGATCGACTTTGGAAAAAAATTAACTTCTTGCCTAAGTGTGCCAAAACATCTTGGATGTGTGGGACCGGGTAATGGTCAAGAGTGGTCGGTAATCACTACACGGGCAGTAACCACTATCAGACCTCGGGACCATGTGGAGGGTGAAGCCCAGGGACTATTTGACCGGTGTACAATGCCGAATCTTTTCTTGTTGGCAAATCAGCCTTCAAAGTTGCCAGCTTTTCTGGGTCCAGTCTACATGCACAGGCATGGACTGGTGGGCCAGTTGTGGGAATGTGGTACTCGACCCGTGTTTTATGACTGTTGTGGAGAATGTGGGCTTGGTGCAATTTGGGAATTCACTCTGCAGTTGAGTAAACTCACATGCAGAGGTGCATGCACTTGACAGAGTTGTGGGGAAATTGCTGTGGGAGCAGGGTAACAACCCCAAGTCCTTGACCACCACAAGCCAGCTGTTCTTAAGACTGACCAGCAGTCCATGGGCACAGAGGAAATCTGCACCGAGCAGAGGTCTAGCCGCCTTAGCCAGGATGAAGCTCCATGTGTAACCTCGCCCACTGAAGCAGAACATCGCCTGTTGTATCTGGTAAGTCTGGATCTTGCTGCTGTTGGCGAGATTTCGTCACTCTTTCCTCTCATCAAGAGGTGACGCTGGCAGCACACTTACTTGAGCAGCTGTGTTCACAGACCTCAGATGTTGCAATGCTACAGCGCTATCAGCCCTTCCTAGTGTTCATACTGAAGTGAGTATGGTAAAATCCCCGGTCTGGCATCTGTTTCACTGCTGCAGGCATCCTTATGTTGGGGGCCTTGCTGACCGAGCTTATTGAGATAGAGAAAGGAGGAGGAATGATGCATCATTGCCTGGCTGAGAGTAGACTATCAGCCATTTTAACAAGCTCCCTATAATCCTTCACGAATGCATTAGTGAGGGCTAAATGAACTTGATCGGAACTTGCTGCATGAAGAGTTCCTTAAAAATAAAATAAGGATGGTGATTTGCCAGGAGAGACAGCATATGGTCGATTAGCTCCAAAAGTCTAGCATCACTGAGACCAGGTAAGGAGAGCCACTGTTCGGTGCACATAGACTCTAATCGTCCAAAAGTCTGTAAAAGCTAACATGTATATTAGTAAACAGTAAACATGTATATTAAATAGTTAGATTAAAATAGTGCAAAAAAGAAATAATATTAAAAAATGTGAGGTAGTGTTCATAGGTTCAACATCCATTTAGGAATCGTATGATGGGGGTGAGGGGAGAAAGCTGTTCCTGAAACGCTGAGTGTGTGCCTTCAGGCTTCTGTACCTTCTTCCTTATGGTAACAGTGAGAAGAGGGCATGTTCTGTGTGAAGGGAGTCCTTAACAATGGACGTCACCTTCTTGAGCCACTGCTCCTTGAAGATGCCTTGGACACTACAGAGACTAGTACCCAAGATGGAGCTGATTAATTTTACAACTTTCTGTAGCTTATTTCAATCCAGTACAGTAGCCTTCCATGCCAGACAGTGATGCAGTCTGTCAGAATGCTCTCTACAATATATCTGTAGAAGTTTTCAAGTGTTTTAGGTGACAAACCAAATCTCCTCCAATTCCTAATGAAATATAGCCACTGTCTTGCCTTCTTTCTAGCTGATTTATTATGTTGGGACCAGGTTAGATCCTCAGAGATCTTGACACCCAGGAACCTGAAATTGCTCACTCTCTCCACTTCTATCCCTCTATACCATCCCTCTATCCATCTCTTCTTAGAGATGGTATATATAATTAACTGGGTAGACAGGGTCTGATTAGGAACAGTCAATATGGATTTGTGCGTGGAAGGTCATGTTTGACAAATCTTATTGAATTTTTTGATTAGGTTACTAGGGAAGTTGACGAGGGTAAAGTGGTGGATGTTGTCTATATGGACTTCAGTAAGGCCTTTCTCAAGGTTCGACACGGAAGGTTAGTTAGGAAGGTTTAATTGTTAGGCATTAATATCGAAGTAGTAAAATGGATTCAGCAGTGGCTAGATGGGAGACGCCAGAGAGTAATGGTGGATAACTGTGTGTCAGATTGGAGGACGGTGTGTAGCAGAGTGCCTCAGGGATCTGTACTGGGTCCAACATTGTTTGTCATATTTATTAATGATCTGGATCATGGGGTGGTAAATTGGATTAGTAAGTATGCAGATGATACTAAGATAGGTGGTGTTGTAGATAATGAAGTAGGTTTTCAAAGCTTGCAGAGAGGTTTAGGCCAGTTAGAAGAGTGGGCTGAAAGATGGCAGATGGAGTTTAATGCTGAAAAATGTGAGGTGCTATATTTTGCTAGGACTAATCAAAATATACATGGTAAATGGTAGGGCATTGAAGAATGCTGTAGAAAAGAGGGATCTAGGAATAATGATGCATAGTTCCCTGAAGGTGGAATCTCATGTGGATAGGGTGGTGAAGAAAGCTTTTGCTATGCTGGCCTTTATTAATCAGAGCGTTGAGTAAAGGACGTAATGTTGAAATTGTATAAGGCATTGATAAGGCAAAATTTGGAGTATTGTGTACAGTTCTGGTCACCAAATTATAGGAAAGATGTGAATAAAATTGAGAGAGTACAGAGGAGGTTTATTAAATTGTTGCCCGGATTTCATCTCCTAAGTTACAGAGAAAGGTTGAACAAGTTAGGTCTTTATTCTTTGGAGCGTAGAAGGTTGATGGGGGACTTGATAGAGGTGTTTAAAATTATGAGGGGGATTGATAGAGTTGACATGGATAGGCTTTTTCCATTGAGAATGGGGGAGATTCAAACAAAAGGACATGAGTTGAGAGTTAAAGGGCAAAAGTTTAGGGGTAACATGAGGGGGAACTTCTTTACTCAGAGAGTGGTAGCTGTGTGGAACGAGCTTCCAGCAGAAGTGGTTGAGGCAGGTTTGATATTGTTGTTTAAAGTTAAATTGGATAGATATATGGACAGGAAAGGAATGGAGGGTTATGGGCTGAGTGCAGGTTGGTGGGACTAGGTGAGAGTAAGAGTTCAGCACAGACTAGAAGGGCCGAGATGGCCTGTTTCTGTGCTGTAATTGTTATATGGTTATAAGGTTATATGAGGGTTGTTTCCTGTTCCCTCATCTTACCCTTCCTGAATTTCACAATAAGCTGTTTGGTCAAACTGATAAGATCAACTGATAGTCCATGGACACACAGGAAATCTGCACTGAGCGGAGGCCAAGCCACTTTAGCCAGGACAAAGTTCCACGTGTAATGTCACCCACTGACGTGGTGTTTCACCCCATTGTGTCTGGTAAGTCTGGATTCTGCTTCCGTTGGCAGTATCCAGCAAGGTTTCATCATTCATTGCCTTCTCGTCAATAGGGGATGTTGGCAGCACATTCCCCTGGGCCCCGTGTCATGCAGGAAGCATCGGTCTGAAAGGGTGTCTGTGATGTACTTGCACATTGAAGCATCAAAGCGGTCAGCATTTCCTGACGTTCATTCCAAAGTGAATGTAGTAAAATCACAAGCCTGGTGTCGTCTGCTTCACACTCACAAGCATCCTTATGTTGCAGGCCTTGCCTCCCGAGCTTATTGAGGTAGGCAATGACTATCAATCATTTTAGCAAACTCCCTTAGTCCTTCGCTGATGCATTACAATGGCTATGTGAACTTGATCGGGCATTTATTGTGTGAAGAGTTCTTTAAAAATGAAACAAGGATGGTGATTTCCCAGGGGAAACAGCATGTGGTCCATTAGCTCTGACAGCTTAGCATTGCAAGACCGGGTAAGGAGAGCAACTGGTGCGCTCAGATTCTCATAGTCCAGAAATCTGTAAAAGGTGAGTTTTCAGCGATCGGTATTTATTGTGTTCCATTTGACTCACCACTCTCACAGCCGTGAGTTGCCAAAAGTCTGTAAAAGATGAATTTTCAGTGATTGGTATTTATCGTATTCAGGTGGGTGTTCGAGTAGACTCACCACTCTCACAGCCATGAGTTGCCAAGTAATGCTACCACAGAGAAGCATTTGGTGTTGTCGGAAACAACAGGAATTCTGCTGATGCTGGCAATTCAAGCAACACACATCAAAGTTGCTGGCGAACGCAGCAGGCCAGGCCGCATCTCTAGGAAGAGGTACAGTCGACGTTTCAGGCTGAGACCCTTCGTCAGGTGTTGTCGGCGGTGATTTTTCACCGCATGAATTGGGCCTCAGCTTGTACAATACCTCTGGAATCATCCAAGAGCATCAGGGTCATCAATGTAGGTTTTCACAAATAAAATGATGTGAGGTATTTTGTTTTTAAGAAAAAACATAATAACTCATTTATTGTACTCATTTTTTGAACACAAAGTGCGGCAAAAGTACATAATTATGTCATCATGTCAGACCAGCCTCCTAAAGTGAACCCCAACTTAATGTCAGTGGTTGTGAGTTAGGGTATGTTTCTACCACTTACATTCCCCTACAGTTCCAACACAGATCTCTGTGGAACAACACTGCCAGTCCAACGAGAACCCCTTTATTTCCACTGTTTGCCTCCTGCCAATCAGCCAATGCTCTATCTTTCCTGCAGTACTCTGGGCTCTTACCTTGTTTAGCAGTCTCATGTGCAGCACCTTGTCAAAGGCTTCTGAAAATTCAAGCACAGAACATTCACCAATTCTCCTTTGTCAATCCTGCTTGTTATTTCTTCAAGAGTTTCAACAGAACTTGGGTTTCTGGAAAGGGAATGAAAGGAGGATAGGGCAAGCATTCTATTCCCTGCGTATAGACAGTATAAAAGGAAGGGAATGTTGAGAATGTGACAGTTTCGAAGAAAGAATGCTCTGAAAGTAAGTGTGTTTATAAAGATACCAATTAGCTTTATTTGTCACATGTACATCAAAACTTGAAAGATATAGAGAAATGCCTGTCTGCATTTAATCGAATCAGTGAGGAGTGTGCTGGCAGCCTACAAGTGTTGCTACATTTCCAGCACCAACACAGAATAACCATAACTCACTAATTCTAACCGTACATCTTTGGAAAGCGGGAGGAAATGGGAGCATCCTTAGGAAAGCCATGTCGTCATGAGGAGAATGCACAAACTCCTTACGGACAGCAGTGGCAATTGAACCCCGAATGGTGATCAGTGGAACTGTAAAGTGATAATGTTAACTGCCATGCTACCATGAACAACAGGAATTCTGCAGATGCTGGAAATTCAAGCAACACACATAAAAGTTGCTGGTGAACGCAGCAGACCAGGCAGTATCTCTAGGAAGAGATGCTGTCGACGTTTCAGGCCGAGACCCTTCGTCAGGACTAACTGAAGGAAGAGTGAGTAAGGGATTTGAAAGTTGGAGAGGGAGGGGGAGATCCAAAATGATAGGAGAAGACAGGAGGGGGAGGGATGGAGCCAAGAGCTGGACAGGTGATAGGCAAAAGGGATACGAGAGGATCATGGGACAGGAGGTCCGGGAAGAAAGACAAGGGGGGGGGACCCAGAGGATGGGCAAGGGGTATATTCAGAGGGACAGAGGGAGAAAAAGGAGAGTGAGAGAAAGAATGTGTGTATAAAAATAAGTAACAGATGGGGTACGAGAGGGAGGTGGGGCATTAGCGGACGTTAGAGAAGTCGATGTTCATGCCATCAGGTTGGAGGCTACCCTGACGGAATATAAGGTGTTGTTCCTCCAACCTGAGTGTGGCTTCATCTTTACAGTAGAGGAGGCCATGGATAGACATATCAGAATGGGAGTGGGATGTGGAATTAACCCATCCCTCCCCACTGATCTCCCTCCTGGCACTTATCCGTGTAAGCGGAACAAGTGCTACACATGCCCTTACACTTCCTCCCTTACCACCACTCAGGGCCCCAAACAGTCCTTCCAGGTGAGGCAACACTTCACCTGTGAGTCGGCTGGGGTGATATACTGCGTCCGGTGCTCCCAATGTGGCCTTTTATATATTAGTGAGACCCGACGCTGACTGGGAGACCGCTTTGCTGAACATCTACGCTCTGTCCGCCAGAGAAAGCAGGATCTCCCAGTGGCCACACATTTTAATTCCACATCCCATTTATAAATCAGAGCATTGAGTACAGGAGTTGGGATGTAATGTTAAAATTTTACAAGGTATTGGTAAGGCCAAATTTGGAGTATTGTGCACAGTTCTGGTCACCAAATTATAGGAAAGATGTCAACAAAATAGAGAGAGTACAGAGAAGATTTACTAGAATGTTACCTGGGTTTCAGTACCTAAGTTACCAGACAAAGGTTGAACAAGTTAGGTCTTTATTCTTTGGAAGGTTGAGGGGGTACTTAAAATTATTGGGGGGTTAGATAGGGTTGACGTGGATAGGCTTTTTCCATTTAGAGTAGGGGAGATTCAAACAAGAGGACATGAGTTGAGAGTTAGGGGGCAAAAGTTTAGGGGTAACACGAGGGGGAGCTTGTTTACTCAGAGAGTGGTGGCTGTGTGGAACGAGCTTCCAGTAGAAGTGGAAGAGGCAGGTTCGATATTGTCATTTAAAGAAAAATTGGATAGGTATATGGATAGGAAAGGAATAGAGGGTTATGGGCTGAGTGCAGGTCAGTGGGACTAGGTGAGAGTAAGCGTTCGGCACGGATTAGAAGGGCTGAGATGGCCTGTTTCTGTGCAATAATTGTTATATGGTTATATGGTCAGGCACATAAGGGATATGATTGAAAATGCTGTCACTCTTGTGGAGGGGATTCTTTGGTTGATGAAAATGGTGAATACGATCATCAGTAGATGAAAGAAATCGAACAGAAGGTGACAGATTTGATAGCTATCTTATAAACAGATTGGAAATTTACACTGACACAGCAAGAAAATTGAAATGAAACTGCATGTACTGGAAATATGAAATAAAAACAGAAAATTCTGGAAATACTTAGCAGATCATGTAGCATTTGTGGAAAGAGGAAAATTAATGTTTCAGATCTGATTTCTATCATAAGTTCATTTGAAGGATCTGTCACAGGCTCAATATATTGATGCAATCATGAAGAAAGCACTCCAGCAGCTCTAATTCATTAGAAGTTTGAGGAGAGTTCGTAGGTCAACCAATATTGTTGAAAATTTCTACAGATGTACAGAGGATATCAGTTTGGCTGTTTGCACCACTGCCTAGTGTGGAGCTCCATTGAACAGGATCACAAGAGGCTGCAGAGGGTGCAGACATAGCCAATCCCATCATGGGCACAAACATCTCCAATAGGTGCTCCAAGAAGGCAGCATCCATCACTGTCTGGGATATGCCTTCAAGCAACACACATCAAAGTTGCTGGTGAACGCAGCAGGCCAAGCAGCATCTGTAGGAAGAGGTGCAGTTGACGTTTCAGGCCGAGACCCTTCGTCAGGACTAACTGAAGGAAGAGTGAGTAAGGGATTTGAAAGTTGGAGGGGGAGGGGGAGATCCAAAATGATAGGAGAAGACAGGAGGGGGAGGGATAGAGCCAAGAGCTGGACAGGTGATAGGCAAAAGGGGATACGAGAGGATCATGGGACAGGAGGTCCGGGAAGAAAGACGGTGGGGGGGGACCCAGAGGATGGGCAAGAGGTATATTCAGAGGGACAGAGGGAGAAAAAGGAGAGTGAGAGAAAGAATGTGTGCATAAAAATAGGTAACAGATGGGGTACGAGGGGGAGGTGGGGCCTAGCGGAAGTTAGAGAAGTCGATGTTCATGCCATCAGGTTGGAGGCTACCCAGACGGAATATAAGGTGTTATTCCTCCAACCTGAGTGTGGCTTCATCTTTACAGTAGAGGAGGCCGTGGATAGACATGTCAGAATGGGAATGGGATGTGGAATTAAAATGTGTGGCCACTGGGAGATCCTGCTTTCTCTGGCAGACAGAGAGTAGATGTTCAGCAAAGCGGTCTCCCAGTCTGCGTCGGGTCTCGCCAATATATAAAAGGCCACATTGGGAGCACCGGACGCAGTATATCACCCCAGTCGACTCACAGGTGAAGTGTTGCCTCACCTGGAAGGACTGTTTGGGGCCCTGAATGGTGGTAAGGGAGGAAGTGTAAGGGCATGTGTAGCACTTGTTCCGCTTACACGGATAAGTGCCAGGAGGGAGATCAGTGGGGAGGGATGGGGGGGACGAATGGACAAGGGAGTTGTGTCGGGAGCGATCCCTGCGGAATGCAGAGGTGGGGGGGAGGGAAAGATGTGCTTAGTGGTGGGATCCCGTTGGAGGTGGCGGAAGTTACGGAGAATAATATGTTGGACCCAGAGGCTGGTGGGGTGGTAGGTGAGGACCAGGGGAACCCTATTCCTAGTGGGGTGGCGAGAGGATGGAGTGAGAGCTACACCTTTAGTTTGGAGGAAGTGGGAGGAGCCAAAGGAGAAATTTTTAAGAGTAAGGACTAATTCCGCTAGACGGAGCAGAGTGGTGGTAGAGCTATGGGCACCCGTATGGATCCTAGCTATGCCTGCCTTTTTGTTGGGTTTGTGGAACAATCTATGTTCCGTGCCTATTCTGGTATCTGTCCCCCACTTTTCCTTCACTACATCGACGACTGCATTGGCACTGCTTTCTGCACGCATGCAGAACTCGTTGACTTTATTAACTTTGCCTCCAATTTTCACCCTGCCGTCAAGTTTACTTGGTCCATTTCCGACACCTCCCTCCCCTTTCTAGATCTTTCTGTCTCTGTCTCTGGAGACAGCTTATCCACTGATGTCTACTATAAGCCTACTGACTCTCACAGCTATCTGGACTATTCCTCTTCTCACCCTGTCTCTTGCAAAAACGCCATCCCCTTCTCGCAATTCCTCCGTCTCCGCCGCATCTGCTGTCAGGATGAGGCTTTTCATTCTAGGACGAGGGAGATGTCTTCCTTTTTTAAAGAAAGGGGCTTCCCTTCCTCCACTATCAATTCTTCTCTTAAACGCATCTCCCCCATTTCACATACATCTGCTCTCACTCCATCCTCCCGCCACCCCACTAGGAATAGGGTTCCCCTGGTCCTCACCTACCACCCCACCAGCCTCCGGGTCCAACATATTATTCTCCGTAACTTCCACCACCTCCAACGGGATTCCACCACTAAGCACATCTTTCCCTCCCCCCCACCTCTGCATTCTGCAGGGATTGCTCCCGACACAACTCCCTTGTCCATTCGTCCCCCCCCCAGATGCGGGAAGATTGTTCCCGATGTTGGGGAGGTCCAGAACGAGGGGTCACAGTTTGAGGATAGAGGGGAAGCCTTTTAGGACCGAGATTAGGAAAAACTTCTTCACACAGAGAGTGGTGAATCTGTGGAATTCTCTGCCACAGCAAACTGTTGAGGCCAGTTAATTGGCTATGTTTAAGAGGGAGTTAGATATGGCCCTTGTGGCTACAGAGGTCAGGGGGTATGGAGGGAAGGCTGGGGCGGGGTTCTGAGTTGGATGATCAGCCATGATCATAATAAATGGCGGTGCAGGCTCGAAGGGCCGAATGGCCTACTCCTGCACCTATTTTCTATGTTTCTATGTTTCTATGTTTCTATCCCTCCCCACTGATCTCCCTCCTGGCACTTATCCATGTAAGCGGAACAAGTGCTACACATGCCCTTACACTTCCTCCCTTACCACCATTCAGGGCCCCAAACAGTCCTTCCAGGTGAGGCAACACTTCACCTGTGAGTCGACTGGGGTGATATACTGCGTCCGGTGCTCCCGATGTGGCCTTTTATATATTGGCGAGACCCGACGCAGACTGGGAGACCGCTTTGCTGAACATCTACGCTCTGTCCGCCAGAGAAAGCAGGATCTCCCAGTGGCCACACATTTTAATTCCACATCCCATTCCAATTCTGACATGTCTATCCACGGCCTCCTCTACTGTAAAGATGAAGCCACACTCAGGTTGGAGGAATAACACCTTATATTCCGTCTGGGTAGCCTCCAACCTGATGGCATGAACATCGACTTCTCTAACTTCCGCTAGGCCCCACCTCCCCCTCGTACCCCATCTGTTACTTATTTTTATGCACACATTCTTTCTCTCACTCTCCTTTTTCTCCCTCTGTCCCTCTGAATATACCTCTTGCCCATCCTCTGGGTCCCCCCCCCCGACCGTCTTTCTTCCCGGACCTCCTGTCCCATGATCCTCTCGTATCCCCTTTTGCCTATCACCTGTCCAGCTCTTGGCTCTATCCCTCCCCCTCCTGTCTTCTCCTATCATTTTGGATCTCCCCCTCCCCCTCCCACTTTCAAATCCCTTACTCACTCTTTCTTCAGTTAGTCCTGACGAAGGGTCTCGGCCTGAAACGTCGACTGCACCTCTTCCTACAGATGCTGCTTGGCCTGTTGCGTTCACCAGCAACTTTGATGTGTGTTGCTTGAATTTCCAGCATCTGCAGAATTCCTGTTGTCTGGGATATGCCTTCTTCTCTTTACCACCATTGGGGAAGGAGGTACAGGAGACTGAAGACCTACATTCAACATTTTAAGAACATTTTCTTCCTCTCCACCATCAGGTTTCTGAACAGTCCATGAACCCACAACGACTCCCTCGTTATTGTTCTTTTACACTATTTATTTACTTTAATAATTGATAGTACTTGTATTATTGGTACAAAGTAACACATTTCATGACATAGGTCAGTGATAATAACCCTGATTCTGAATCAGGCCCAGGGCCTACAATGTGAGCTCTGTCTTTCTTTCCACAGATACAGTTTGACAGTGTTTTCGACATTCACTATATTTTATTCCACTGAAGCATTGTTACACTAATGTTCCAGGGTGCAAGGAAGGTGACAGGGCGTCCTATATAAGGAATAGACTTGGTATAGAACACTCAAACTCGATTAGTCAGTTAATGAGTCATCTCCTGCCAGGCTCCTTTGCAGACAGTGTGATGGTATTTCTTCCATGAATTGCTGTCGAGTTGATGACCATCCTACTGCACAGACATAATTACAGATATCATTGAGTCATTTAATTCTCACGTACATTGAAGAGGGCAGGTTGCTACTGAAATTGTCATATTGTTATCACCAACACCTTGTAACAATTTGAAAGGTTAAAGGCATCACATCACCACTCCAGATGCTAAGTGAAATAACTCATTATCCTTAGATTTAATTGAGACTGATATTAACTAGAAATATAAGTTATGCCACTGAAGAGCAAGCCTTTCAGGTTGCAAATTAAAGGGCAAGGGGGTTATTTTTATTCAATTCTAGGAAGCATTTTGTAGCCTTTATCATAATGCCAAACATAATGACATGAAAATATTTCACCATTTGATGAATATTTCTGCAAATAAAAGATGCACAAATTAATAAAAAATTACCATTTAGCTGCTTCAAAGATCTTTAATCACCTTGCTTGAAGCACACAATCCTTCTTGCTAATTTTCTGCTTGGCAGGTATGTGCTAGTGTGAACTCACATTTGCAGAGCAGATGATATATGTTAACAAGAAAAATTCTACAATGCTGGAAATCCAAATCAACAACCACAAAATGCTGGAGGAACTCAGCAGGTCAGGCAGAATCTATGGAAATGAATAAACAGTCAAGGTTTTGGGCCAAAATTCTTCCTCAGGACTAGAATGGAAGGGGGAAGATCCAGAATTATGTTAGGCTGTTTTGGAGACCCAAATGACAATTACCCAAGCCAGTCTCCTGATACGGATCTTCTACAAGGCCATAAGAAACAGGAGTTCAATTAGGTCACTTAGCCCATTCTGCCATTCCAAACCAATATGTGTTTTTAACTACATTGTCCCATCTTCTCCCCGTAATCCTCTACCCTCATACCAATCAAGAATCTATTAGTCTCTGTCTTAAATACACCCTCTGACAGTCTGCACAGCCCTCTGTGCATATAAATTCCATTGATAAATTCCTCTGCCTGAAGAATTTCCTCCCTATCTCAGTTTTAAAATGGTTTTCCTCTATTCTGACTCTGTGTCCTCAGATCCTAGGCTGCCCTAAAAATCAAAACATCTTCTCTACATCCACTCTATTCAGTATAAGAACATAAGGAATAGGATCAGGAGTAGGCCCGTCCAGCCCGTTGAGCCTGCTCCCCATTCAATAAGATCATGGTTGATCTGGCCATGGACTCATCTTCATCTACCTGCCTTTTCCCATAATCCTAATTCCCCTACTATGCAAAAATCTATCCAACCTTGTCTTAAATGAACCCTCGACCAAAGAGTTTGAGGTGGAAGTGGCGGAAGGTCTGCACCACGGACAAGAGCTCCCGGCTGGTGACACAATATTTCCATAAAATGCGACTCAGGGTGTGGCTGAAGTATGCCACAGCGCGGTCTCCTTGGTTCCCCTCCTGTAACACCACTGTACCGAGCCCCTCATTTCTGGCATCCGTGTCAACACTGAAGGGGAGTGCTGGATTGGGGTACACCAGCACTAGGGCCTGGGTTAGTGCAGCTTGGAGCTGATTGAAGGCGGCAGTGCAGGTGTCCGACGGGCGAAGGGCCGTACCCTTCTCGGTGAGCTGATGCAGGGAATGGTTCTGTTGGTGAAGTCCCTAATAAACGGGTGGTAGTATGATGCCAGCCCCAGGAAGCTGTGAACACTGAGAACCTCACAGGGATTGCACCATTCCTTAACTGCCGCCACCATCGCCACTCCTCCCACACTCACCACGTGCACCAGGAACTTCGTCTGGTGGCGCAGCGAGCAGCATTTTGCAGAGTTGAAGAGCAGGTTCACCTGGCAGATGGTGGTGAAGACCTCTTCCAAATTCCACAGGGTATTATTGGAAATGGCGGTGTGCACCAGGAGATCGTCAAATAGATTACACAGTGACTCTGCGGAATGTGATCCAACACCCTCTCCATCAGTCTCTGGAATGTGGCCGGTGTGTTACACAGGCCAAATGGCCTTACCTGGAAGTGCCACAACCCTTGACCAATGGTGAAAGCAGTCTTAGGCCAGGCCTCTGGGGCTAGTTCAACCTGCCAGTAGCTACTGCGGAGATTGAGAGAGGTGAATAAGGTCGAACCTGCAATATAGTCCAGGGCATCAGCAATTCGCAGCAGTGGGTAGGAGTCCTCCTGGGTCACGAGTTGAGATAGCGGTAGTCTATGTAGAGTTGCCACAACCTTGACGACTCCTCCGTAGAGATCGTTAAGAGCACCAAATTTCTTGGTGTTCACCTGGTGGAGAATCTCATCTGGTCCCTTAACACCAGATCCATAGCAAAGAAAGCCCAGCAGCATCTCTACTTTCTGCGAAGTCTGAAAAAAGTCCATCTCCCACCCCCCATCCTCACCACATTCTACAGAGGTTGTATTGAGAGCATCCTGAGCAGCTGCATCACGGCCTGGTTCGGAAATTGTACCATCTCGGATCGCAAGACCCTGCACGGATAGTGAGGTCAGCTGAGAAGATCATCAGGGTCTCTCTTCCAGCCATCACAGACATTTACACCACCTGCTGCATCCACAAAGCAAACAGCATTATGAAGGACTCCACGCACCCCTCATATAAACTCTTCTCCCTCCTGCCATCTGGGAAAAGGCATTGAAGAATTCGGACTCTCATGACTAGGTTATGTCACAGTTTCTTCCCCCAAGCCATCAGACCCCTCAATACCCAGAGCCTGGCTTGACACCAACCTACTATACCCTCTACTGTGCCTACTGTCTTGTTTATTATTTATTGTAGTGCCTGCACTGTTTTGTGCCCTTTATGCAGTCCTGGATAGGTCTCTAGTCTAGTGCAGTTTTTTGTGTTTTTTTCTTATGTAGTTCAGTGTAGTTTTTGTATTGTTTCATGTAGCACCATGGTCCTGGAAAACATTGTCTCATTTCTACTATGTTCTGTACCAGCAGTTATGGTTGAAATGACAATAAAAAGTGACTTGACTTGACTTGACCTGAACCCATCTTTCTTCCTGATCAACATCGCTGGGGCTGCCCACAGGCCATCATAGGGCTTGATGATGCCAGCTGCTGCCATTTCATTCAGCTACTGCTCTGCTGCCTGGCACTTGGCAAGGGCAGGTGATGGGACCGCAGGCTGGGTGTCCCCGGTTGATGTGGTGTTGGACCAGCCCCCTGCGCCTGCAGTCCTTGTCCATGGCTGTGAGATATTGATGTGCTGATCCAGCAGGTCCTTCAGCCACTGCCGCTGGTCCTGATCCAGGTCCTCACAGCCCCGCTGCCACAGCCCTGCGCTGTCAAGATGATGCCGCGGTAGTGCTGCCGATGTTGTCGTGCTATGCCAATGCCGTTGCTGATGAGCTGTTCTGGGGTGTCCGGTGGTAGTTGCTGCACCTGCCTGGTCTGCTTCCTGGAGCTGCCCTGCCGGAAGCCACGGCTTCAGCACTGAGGTAGAGTGTTGCCCCCGACACATCCACGCGGGCCCTCCGGTGGGACAGCAGGTCCAGGCCAAGGATACAGGACTCTCAGATGTCAGCAAGCCACACCTTGTGCTCCGCCGTGTTTTCCCCCACTGCGATGCGCAGCCTCCTCTTCCCTCGTATCGCCGCACAGTCACCGGTGACCATCGCCAGCTGGACCGCCGTCGTTGCCCACTCAGGTGGGGAAGGCTGGTCCATGTTCAGGAGGATGATAGTGATGGTTGACCCCATGTCCAACAGTACACAGCATCTGATGCTCTCCACCACGCAGTCCATGTATAAGCCTCGCTCTTCACCCAAACAGCCCACCAGAGGGGTGACAACGGATGGATTCTGCTGGTGGTTCTGGGTGATGCTGAAATACCATGGGGGGCTAAAATTGCTTTGCTCTCTCCACCTCAGCCAGTGATGATGGTGATGTCAGGCAGACATGCTGCCAAAAGCACTCCGGCGTCTGCGCCTTTACGAAGGCGTGGAAGGCAAGCTCTTCCTGAACCGTGGGAGGGAATTGGGGGTGGCCATGCCAAGCACAGTGGCGGAGATCTGCTGTTAGTGCCCCCAGGTTTTCTCCCATACGGCGCTGTCTGGATCTTTTGACGTTAATTGCTAGGGCCCATGTTCCTCCACTTTCTCCGATGGTGTTGGTGGCGTCTGCCATGTTACTCATCCTCCCATGACTGCAGTATCTTGGGTTATCCAGCACGGGCCGTGAAGGAGGCACATGATGTGCTCTGCCATGTCCCCCTGGGTACTGGGTACTGGGTCCACTCACCCATTTGGGTTCCCTGAGAAGGCACAATGCTTGATTCCCAGATTCTTCCTCCAGGTCAGCTTCCCGTCTTTGGGACCCTGGCCTGGGTTTGCAGGAGGGGCATATGGCTCGGTCCTTTGACTAACCCTTTGGGTCTCAAGGCGCTCTGTCTGACATCGTAACTCTTCAATCTCACCGTCAATTTCTAATCCCACTTCTGACACCAATATGTTGAGCCATGATGACAGACGAGGAGTGATTGCTTAACTTAACTGCCAATTTTGTTGCAACCAGCACAGTAACAGACAGAATGCATCAGCTCGGTGAGAACTAAGCCAGTCACGTAGAGTGGGGGAGGTGATTATCGCACACCCTGGTTACGGTCAGGGTGACCCACAAACACACATGAGAATAACTGTATAACCCAAGCTAAAATGTAACAATAAATGAATTTGAACATTCCACCATAGTCCCACGGCTACATTTACAAGAACAATAAATAGCACTGGCTGCTAGAAATGCTGGGGTGAGCTGTCGACCATTGCATGGATCACCACTCTGATAAACCAGAGGACAATCCATGATTGCACTGAATGGCAGGAAAGTTTCAGAGGACCGACTGGACAGGTTTGATACAAATCCCACCCTCACATTATCTCTTCTTGCACATTTAGAAACATGTGCATAATTGTTATTATATTGGTATTTGCAAGAAATGAATTTGCAGGACTAAAGGGACAGGGTGGAGGAATAGACCTGTTGGAATTGCCTTACTAGGAACCAGCATGAAGTTGACGAGTAGAATCATTGCCTCCAGGCACATCTTCCCACCTTTATCTCTAATCGGTCCTACCTTCACTCCTGTCATCCCTTTTTTCTTCACATAATTGAAGAATGCCTTGGGGTTTTCCTTTGCCCTAATCGCCAAGGCCTTCTCATGCCCCCTTCTTGCTCTTCTCAGCCCCTTTTTAAGCTCCTTTTTTGCTTCCCTATATTCCTCAATAGACCCATCTGATCCTTGCTTCCTAAACCTCATGTATGCTGCCTTCTTCCACCTGACTAGTTTTTCCACCTCATTTGTCACCCATGGTTCCTTCAGCCTTCCATTCTTTATCTTCCTCACCAGGACAAATTTATACCTAACATCCTGCAAGAGATCACATGTCCATAGTACATTTCCCTGCAAAAACATCATCCCAATTCACACCCGCAAGTTCCAGCCTTATAGCCTCATAATTTACCCTTCCCCAATTAAAAATTTTCCTGTCTTCTCTGATTCTATCCTTTTCCATGATAATGCTAAAGGCCAGGGAGCGGTGATCATTGTTCCCCAGATGCTCACCCACTGAGAGATCTGTGACCTGATCCGGTTCATTACCTAATACTAGATCTAGTATGGCATTCCCCCTTGTTGGCCTGTCCACATACTGTGACAGGAATCCATCCTGGACAACTTAACAAACTCTGCCCCATCTAAACCCTTGGAACTAATCAGGTGCCAATCAATATTAGGGAAGTTAAAGTCACCAATGATAACAACTGTAGCCCCCCGGCCACCCTCAGGGTCGCTTGGCTCACTGTCGTCGAAGGAAACAACCCTCGGCCCCGCCAAACTGGGTAATTAGTTTGTGTGGATGCTGTGTGATGTACCCCACCCCGCCCAAATAACAGACAATACACCAGATACGATTAAATGATTTATAGTTTATAGATATTACTGGAACTATATCATTAATAGAGAATAAAACATACAAGGAAAATAAAAGGCGCCACACTTATCAAAGTTCAATCTCTTCATGCACAAACAGTTGGAGCTCAGGACCCTTCTTCTTCACCTTGCGACCCCTCGGACCACCTCGACCGGCCACCTGGCACCATCAACGGTGGTCGACCAGATGCTCCACACGAGTTCGTCTCCGTCTCCTCGCCGAACGCCCTCCTCGGAGTCTGACCTCGTTAGCGGACTCACAGCACCTGGTCCATCCTTTGTCTCTCTCTCTCTCCCGCCTTCTGCCCCAAAGCCCTGCGCATACAATATCTTACAAATACACCAAAAACATAACAACTATCCCAATTGGTTCATAACATCTTCTTATCAGTAACGTGATTCAGGAAACTGCCAGCAGAAGGACTTTCTCAGCATTTAACATAACAAAGAAGCATTCACAAGTATAACATAACAAAAAATCCATTTTAATTAGCCTACGCAGTAACAAAAGAGACGAAACCCCCTTACACAACCCTGTTATTTTTGCACCTTTCCAAAATCTGCCTCCCAATCTGCTCCTCTGTATGTCTGCTGCTACCAGGGGGCCTGTAGAATACCCCCAATAGAGTAACTGCTCCCTTCCTGTTCCTGACTTCCACCCATACTGACTCAAAGGAGGATCCTTCTACAGTACCCACCTTTTCTGTAGCTGTAATAGTATCCCTGACCAGTAATGCCATCCCTCCTCCCCTTTCCCCCCCTCTCTATCCCTTTTAAGGCACTGAAATCCAGGTCACAGTTCTTCAGGACATCTGGTGGTGTTCCACCTGGTCCAGCGCTCCTGCTCTGTTTGAGTGCATATTTGGCCTTCTTCAGTTCCTCAATGGTGAATGGGCCATCATCAATGTTGACTTGCGTTATTATCGTGGGCATGTCCTCTTCTTCTTCCGTGATCGTTGGAGGGCTTCCCAGCAAGTTCTTAAAGTGGGTAAAACATGTCAGGACATGGTCCTCTGCTGTTTTACCACTTATTTGACCTGATGGGGACTTCTTCCGTCTACTGATCTTATTGACTAGACGCCATGCTTCTCAATGCTGCATGTCTTCATTAGCAGCTTCTATCTCTCTAATCCTGTCAGCTAGTTCCTCTTCCTTCAGTCAGTCATAGGTGGCAAAGAGATTCTTCTTTGCTGTCTTGAACTTGTTTCTTAGCTAGAAACCATAGAAACCATAGAAAACTACAGCACAGAAACAGGCCTTTTGGCCCTTCTTGGCTGTGCCGAACCATTTTCTGCCTAGTCCCACTGACCTGCACACGGACCATATCCCTCCATACACCTCCCATCCATGTATCTGTCCAATTTATTCTTAAATGTTAAAAAAGAACCCACATTTACCACCTCATCTGCTCATTCCATACTCCCACGACTCTCTGTGTGAAGAAGCCCCCTCTAATGTTCCGTTTAAACTTTTCCCCCATCACTCTTAACCCATGTCCTCTGGTTTCTTTCTCCCCTTGCCTCAGTGGAAAAAGCCTGCTTGCATTCACTCTATCTATACCCATCATAATTTTATATACCTCTATCAACTCTCACCTCATTCTTCTACGCTCCAGGGAATAAAGTCCTAACCTATTCAACCTTTCTCTGTAACTGAGTTTCTCAAGTCCCGGCAACATCCTTGTAAACCTTCTCTGCACTCTTTCAACCTTATTTATATCCCTCCTGTAATTTGGTGACCAAAACTGAACACAATACTCCAGATTCGGCCTCACCAATGCTTTATACAACCTCAGCATAACATTCCAGCTCTTATACTCAATACTTTGATTAATAGAGGCTAATATGCCAAAAGCTCTCTTTACGACCCTGTCTACCTGTGACACCACTTTTAGGGAATTTTGTATCTGTATTCCCAGATCCCTCTGTTCTACTGCACTCCTCAGTGCCTTACCATTAACCCTGTATGTTCTACCTTGGTTTGTCCTTCCAACGTGCAATACCTCACACTTGTCTGTATTAAACTCCATCTGCCATTTTTCAGCCCATTTTTCCAGCTGGTCCAAGTCCCTCTGCAGGCTCTGAAAACCTTCCTCACTGTCTACTACACCTCCAATCTTTGTATCATCAGCAAATTTGCTGATCCAATTTACCACATTATCATCCAGATCATTGATATAGATGACAAATAACAATGGACCCAGCACTGATCCCTGTGGCACACCACAAGTCACAGGTCTCCACTCAGAGCAGCAATTCTCTACTACCACTCTTTGGCTTCTTCCATTGAGCCAATGTCTAATCCAGTTTACCACCTCTCCATGTATATCTAGCGACTGAATTTTCCTAACTAACCTCCCATGCGGGACCTTGTCAAAGGCCTTACTGAAGTCCATGTAGACAATATCCACTGCCTTCCCTTCATCCACTTTCCTGGTAACCTCCTCGAAAAACTCCATCAGATTGGTCAAACATGACCTACCAAGCACAAAGCCATGTTGACTCTCCCTAATAAGTCCCTGTCTATCCAAATGCTTGTAGATTCTGTCTCTCAGTACTCCCTCCAATAACTTACCTACTACCGACATTAAACTTACCGACCTATAATTTCCCGGATTACTTTTCGATCCTTTTTTAAACAACGGAACAACATGAGCCACTCTCCAATCCTCCGGCCCCTCACCCGTAGACAGCGACATTTTAAATATTTCTGCCAGAGCCGCCACAATTTCAACACTAGTCTCCTTCAAGGTCCGAGGGAACACCCTGTCAGATCCCGGGGATTTATCCACTTTAATTTTCCTCAAGACAGCAAGCACCTCCTCCCCTTCAATCTGTACAGTTTCCATGATCTCACTACTTGATTCCCTTAATTCCATAGACTTCATGCCAGTTTCCTTAGTAAATACAGACGCAAAAAACCTATTTAAGATCTCCCCCATTTCCTTTGGTTCTGCACATAGCCGACCACGCTGATCTTCAAGAGGACCAATTTTATCCCTTACAATCCTTTTGCTCTTAATATACCTGTAAAAGCTCTTTGGATTATCCTTCACTTTGACTGCCAAGGCAACCTGATATCTTCTTTTAGCCCTCCTGATTACTTTCTTAAGTATTTTCTTGCACTTCTTATACTCCTCAAGCACCTGATTTACCCCTTGTTTCCTATACACTTCATTTACTCCCTCTTCTTCTTTATCAGAGTTGCAATATCCCTTGAGAACAAAGGTTTCTTATTTCTATTCACTTTGCCTTTAATCCTGACAGGAACATACAAGCTCTGCACTCCCACCTACCAATCACATCTTTGCCAGAGAACAACCTGTCCCAATCCACGCTTTTTAGATCCTTTCTCATTTCTTCAAATTTGGCCTTCTTCCAATTCAGAACCTCAACCCTAGGACCAGATCTATCCTTGTCCATGATCAAATTGAAACTAATGGTTTTATGATCACTGGAACCGAAGTGCTCCCCTACACAGACTTCCGTCACTTGTCCTGACTCGTTTCCTAACAGGAGATCCAATATTGCATCCCCTCTAGTTGGTCCCTCCATATATTGATGTAGAAAACTTTACTGAACACATTTTACAAACTCTAAACCATCTAGACCCCTAACAGTATGGGAGTCCCAATCAATATATGGAAAATTAAAATCCCCTACCAGCACAACTTTATGTTTCCTGCAGTTGCCTGCTATCTCTCTGCAGATTTGCTCTTCCAAGTCTCGTTGACTATTGGGTGGTCTGTAATACAATCCCACTAATGTGGCCATACCTTTCCTGTTTCTCAGCTCCACCCATAAGGACTCAGTAGACAAGCCCGCTAATCTGTCCTGCCTGAGCACTGCTGTAACATTTTCCCTGACAAGCAATGCTACCCACCCACGCCCCTCCCCCACCTTTCATTCCTCTGCCTCGATCACATCTGAAACATCGGAACCCTGGAATATTAAGCTGCCAGTCCTGCCCCTCCTGTAGCCAAGTTTCACTAATTGCTATAACGTCATAATTCCACGTGTCAATCCACGCCCTGAACTCATCCGCCTTCCCCGCAATACTCCTAGCATTGAAATATATACACCTCAGAAGATTTTTACCACCACTCACAACCTCACAACCTCTTCTGTTTCGCTCCTTCTAAGTTCGGCATGACAAGCATTGACCACACTTCTTGCTGAGACGACATCAGGATGTTTTGAGATCTGACTCTTCTTGATTCGCTTCACAGTAGGCAAACTCTTTGTTGCACCTGTGTGTGTGTCTATGAGCCATTGTTAGCGGTCAGTGGCAGTCTCTTCCTCTCCCCTTTCCAGTGAGCGGAAGTGATTTCTCACCTCCACTGTGTATTGAGCTTGAAGAACAGGTTGTGAGGAGAATGCCTTCCAGTCTAGCTTCTCCTTGGGACCTGTGGCTTTGGGTTGCCGCAGGCTCAGTCTCACTTGCTTTGACACTACTCTGTGATCAGAACTGACCGAGTTGAAAGTGCTGTAGGCTTCTGTGTTGATCACACAATTACGCCATTTTGTTCTTACGAGGATGTAATTGAGCTGTTTCCTGTAGGTGGAGGCTCTGTTTTCATATGTCCACAGTTTACCAGCTCGCTTCTTGAGTTGTGTGTTGGCGGCAATGAGACTGTGTTCGTGGATGAAATCAACTAGGTATTGTCCATTTCTGTTGGTAAAGTCTTGGTATGAGTATGGAACATCTTCCAGTCTGACCTGGGCATTAAAATCGCCGAGCACAGCCAGGAAGTTATGTGCTGGTATTGAAATGACAACTTTGTGAAGCTTACTGTAGAAGGCCTCCACCTCCTTCTCCTCGCTGCAGTCGTGCGGTGAGTAACAGATGATGACAGAGGTCACCGGGTTTCTGTCAAGTTCCGCAGGAAGGATTCTGTCACTGACTGAAACTATGTGCCTCAGTGCCTCCTTCGCCTTGTGGTTCAACATCAGCCCTACTCCACCTTGTGCTGACATCGTCATCGGATCTCTCCATGCAGACGAGGTGATGAGGTGCATCCCCTCTACCTCTGTGAACCTTATCTCTTCGTCAGGGTGTACATGACAGTGTTCTTGGACCCCCAGGATGGAGATCTCGTATCTGCTTGCCTGTGATGCCAACTCTGTGCATCGAGGCAAGAGGCGGATGGTGTTTGCGTTGAAGGTTGAGATGATCATCTTTACCTTACAGCACAAAAGAGGCGCAGTTCGCTCAGCTATCACAAAAGAACTGAGGAAACATTTTGAAGTTACAGTCATTTGTGTGCCTTAGGGAAGCTCATCTTAGGTGATCTTCCCAGGAAAATACTTCAAAGAAGTAAGAAATAATTAAACTATTTCTACTCTCCGAGCCAAAGATGTAATTCTTATTTCTTTATTCTCTTTTCATTCACTCCCACATAACAAACACAATCACAGAAACTGCATTTGTAAAGTAAACTCTTTCAGAGCAAAAAAATCCATATCTTCTCTTTCTCTCTGGTGTAGGAGGCCATTCAGCCCATTAGCACTACGTTGGTTCTTAGAGCAATCTCATTATTCCCATTCCCCCCACTTATTTCCATGTTATCTATTTTCTCTCATGTTCGTTGACTCTCTACTGATTGTCCTGGATAATTTACAGCAGACAATCCCATCTCTGGGATTTGAGAGGAGCAACTGCACATTTTTCAGTTCTCTGTCACTCCAGGCCTTGCAACACAGTCCCTAGATAAGATCAAATTTTGCGACATATGTCGATGCTATTAAACCTGATTCTGATTCAAGGCAAGGGACAGTAAATGTGTCACATCCCAATCGCAAACAGCTGAAAGACACAGAGAAAACCTACAGCACAATAAGGCCCTCCAGCTCACAAAGCTGTGCCAAACGTACTTACTTTAGAAATTACCTCGGGTTACCCATAGCCCTCTATTTTTCCAAGCTTCACGTACCTATCCAAGAGTCTCTTAAAACAGCCTATCGTTTCCGCCTGCACCACAGTTACCGGCAGCCCATTCCACGCACTCACCACTCTCTGTGTAAAAAAAACTTACCCCTGACATCTCCTCTCTACCTACTTCCAAGCACCATAAAACTGTGCCCTCTCGTGCTAGCCGTTTCAGCCCTGAGAAAAAGCCTCTGACTATCCACATGATCAATGCCTCTCATCATCTTATACACCTCTATCAGGTCACCTCTCATCCTCCATCGCTCCAAGGAGAAAAGGCCAAGTTCACTCAAACTATTCTCATAAAGCATGCTCCCCAATCCAGACAACATCCTTGTAAATCTCCTCTGCACCCTTCCTACAGTTTCCACATCCTTCCTGTAATGAGGTGACCAGAATTGAGCACAGTACTCCAAGTAGGGTCTGACCAGGGTCTGAGATAGCTGTAACATTACCTCTCGGCTCTTAAACTCAATCCCACGGTTAATGAAGGCCAATGCACCATATGCCTCTTAACCACAGAGTCAACCTGTGCAGCAGCTTTGAATATCCTATGGACTCGGACCCCAAGATCCCTCTGACCCTCCACACTGCCAAGAGTCCAACCACTAATACCAGATTCTGTCATTATATTTGACCTACCAAAATGAATCACCTCACACTTACCTGAGTTGAACTCCATCTGCCACTTCTCAGACCAGTTTTGCATTCCATTAATGTCCAACTGTATCCTCTGACAGCCCTCTACACTATCCACAACACCCTGACCTTTGTGGCATCAGCAAATTTACTAATCCATCCCTCCACTTCCTATTCCAGGTCATTTATAAAAATCACAAAGGGTCCCAGAACACATCCCTGAGGCACACCACTGGTCACCAGCCTCCATGCAGAATATGACCTGTTCTGCAACCACTCTTTGCCTTCTGTGGGCAAGCCAGTTCTGGATCCACAAAGCAATGTCCCTTTAGATCCCGTGTTTCCTTACTTTCTCAATAAGCCTTGCATGGGGTACCTTATCAAATACCTTGCTGGAATCCATATACACTACATCTACAGCTCTACCTTCATCAATGTGTATAGTCACATCCTCAAAAAATTCAATCAGGCTCATAAGGCATGACCTGCCTTTGACAAAGCCATGCTGACTATTCCTAACCATATTATACCTCTCCAAATGTTCATAAATCCTGCCTCTCAGGATCCTCTCCATCAACTTACGAAATGAAGGAGTGAGTCTCAATCTCACCAGCACCCTGTAAAATTCTCTGCTACATCTGCCTGTTTAGCCAGACCATTATACTCTTGGTCTTTAGTTGTTTGCACATAGGAACAACTCTACGTTATTTACCCATTGTAAATTAATCATGATTTTATACACCACGACCAAATTTTCTCTCCATCTTCCTTGCTAAAGAAATAACCCCAGTCTATCCAGTTTGTCCTCATTTCTGGAACCATTCTGCATAGTCATTAAAATATTTACATTGTTCCTAGAAGTTGGTGACCAGAATTGTGTGCAATAATCATGTTGAGACCCAAACAATATTTTGCACATTTTCAAGAATACACAGAATTATGAAAAGGATTAGGTCCTTCCAGGATGTTCCACCATTCAATATGATCATGACTGTTGCCCCAGGTCACAATGTCTCCTCTAAGCTTGGTGTGCATTGTCCTCAATTTTCCCATCTTTCTAAAACATATCTTCCTCTTCTTTAATTACTTCCAGTTGATCTAGAGTTACCAGACAATTCCAGTGATGTACCAGTTTCAGTGAGAAGAAATTCCAACACATCACTGTTTTAAAATACTGGTAATTATGAACCCTGGTATTCAATACTCGAGTAGGCACGTGGCCAAGTGGTTAAGGCATTGGACTAGCAACCTGAAGGTCGTGAGTTCGAGCCCCAGCCGAGGCAACGTGATGTATCCTTGAGCAAGGCACTTAATCACACATTGCTCTGCGACAACACTGGTGCCAAGCTGTATGGGTCCTAATGCCCTTCCCTTGGACAACATTAGTGTCATGGAGAGGGGAGACTTGCAGCATGGGCAACTGCTGGTCTTCCATACAACCTTGTCCAGGCCTGCGCCCTGGAGAGTGAAGACTTTCCAGGTGCAGATCCATGGTCTCGCAAGACTAACAGATACCTTTAATGAGATACTCCCACTAGTGGAACTACCGCAACATCTGCTGTTAAGATGTTATATATTTCAGTGAAATTATTTTGCATTTTTCTTAATGCCAGAGGATAACTTCAGTTTAGAACTCACTGTCTCTATTTATGAATCCTAAGTTCCCATATGCTCTGCTAACCATCACATGAATTCATCCAGTGAATCTTCTGCACACTACCTCCAGTGAAAATATATCCTTCCTTAAGTACACACTGTGCATCAGGCACACTGTAAGGGTTATCTGTTCAGCTTGCCCATCTTTTTCCACTTGCAGTCTACAAATGTCCTGTGTACTGTTTGCGTTGTTCCATTTGTGTCATTTGCCGATTTGGAAATTTTCACTGTGCACACTAATGTCTGAATAAATTTATGATCAAGATGCAGTTCGGGGACAAAAACTATCTTATGTACCAGTGGCATAGCTGATGTAGGAGCAGTTCATTGTATAATACAGGAAATTCAGTATACAATGACAATTTAATCAGAAAGTTGTACCTTGTAATCAGTGAAGAAGATTATGATTCATTAATCATCTTACATCTAATTAGATTTTCTTTTCATATATTATACTTTTCCAAGATCATTCCATTTCCCCAGATATCAGTCAAATGTGAACTCCCTTTCTCCATAAATGCTGCCTGAGCTGCAAAATATTTCCAGCATTTTCTGTTGTTTTATTCCTCTCACAGAATTGTAAGTGTGCGGAGAGAGTAAATGATTCACAATATTAAAACATCTTTGTTCCTTCAGCACTGATGTCATTTCAAAATGTGTGTACCCATCAACTATTTGCAATCATGAAGTCCTTGTGAGGTCTGCAAAGATGAAATAGCTTCAAAACTGCATGGGTGAAGCAATCTGAGTCAGTAATAAAAAATAGTGTATCTCTGTATGAGTGATGCATAATAAAATGATGGAAATACTTTCAAGATTTTCCGACTGGCATTCAGTAAGTTTTGTTGCTCCATATGCAATAGGGAACATTTTATAGCTGAGTGAATAATAAGAATTAGATATTGTGAAAAACTATTTCAGGAAAAGTTTATCTTCTTCTATTTATACATCTTCCAGTGTTGCCATATTACTGGCTGACAGATAAGAGGTCTAGGAGGGCAAAAGTTATACTTTGTATTGGATATATATGACAGTGGGTAAACTTAGGTGGATTAACAAAACAGCAAGTTCAATAACGTAACTCTTCACGGCCACATCGTTCACTGGTAGAATATGTTTACTCTAAGGAGTTTGCCACAATGTTGGTTGTAGTTCATCCCCACAACCATCAGGCTCCTGATATGACAAATAAACTCACTCACCACTTCTCTACAACCTACAGAATCACTTTCAAGGGTTCCCTTACAACTTACACTCTCAGTATTGTTTTTATTTGCTCTCTTTATCTTCTTTTGTATACAGGTTGTTCGTCAGACTTTGAAGGTTTAATGTAAAGTTTGTTTCATAAAATTTCAGCATATTTCTTTTTCCCTGTAAGAAAAATAAATGTCAGGGTTGTATATACTAACATATTTGTACTTTGATAATAAATCTTCCTTGAACTTTTGAACTTTAAACATCTGTGTCAATGGCAGTCATTGAAACATTGCACTTTGCAAGTTAAGATCTTTAAATTGATACCAAGGTGCATCCATTGTTTTCCGGAATCTTCATCACAGAGGTCTGAATGGTTGATTATATCTGTACAGAAGAAGCCTAAGACAGTCATAAGAGATCTCACCTTCATCAATATTCACATATATCACCCACACATATATAAAGGCAGATGGAGAGGCGGCATAATTTTAAGGCGACTGGAGGGAAGTATAGGGCACATGTCAGAGATAAGTTTCTTTTTGCAGAGAGAGAGGTGATTGTGTGGAACACACTACCAGGTTGGCAGTAGAGGCAGATACATTTGGGGCATTTAAGCTAATCTTAAATAGGCACATGTGTAAGAGAAAAATGGAGGGTTATGTGGGAGGGAAAATCTAGATTGATCTTAGAATAGGCAATAGACAATAGGTGCAGGAACAGGCCATTTGGCCCTTTGAGCCAGCACCGCCATTCACTGTGATCATCCACAATCAATATCCAGTTCCTGCCTTATCCCCATAACCTTTGATTCCACTATCTTTAAGAGCTCTATCCATCTCTTTCTTGAAAGCATCCAGAGACTTGGCCTCCACTGCCTTCTGGGGCAGAGAATTCCATATATCCACCACTCTCTGGGTGAAAAAGTTTTTCCTCAACTCCGTTCTAAATGGCCTACCCCTTATTTTTAAACTGTGACCTCTCATCCATCACCCATCAGTGGGAACATGCTTCCTGCTTCCAGCGTGTCCAGTCCCTTAATAATCTTATATGTTTCAATCAGATCCCATCTCATCCTTCTAAATTCCAATCTTTCAACATATGACAGTCTCTCCATCCCGGGAATTAACCTTGTGAACCTACGCTGCACTCCCTCAATAGCAAGAATGTCCTTCCTCAAATTTAGAGACCAAAACTGCACACAATACTCCAGGTGTGGTCTCACCAGGGCCCTGTACAGCTGCAAAAGGACCTCTTTGCTCTTATACTCAATTCCCCTTGTTATGAAGGCCAGCATGCCATTAGCATTCTTCACTGCCGACTGTACCTGCATGTTTGCTTTCAATGATTGATGTACAGGAACACCTAGATCTTGTTGGACTTCCCCTTTTCCTAACTTGACTCCATTTAGTCAATAACCTCCCTTTCTGTTCTTACCACCAAAGTGGATAACCTCACATTTATCCACATTAAACTGCATCTGCCATGCATCCTCCCACTCACTCAGCCTGTCCAAGTCACCCTGCATTCTCACAACATCCTCCTCACATTTTACACTGCCACCCAGCTTTGTGTCATCTGCAAATTTGCTAATGTTACGTTTAATCCCTTCACCTAAATCATTAATGTATATTGTAAGCAGCTGCGGTCCCAGAACTGAACCCTGCGGTACCCCACTGGTCACCACCTACCATTCCGAAACGGACCCGTTAATCGCTACTCTGTTTCCTGTCAACCAGCCAATTTTTAATCCATGTTAGTACTCTGCCCTCAATACCATGTGCCCTAATTTTGCCCACTAATCTCCTATGTGGGGCTTTATCAAAGGCTTTCTGAAAGTCCAGGTACACTACATCCATTGGCTCTCCCTTGTCCATTTTCATAGTTACATCCTCAAAAAATTCCAGAAGAATAGTCAAGCATGATTTCCCCTTCATAAATCCATGCTGACTCGGACCTATCCTGTTACTGCTATCCAAATGTGTCGTAATTTCATCTTTTATAATTGACTCCAGCATCTTTCCCACCACTCTCTTCAGGCTAACCGGTCTATAATTTCCTGTTTTTTCTCTCCCTCCTTTCTTGAAAAGTGGGACAACATTAGCCACCCTCCAATCCACAGGAACTGATCCTGAGTCTATAGAACCATTGGAAAATGATTACCAATGCATCTACGATTTCTAAAGCCAACTCCTTAAGTACCCTGGGATACAGACTATCAGGTCCCAGGGACTTATCGGCCTTCAGATCCAACAGTCTATCCAACACCATTTCCTGCCTAATATAAATTTCCTTCAGTTCATCCATTACCCTAGGTACTTTGGTCACTATTATATCTGGGAGATTGTTTATGTCTTCTCTAGTGAAGACAGATCCAAAGTACCTGTTCAACTCGTCTGCCATTTCCTTGTTCCCCATAATAAATTCACCCGTTTCTGTCCTCAAGGACTCAATTTATTCTTTTCCTTTTCACATATCTAAAGAAGCTTTTACTATCCTCCTTCATATTCTTGGCTAGTTTACCTCCGTACCTCATTTTTTTCTCCACATGTTGCCTTTTTAGTTATCTTCTGTTGCTCTTTAAAAGTTTCCCAATTCTCCGGCTTCCCACTCTTCTTTGCTATGTTATACTTCTTCTCTTTTATTTTTATACTGTCCTTTACTTCCCTTGTCAGCCACGACCTCCCCTTACTCCCCTTAGTATCTTTCTTTAGGATCTTTCTTCCTCTTTGGAATTAACTGATCCTGCACCTTCTATATTATTCCTAGAAATACCTGCCATTGTTGTTCCACTGTCATCCCTGCTAGGGAATTGCTCCATTGAACATTAGCATGCTCCTCCTTCATAGCTCTATAGTTCCCTTTGTTCAACTGTAATATTGACACTTCTGATTTTCCCTTCTCCCTCTCATTTTGTAGATTAAAACTTATCATATTATAGTCACTACCCCCAAATGGCTCCTTTACCTCGAGGTCCTTGATCTAATCCTGTTCATTGCACAATGTTAAATCTAGAATTGCGTTCTCTCTGGTAGGCTCCAGTACAAGCTGTCCTAAGAATCCATCTCGGAGGGACTCCATAAACTCCCTTTCATGGGGTCCAGTACTAACCTGATTCTTCCAGTCTACCTGCATGTTAAAATTCCCCATAACAACTGTAGCATTACCTTTGCGACATGCCAATTTTAACTCTTGATTCAACTTACACTCTCCATCCAGACTGCTAAGTTAAAAGGTATGCATTACATCGTGGTCCAAAGGGCCTGTACTGAGCCGTAATGTTCTATGTTCTATGTTCACATCATGAGTTACACTGCCTATAAAAAGGATTCACTTCCCTCGGAAGTTTTCATGTTTTATTCTTTTACAACATTGAATCACAGTGGATTCAATTTGGTATGTTTTGACACTGATCAATAGAAAAAGACTCTTTTGTGTCAAAGCGAAAACAGATCTCTACTAAGTGATCTAAATTAATTACAAATATAAAACACAAAATAATTGATTGTATAAGTATTTTCCCCTTTAATAAGGGACACCAAATCATCATTGGAGCAGCCAATTGGTTTTAGAAATCACATAATTAGTTAAATAGAGATCACCTTGTGTATTCAAGGTGTTTCAGTTGATGGTAGTGAAAATACACCCGTATCCAGAAGGCCCAAAAGCTGGTGAGTCTGTATCCTGGTAAAAACCACACCATGAAGACAAAGCACAAGTCAAAAGATGGATACAAGAACATTTCCAAGTCACTGAATATCCCTTGGAGTACAGTTAAGTCAATCATCAAGAAATGGAAAGAATATGGCACAGCTATAAATCTGCTAGAGGAGACTGTCCTCAAAAACTGAGTGAACATGCTAGAAGGGGGCTAGTGAGGGAGGACACCAAGAGACCTAGGACAACCTATGAGTTACAAGCTTCAGTGACTGAGATGGGAGAGATGACGTGTACTACAACTGTTGCCCAGGTGCTTCACCAGTCACTGCTTTATGGGAGAGTGGCAAGGCAAAGGGAAAGCCACTGTTGAAAAAACTCACATGAAATCTTGGCTAGAGTTTGCCAGAAGGCATGGGGGAGACTCTGAAGTCAGCTGGAAGAAGGTTCTGTGGCCTGATGAATGAAACCAAAATTGAACTTTTTGGACATCAGAGTAAACGATTTGTTTGGTGTAAGCCAAACACAGCACATCATCAAAAACACACCAGCCCTACCATGAAGCATGGTGGTGTCTGCATCATACTGTGGGGATGCTTTATGGAAGGCTTGTGAAGGTGGACGGTAAAATGATTGCAGCAAAATGCAGGGAAATCCTGGAGGAAAACCTAATGCAGTCTAGAAGAGAACTGCAACTTGGGAGAAGATTCGTTTTCCAGCAAGAAAATGACCCTAAGCATAAAGCTAGTGCTACACGGGAATGGCTTTAAAACAACAAAGTTAATTTTCTGGAGTGGCCAAGTCAGAGTCCAGACCTCAATCCAATTGAGAATTTGTGGCTGGACTTGAAAATGGCTGCTCACTCACGATCCCCATGTAATCTGACAGAGCTTGAGCAGTTTTGTAAAGAAGAATGGGGAGAAATTGTAGTGTCCAGATGTGCAAAGCTGATAGAGACCTATCCACACAGATTCAAGGCTGTAATTGCTGCCAAAGGTGCATCTACTAAATACTGACTTGAAATGTGCATCTACCAAATACTGACTTGAAAGGTGCATCTACTAAATACTGACCTGAAGGGGATTGATACTTTGGCAATCAATTATTTTGTGTCTTATATTTGTAATTAATTTATATCCCTTTGTTTTCACTTTTACACTAAAGTGTCTTTTTCTGCTGATCAGTATCAAAACAGCCAGATTAAATCCACTGTGACTCAATGTTATAAAACAATAAAGCATGAAAACTTTCTTTCTTTCTTTTTAAATCTTTTTATTGAATAAGTATACAAAAAGGTAAGCCATATAGGCACTAATACACTGTTAGAATATAATAAAATTACAGGAGATATTAATACAGAAAAAAATGATACAAACAATGTAATTTAAACATAACATACTAAGGTAACATAATAGTATAGTAATTTATATATATATATCAACAGAGAAAAGGAAAAAAAAACCCAAAAAAAACCCACTGTGCAACTAAACTAAAAGCAAAGCAAAGCAATGGGCTATCTTGGAACCAAGTAGAGTTAAAGAACTTAAAATCACGTCCTCAACCTGACCTCCATTAAAAACAGTAAAAAAAAAACAAGAAGGGAATATAAATATGGAGCAAAAAAGAGAAGAAAAAAAAATTACATTAAATGAAAATATTGAATAAAAGATCTCCAGGTCTGTTCAAATTTAAGTGAGGAATTATAAAGATTGCTTCTAACTTTCTCCAAATTCAAGCATAATATCGTCTGAGAAAACCAAAAAAAGGTGGTTGGAGCATTAAGCTCTTTCCAGTGTTGTAAGATACATCTTTTCGCCATTAAAGTAAGAAATGCAATCATTCTACGGGCTGAAGGAGAAAGATTACTGGAAATTTTAGGTAATCCAAAGATAGCAGTAATAAGAGATAAGTGAGGAGAGATATCTATATTCAATACCTTTGAGATAATATTAAAAATGTCTCTCCAAAAAGTTTCCAGAGTAGGACAAGACCAAAACATATGAGTTAAAGAGGCTATCTGCCCCGGACATCTATCACAAAAAGGATTAATATGAGAATAAAAGCGAGCTAATTTATCTTTGGACATATGTGCTCTATGAACAACTTTAAATTGAATTAGGGAATGTTTAGCACAGATAGAGGAAGTATTGACTAATTGTAAAATCTGCCCCCAGCCATCCACGGAAATGATAGAACCCAATTCCTGTTCCCAATCTACCCTAATCTTATCAAATGGAGCTTTCCTAAGTTTCATAATAATATTATAAATCATAGCTGATGCACCTTTCTGACATGGATTAAGGTTAATTATAGTATCTAAAATATATGTAGGAGGAAGCATTGGAAAGGAAGAAAGTATATTACTTAGGAAATTTCTAACTTGTAGATATCTAAAAAAATGTATTCTTGATAAATTATATTTATTAGATAATTGTTCAAAAGACATAAGGGAACCATCTAAAAATAAATCCAAAAACCGTGAAATACCCTTAGTCTTCCAAATTTGAAAAGCATGATCCGTAAAAGAGGGAGGAAAAAATATGTTACCTAAAATAGGAATCGCTAGCCCAAATTGGTTAAGATCAAAATATTTTCTGAATTGAAACCAAATACGTAAGGTATATTTAACTATCGGGTTAGAGACCTGTTTGAGGCGTTTCAAATCAAAAGGAAGAGAGGAACCTAAAATAGAGCCAAGTGTATAGCCCTGAACAGATTGTAATTCCAATCCCGGTCAAGTAACCAAAATTTCATATGTCGAATATTAATTGCCCAATAGTAGAATCTAAAGTTAGGTAATGTTAAACCTTCATTTCTCTTAGCTTTCTGTAAATGTATTTTACCTAGTCTCGGGTTTTTATTTTGCCAAATAAATGAAGAAATTTTTGAGTCGACTTTATCAAAAAAAGATTTTGGAACAAAAATTGGTAATGCCTGAAATATATATTAAAATTTTGGCAGAAAAAACATCTTAACTGCATTAATACGACCAATCAAAGTTAAATATAATGGAAACCATTTAGATGAAAGTTGAATAATATCGTCAATTAAGGGTAAAAAGTTAATCTTAAATAAATCTTTGTGTTTACAAGTAATTTTAATCCCAAGATATGAAAAATAATTATTAATCAATTTAAACGGAAAGTTATGATATAAGGGAAGTTGTTTATTAATCGGGAAAAGTTCACTCTTACTAAGATTTAATTTATAACCTGAAAACAGACTAAATTATGCTAATAACTCTAAAACAGCAGGGATGGATTTTTGAGGATTAGAAATATATAAAAGTAAATCATCAGCATAGAATGATATTTTATGGGACTTTAAGCCACGAGTTATCCCAGTAATATTTGGAGATTCTCGAATGGCAATTGCAAGAGGTTCTAATGCAATATCAAATAATAAAGGACTAAGAGGACAACCTTGTCGAGTGCCTCGAAAAAGAGGGAAAAAAGGTGAGCTTAGAGAGTTAGTACGGACCGAGGCCACAAGAGAATGATATAACAGTTTGATCCAGGATATAAATTTCGAGCTAAAATTAAACATTTCAAGCACCTTAAATAAGTAAGGCCGTTCTACTCCGTCAAAAGCTTTCTCAGCATCTAAGGAGATAACACACTGAGGAACATTTTGTGAGGGCGTATATACAATATTTAACAGTGTGCGCATGTTATAAAAAGCGTAACGACCTTTAATAAAACCCGTTTGGTCTTCCAAAATAATAAAATTAAGTACTTTTTCTAATCTGTTTGCCAATAACTTAGAAAAAATTTTAGAATCAACATTTAATAAAGATACTGGCCTATAAGATGCACATTGAGCAGGATCTTTATCCTTCTTTAATATTAGAGAGATTGACGCTCTATCGAAAGATTCGGGAAGTTTACCAAGTTTTAATGAAGCCTTGAAAACCCTACAGAACCAAAGGATTAATGAAGGTGCAAAACATTTATAAAATTCTACGGTAAACCCATCAGGGCCAGGAGCTTTCCCCAGGTTCATAGAGGAAATAACATTCTTAATCTCATCAGTGGTAATGGGAGTATCTAGCATAGAAGACATATCCTGTGAAATCTCAGGGAAATCTAGGTTATCTAAAAAATCATTCATATATTTAGAGTCTCGAGGAGACTCTGATTGATATAAGGAAGAATAAAAATCAAAGAAGGTTTGATTAATCCCCGCATGATCAAGTATCAGTCGATCATTTTGATTATAAATCTGATTAATTTGAGATTTAGCATAGTTAGACTTCAATTGGTTAGCCAACAGTTTGCCAATTTTGTCACTGTGTACATAAAATTCACTTCTTGTTTTCTTTAATTGGTTTACAATCGAAGACGAAAGTAATAAACTGTGTTCCATTTGAAGTTCAGTTCTTTGTTTATATAACTCCTCAGAGAGAGCTGTAACATATTTCTTATCAATTTCCTTAATCTTGTCCACAATTACTAATTCCTCCTGCTTCAGCTTCTTCCTGAAAGCAGCAGAATACGAGATAATCTGACCACGAATATAAGCTTTAAAAGTATCCCAAAGAATGTTCACAGAAATATCCTCTGTATAGTTGATTGTAAAAAAAAGATCAATCTGTTCATTCATAAAGTTGACAAAGTCCGAGTCCTGAAGCAACAGCGAATTAAAACGCCATTGTCTATTATTTTGTGTGTTGGCCTGAATTTTAATAGAAAGCTTAAGTGGAGCATGATCCGAAATGGTTATAGAGTCATAATCACATATAATCACTGAAGAAATAAGACGAAAGTCAATAAAGAAATAATCAATTCTTGAATAGGAGTGATGAACATGTGAAAAAAAAGAAAAATCTTTTTCCTGAGGATGCAAAAAACGCCAAATGTCCGTCGACCCAGAATCAGAGAGGAATGAATTAATCAAAGTTGCAGATTTATTAGGTAAGGTCCGTAGAGGAGCCAAACGGTCCAAAGCTGGAGATAAACAGGTATTAAGATCGCCACCCCAGATCAATGAAGACTCATTCAAATTCGGGAACTGATTGAATAATGATTTATAAAATTCCGGACAGTCCATATTGGGAGCATAAACATTAACCAAAACTACCTTTTTATTAAATAGTAGACCACTAACCAGTAGAAATCTACCATTCAGATCAGAGATAATATCATGTTGTATAAAAGTAACTGAGGAGTCTATAAAAATAGAGACGCCTCGAATCTTAGCGTTAGAGTTTGAATGAAACTGTTGTTCCTTCCAGAATTTAAAAACACGTAGTCTGTCCCCCATCCGCACATGGGTTTCATGTAAAAATAGAATTTGTGCTTTAAGTCTCCGGAACACTTTAAAAACCTTTTTCCTTTTAATAGGATGGTTAAGACCATTAGTATTCCAGGAGACAAAATTAATAATAGACTCCATAAACCCTAAAGTCAACCCGCAAAAAGGAGGATTGACGATAGGCTCGACCCACAAACCCGGAAAGGGAACAGAACAAACAAGAGATACCGGGAAGGAGAACGCAACCAATATTTCAATAGTGTAGATAGCCCAAGAAGGAAAAAACTAAAACGTGAAGCTCCTCCCACCACCCTCTACCCCATGACCCCAAGGCTAAATCTAAAACAGACCAGCCGGAAAGCAGCAAGCATTAAAACTACCCCCATGACTTCCGATAGACGCTCACTAAAAAAAAGTGTAAATATAAAAAAGATCAGCTAGTTATAAAACAGTAAAAGGATAAAAAAAAGTAAATCAATTAAAACAAACACTTAATATAACAGAGAAAAAGCCAGAAAATATAAAAAAACCGCAACAAACTCCCATGAATAAACAAAAAAAAAGAAATGAAATTATTAACATAAACTAGTTATGAAAACCTACAAGAAAAATAGATTTAAAAACTACAAAATTTAAGGCCTCAAAGGAAATACGTAGAATGACGCTGAGGAAATAACCACCCAGAATCCCCTGGGAAAAAGAAAAGAATGACGCAGATAGAAAGAAAGTTTAGCAACCCTATTAATTAATCAAAAATAAACTTTTCTGCCCATATAAGACAAAAAAAAATTAAGGCCGACAGATTCACAACCTCCGATCAAACGGAGATAGTTAAAAATTACGATTAAGATGTTGAAGGTAAAAGTTGATCCAGATAACTCTGGGCATCCGATGGAGATTCAAAAAAACGGAGGGCTCCATCCAACGTATGAATCCTTAAACGTGCTGGGTAAATCAACGCTGGTTTTAAATCCATCTTGTAGAGTTCCGACATCACAGATCTGTAACGAACCCGTTGATCCCGAATTGGTTTGCTGAAATCCTCCACCAACCGGAAATGAAGATCCAAAAAATCAATGTAACCTTTAGATTGAACGAATCAAAACAGTTTCTCCTTGTCTTGAAAGTAATGAAAACATAAGATGACATGTCGAGGTTTATCTGACTTAGACGAGTATGATGGAACTCTGTGAACACGATCCAATAACGGTGGTTGGTCAGGAAATACAGTAGGAAATGCATCTTTTAAAAGTTGAGAAAAAAACTTTATAGGGTTGTCAGATTCAACAGCTTCACACACACCAATCATTCGAAGATTCTGCCGTCGCATTCTGGGTTCTAAGTCAGAGTTTTTAAAGGTCAGAAAGTCAAGTTTTTTCTTCATTATAGTAATTGTTTCTTCAATTTTCCCCATCTTGAGTTCGTTTTGTTGCGTGGATTTTTGAAGATTAGATATAGCCGACTGATGTTCCGTAATAGATGTTTGTATTTTATCGATTGAATCGGCAATTTTCTGGAAATTAATTGAAATTTCCGCACGAATCAACTCCGTAATAGAGGTTGAAATTTCCCTTTGAATTAGATCCGATATAGCTTTCAAAGTCACCGGTGGCTCAGTCGGAGGAAGATCGGCACCTTTCGGTCTAACCGGAGGTTTGCCATCTTTCCCATTTTTTCCATTCTTAGACATAGCAGACCTTAAAAGCATCCGATTATCAAAGAGCCCAATTTGTTTCAAAGTATTGTAAAAGTCGATGCCTTAATGGTTAGTTAAAATATAGCTGATCATAAGAAGAAAAACTCAGAGGTAATGGAGCGAGTCAAGAACACGACTTCACTCCATGAGCTCTACTGGAAGTCCCCCATGAAAACTTTCAAGGGGTTGAATACTTCTTATAGGCACTGTAAATGGGTATCCTTAGTGATAAATGCGCAGCCCTCCGGTGAAAGTGATATCATATTCGATAAATAGGGGCCGTGGACAATTCTGATTTGATGAAGACACACGTGAAAGCATAGAGGAACATCTGGAGAAATTTCTGAAATGCCAGTTCACTGCTGTTGTTACTGCGCGATCGGGAATCTTTCGGAGGGAAGGCCTCAAAATCCCCGGATTTGCCTGCTGTTGGTGACCAAGATTGAGGTCGAATAGCTCAGATAGAGATGGCGCTCAGTACTTGGTGTCGGAGAGCTGATCGGAGACTTGAAGTTTTCGGATGACTCAGAATCGCACTGAGAGAGTTTTTCTTCCTTCCCCCATCTGCGTGAGATAGAAACCATAGAAACCATAGAAACTACAGCACAGAAACAGGCCTTTTGGCCCTTCTTGGCTGTGCCAAACTATTTTCTGCCTCGTCCCACTGACCTGCACACGGACCATATCCCTCCATACACCTCCCATCCATGTATCTGTCCAATTTATTCTTAAATGTTAAAAAAGAACCCGCATTTACCACCTCATCTGGCAGCTCATTCCATACTCCCACCACTCTCTGTGTGAAGAAGCCCCCCCTAATGTTCCCTTTAAACATTTCCCCCCACAAATGTGGGACATCTGAGAGACTTTGAACTTTTTACTGTGCTCATGGACTTCTTCATCAAGTATTGTTGCACTGTTGTAACTATATGTTATAATTATGTGCTTTTGTTAGTTTTTTCCGTCTTGGTCTGTCCTGTGTTTTGTGATATCACACCGGAGGAAATATTGTATCATTTCTTAATGCATGCAGTACTAAATGACAATAAAAGAGGGCTGCGTGTCTTCATAATCTAAAACACCATTATTGACTTTAACCCTGGAATTAATGTGCAGTCATTAGTTATATTACAAACCACACTTGCTCCATTCTCTGGAGTACTATGGGCAGAGAGGAGACCAGATAGAACTCAATAAAATTATGAGAAGCCTATATGGGATTATTCCCCTGATTGAGAATATACAGTAGAAGAAATAATAGTGGTGTTTAAATGATTTCAAATTGACACATTAATATGTATGGAATGGAGGGGGATGGATTATGAACAGTGATAAGATTTAGTTAAATTTGGCATCATGTTCGGCACAGATATTGTGGGCTCAAAGATAGGAGATTTTGTGGGGGAGATCGGGAGTCTCGGATGGTATGTTGCCTCCCTGGTGCCGGGGTCCAGGACATCTCAGATCGGGTGCAGGTTATTCTCGAGAGGGAAGGCAAGAATCCAGATGTTGTGGTCCATGTCGGGACCAACGACATGGGTAGGAAGAGTGAGGGGGTCCTGCGTAGTGAGTTCAGGGAGTTATGTGCGAAGCTGAAGGGCACGATCTCCAGGGTAACAATCTCAGGATTGCTACCTGTGCTACGTGCAAGTGAGGCGAGGAACAGAAGGATTATACAGATCAATACGAGGCTGAGAGGATGGTGCAGGAGGGAGGGCTTCAGGTTTTTAGATAATTGGGCTTTGTTCCAGGGAAGGTGGGATCTGTTCCGACGGGACGGTTTACACCTGAACTGGAGGTGGTACTAACATCCTTGCAGGGAAGTTTGCTAGTGCTGCTTGGGGGGGTTTAAACTAAATTTGCAGGGGACAGGGATCCAGAATGTGAGAAAGGATAGCGAGATGAAGTATAAAGGACAGGTGGGGATTACATGGTTCCGGAATATTAAGTGTGAAGTAGAGAAAGGTGAGGCGGAACGAGTGATAAGGAGGATACATATGCAGAGGGATGGTCTGACGGAGCATGGAGTTAAATGTGCAGAAAGAGTAAGTAAATTTAAGAAGGACAACAAAATTCAAGGGGCGTATAGCCCGGTGAGAGTTTGGGGAGCTGGATTATGCACAATAGGCAGCTATTTAAACAGAGAGAAGAGAAATGGGTTAAAAATTCTATATCTGAATGCACGAAGTGTCAGAAATAAGGCGGATGAGCTTGAAGCTCAGGTGCGAATGGGTAACTATGATGTTGTTGGGATAACGGAGACATGGCTGCAGGGGAATCAGACTTGGGAATTGAATGTATAAGGGTATGCGTGCTATCGAAGGGACAGAAATGTGGACAGAGGGGGTGGGGTGGCCCTGTTGGTGAGGAATGAGATTCAGTCCCTTGCAAGGGGGGACATAGAATCAGGAGAAGTAGAGTCAGTGTGGATAGAACTGAGGAACAGTAAGGGCAAAAGGATAGGTGTTATCTACAGGCCCCCAAACAGTAGCATGGATATCGGGTGCAAGTTGAATAGGAAGTTAACAATGGCATGTGGCAAAGGAAATGTTGCAGTAGTTATGGGGGATTTCAACATGCAGGTGAACTGGAAAAATCAGGTTGGTACTGGACCCCAGGATAGGGAGTTTGTAGAGTGCCTACGGGATGCATTTTTGGAGCAGCTTGTACGATAGCCGACCAGGGATAAGGCTATTCTGGATTTAGTGTTGTGCAATGAGCAGGATTTGATAAATGATCTTGAAGTAAAGGAGCCATTAGGAGGTAGTGACCATAATATGATAAGTTTTTATCTGCAAGTTGAGAGGGATAAGGGCAGATCAGAAGTGTCAGTATTGCAGTTGAACAAAGGAGACTATGGAGCCATGACGGAGGAGCTGGCCAAAGTTGACTGGTCGGATATCCTCGCAGAAAAGACAGTGGAACAGCAATGGCAGGTACTCTTGGGAATAATGCACAAGGTGCAAAATCAGTTCATCCCCCGAAGAAGGAAGGATTCAAAGGGGGGAAAGTAGCCACAGTGGTTGGCAAAGGAAGTCAGAGATAGCATAGCATTAAAAAAGAAGAAGTATAACAGAGCTAAGGTGAGTGGGAAGACGGATGATTGGGAAATTTTTAAGGAGCAACAGAACCTAACCAAAAAGGCAACACGGGGAGAAAAAATGAGGAATGAACGCAAGCTAGCTAGGAATATAAAGGAGGATAGCAAAAGTTTTTTTAGGTATGTGAAGAGAAGGAAGATAGTTAAGAACAATGTTGGGCCCTTGAAGAATGAATTGGGAGAAATTGTTATGGGAAACAGAGAAATGGCAGACGAAGTTAATAAGTACTTTGGATCTGTCTTCACTGGGGAAGACACAAGCAATCTCCTAGATATATGGATGGGCCAAGGACATAGGGTAACAGAGGAACTGAAACAGATTGGCATTAGGAAGGAAACGGCGATGAGTAGACTGATGGGACTGAAGGCTAACAAATCCCCAGGTCCAGATGGTCTGCATCCTAGGGTATTAAAGGAGGTGGCTCTGGAAATTGCGGATGCATTGGTGATCATTTTCCAATGTTCCTTAGATTCAGGATCAGTTCCTGAGGATTGTTGAATGGCTAATGTTATCCCACTTTTTAAGAAAGGAGGGAGGGAGAAAACAGAGCACTATCGCCTTGTTAGCCTACAATCAGTAGTGGGGAAGAGGCTAGAGTCCATTATTAAAGATGAAATAGCAGCATATCTTGATAGCAGTGATAAGATTGGGCCGAGCCAGCATGGATTTACCAAGGGCGAATCATGCTTGACTAATCTATTGGAGTTTTTCGAGGATGTAACCAGGAAGATAGATGCGGGAGATCCAGTGGATGTGGTGTACCTTGACTTTCAGAGGGCATTTGATAAGGTACAACATAGGAGATTGGTGGGTAAAATCAGAGTTCATGGCATTGGGGGGAGGATATTGACATGGATAGAAAACTGGTTGGCAGATAGAAAGCAAAGGGTAGCAGTGAATGGGTGTTTCTTGGAATGGCAGGTGGTGACTAGTGGGGTGCCACAGGGCTCGGTATTGGGACAACAGCTGTTTACGATTTACGTCAATGATTTAGAGGAAGGCATTGTGAATAACATCAGCAAGTTTGCTGATGATACTAAGCTGGGTGGCAGTGTGACATGTGATGAGGATGTTAGGAGAATTCAAGGTGACTCAGATAGGCTGGGTGAGTGGGCAGAAACTTGGCAGATGGCGTTTAATGTGAATAAGTGTGAGGTTATTCACTTTGGGAGCAAGAACAGGAAGGCAGATTATTATCTGAACGGTGTGGAGTTAGGTAAGGGAGAAATACAAAGAGATCTAGGAGTACTTGTTCATCAGTCTCTGAAGGTGAATGAGCAAGTGCAGCAGGCAGTGAAGAAGGCTAATGGAATGTTGGCCTTTATTACAAAGGGAATTGAGTACAAGAGCAAGGAAATCCTTTTGCATTTGTACAGGGCCCTGGTGAGACCACACCTGGAGTATTGTGTGCAGTTTTGGTCTTTAGTGTTAAGGAAGGACATCCTGGCTGTGGAGGAGGTGCAGCGTGGGTTTACTAGGTTAATTCCTGGGATGTCTGGACTGTCTTACGCAGAGAGGTTAGAGAGACTGGGCTTGTACACGCTGGAATTAAGGAGATTGAGGGGGGATCTGATTGAGACATATAAGATTATTAAGGGATTGGACAAGATAGAGGCAGGAAATATGTTTCAGATGCTGGGAGAGTCCAGTACCAGAGGGCATGGTTTAAGAATAAGGGGTAGGTCATTTAGGACAGAGTTGAGGAGGAACTTCTTCTCCCAGAGAGTTGTGGAGGTGTGGAATGTGCTGCCTCAGAATGCAGTGGAGGCCAATTCTCTGGATGCTTTCAAGAAGCAGCCAGATAGGTATCTTATGGATAGGGGAATCAAGGGTTATGGGGACAAGGCAGGAACCGGGTATTGATAGTAGATGATCAGCCATGATCTCAGAATGGCAGTACAGGCTCGAAGGGCCAAATGGTCTACTTCTGCACCTATTGTCTATTGTCTATTCCTGCACTGACTTGGCAACAACAGCAGCTGGTGACAATTGGAACCACTCTTTTTGAGGAAAGTTATGAAGAGTTAGTGGTTTTTTTCTACTCACACCTCTCCCCACCCACTCTCTATTTAGGCCATTTAGACCTAAATTTAAAACAATTTGCTCTCAAGTGGGTAGTGAATACTTGGAATTCAATTACCAAGTGGGTTCTAGCAGCTTATTTGTGGAGCATCTTTAAGATGGATGTCAGTAAATATTTCAATAAGTAAATCAGTAGATATGCAGGCAGCAGGGGAAAATGACATTTGAGAATCAGCTATGACATTCAGTAGTGGAAGAGGTGAAAGGATCTGAATGGCCAACTCCTGTTTCTACTTCTTATGTTCAACATTATTTCAAATGCCTTGGCTGATGAGACGATTGTGCAAAATCACTAAAGATGCTGATACTTTAATTCACCAAAAGATGGTGAAATCCCATTTTTTGCCTTCCTATAGATGCTGCTTGGCCTGCTGCGTTCACCAGCAACTTTGATGTATGTTGCTTGAATTTCCAGCATCTGCAGAATTCCTGTTGTTTTTGTCTTAGATGTTTGGTTTAGAAGTATATTAACTCTTGAAAGGAAGGAAGGCGATCGAGACTTGAATGCTTTAAGTTTTAAATGTAAAATATTTAACTCAGCCCATGATTGAAAAAAAAGAAAATTGTTAAACTTGAGCATAACTGGATACGTGGAGCCGATACTTTCCAAAACAAATGTAAGTCATTCTGACTCAGATTTTCAAAATAAATCAGAATTGATGATGTTAATGTCATGGTTGCATAGGCAGTGCTAATCAAATATTTAATGGAACATCAAGGTTATCTTATTTCAAGGACCAAGATGATGTTATTTGTGCTCGACAGTCAATAGGGTTCAATAAAGATGTTTGAATGTACAGATAGGCTTTCTCACAGAATCATACAGAAATGCAGCACAAAAAAGGTCCCGAAGTCTACAGTGTCTGAGGTGACCATCAAGTACCCTCCTAGTACCCAGCACTAGATCATTCCACGCCTTGGCAATGCAAATGCTTACGCACATCCACCACCCACTCAGATAGGGTGTTCCAGATCCCATCCATCCCCTGGGCGAAAATATTCTTGCTCAGGTTCCCTCACTACCTTCTCCTCCTAATCAAAAACCCCTGCCTTCTAGTTTTTAACATCTCCGCTAGAAGGGATGGATGTCAAAAGAAGAAAGCTGTAAGGCAGTTAGCCTGAGATCTGTCATGAGAAATGATGACTGGAGGCCTGGAGTGTGTGAGTGGGTGGCTGGATGAGAGGCTTGTTTTGCTGTTGTTGTCATGTTTTGTTCTGTTGTTGTTCTTCCGGGCTGCCAAGACGCGACTTGAGGAGCAGCAGCACTCTCAATGGATACAATTAAATATTCCATTTTCAGCCTGTTACAGCTAAAAAGCACAACTGCTTCCAAGGTCAGTACAGTCAACAAAGATGCCTTAATGCGTTTAAAGTCATAGTCACAGTCATACTTTATTGATTCCGGGGGAAATTGGTTTTCGTTACAGTTGCACCATAAATAATAAATAGTAATAGAACCATAAATAGTTAAATAGTAATATGTAAATTATGCCAGTAAATTATGAAATAAGTCCAGGACTAGCCTATCGGCTCAGGGTGTCTGACCCTCCAAATGAGGAGCTGTAAAGTTTGATGGCCATAGGCAGGGATGACTTCCTATGATGCTCTGTGTTGCATCTCGGTGGAATGAGTCTCTGGCTGAATGTACTCCTGTGCCCACCCAGTACATTATGTAGTGGATGGGAGACATTGACCAAGATGGCATGCAACTTAGACAGCATCCTCTTTTCAGACACCACCGTGAGAGAGTCCAGTTCCATCCCCACAACATCACTGGCCTTACGAATGAGTTTGTTGATTCTGTTGGTGTCTGCTACCCTCAGCCTGCCGTCCCAGCACACAACAGCAAACTTGATAGCACTGACCACCACAGACTCGTAGAATATCCTCAGCATCGTCCGGCAGATGTTAAAGGACCTCAGTCTCCTCAGGAAATAGAGATGGCTCTGACCCTTCTTGTAGACAGCCTCAGTGTTCTTAGACCAGTCCAGTTTATTGTCAATTCGTATCCCCAGGTATTTGTAATCCTCCAACATGTCCGCACTGACCCCTGGATGGAAACAGGGGTCACCGGTACCTTCGCTCTCCTCAGGTCTACCACCAGCTCCTTAGTCTTTTTCACTAATGAACTATCGCTGCTTAAAACCAACAAAAACAACACAGTTTGTGGTCGGAAGAGTCCACGGAGAAAACCTCAGAGGAAGCCTGGGTGAAGTTCAGGATTACAAGTGCGTTTAAGGAAACAGAGTTTTAAACTCCATAAACCAATGATCTTGCTGGCGAACGTGCAGTGTCTAGTGAATAAAATCGATGATCTCAGAACCAGGGTGCTGAATCAGAGGGGCATTAGGACCGTGTGCGTCCTTTGTTTCACGGAATCCTGGTTAACCCCTTCCATGCCGGATGCAGTGATTCAGATCGATGGGTTTACTATACACTGTCAGGATAGATCTGTAGAGTCTCTCAAAAGCAGAGGTGGAGGAGTATGCCTCATGATCAACTCTTCTTGGTGCAGGAATATATCAGTGCTGTCCCAATTCTGCTCACCAGACCTGGAATATCTAGCAGTAAAGTATCATCCTTTTTACTTACCACAGAAATTCTCTGTGGTCATTCTGGTAGGAGTTACATTCCACCTCAGGCCAATATCAAGCAGACTTTAGAAGATATGAGCAATGGGATCAACATGCACAAAGCAGCGCATCCTAATGCCTTTACCATCGTTTTGGGAGATTTTAACAAGGCCAGTCTGAAAAAATCACAAAGCAACTACCATCAACAGACATTTGCAATACCAGAGGAAACAACACATTTTTACCACTTTTTTGTAACCATTTTTACACCACCATCAAGAATGCCTGCCATGCTATTCCACGACCTCACTTCGGAAAGTCTGATCACCTGGCTGTACTTCTACTACCTGAGTATAGGCAGAGACTGAAGACTGCAACGCCAGTGGTGAGGACCAAGAAGGTATGGACAAGGGAAGCACAGGAGCACCTACAGGACTGCTTTGAATTGGTGGACTGGACTGTATTCAGGGATTCATCTTTGAAGCTGGATGAGTCTGCTGCAGTTGTCACCAACTTCATTAAACCTGTGTGGATGAGCATGTTCCTACAAAGACATACTGTACATTCCCAAACCAAAAGCTGTGGATGAACCAGGAGGTACGTCATCTGCTGAAGGCTAGATCTGTGGCATTCAAGTCTGGCAACCCAGGCCTGTACCGGAAAACCAGGTATGATTTGCGCAGGGCTATTTCAAGGGCAAAGGGACAATTTCGAATGAGGTTGGAGGTGATATCAAATGCACAGCAACTCTGGCAGGGACTGCAAGACATTACTTCCTACAAAGTGAAACCCAACAGTATGAATGACAGCGATGCGTCACTATCAGATGAACTCAACGCCTTCTATGCACACTTTGAAAGGGAGAATATAGCTATAGCTGTGAAGATCCCCGCTGCACCTGATGACCCTGTGATCTCTGTCTCAGAGGCCGATGTTAGACTGTCTTTAAAGGGAGTGAACCCTCGCAAGGCAGAAGGTCCCGATGGAGTACCTGGTAAGGCTCTGAAAACCTATGCCAACCAACTAACGGGAGTATTCAAGAACATTTTCAACCTCTCTCTGCTGTGGGCAGAAGTTCCCACTTGCTTCAACATGGCAACAATTATACCAGCGCCAAAGAAAAATAATGTGGGCTGCCTTAATGCCTTAATGACTATCGCAACAACAGTGATGAAATGCTTTGAGAGGTTGGTCATGACTAGACTGAACTCCTGCCTCAGCAAGGACCTGGAGCCATTGCAATTTGCCTATCACCACAATAGGTCAACGGCAGACACAATCTCCATGGCTCTCCACACGTCTTTAGACCACCTGGACAACACAAGCACCTATGTCAGGATGCTGTTCATCGACTACTGCTCAGCATTTAATACCATCATTCCCACAATCCTGATTGAGAAGTTGCGGAACCTGGGACTCTGTACCTCCCTCTGTAATTGGATCCTCAGCTTCCTAACTGGAAGACAACAGTCTGTGCGGATTGGTGATAACATATCCTCTTCACTGACGATCAACACTGGCTCACCTCAGGGGTGTGTGCTTAGCTCACTGCTCTACTCTCTGTATACATAGAAACATAGAAACATAGAAAATAGGTGCAGGAGTAGGCCATTCGGCCCTTCGAGCCTGCACCGCCATTTATTATGATCATGGCTGATCATCCAACTCAGAACCCCGCCCCAGCCTTCCCTCCATACCCCCTGACCCCTGTAGCCACAAGGGCCATATCTAACTTCCTTTTAAACATAGCTAATGAACTGGCCTCAACAGTTTGCTGTGGCAGAGAATTCCACAGATTCACCACTCTCTGTGTGAAGAAGTTTTTCCTAACCTCGGTCCTAAAAGGCTTCCCCTCTATCCTCAAACTGTGACCCCTCGTTCTAGACCTCCCCAACATCGGGAACAATCTTCCTGCATCTAGCCTGTCCAATCCCTTTAGGATCTTATACGTTTCAATCAGATCCCCCCTCAATCTTCTAAATTCCAACGAGTACAAGCCCAGTTCATCCAGTCTTTCTTCATATGAAAGACCTGCCATCCCAGGAATCAATCTGGTGAACCTTCTTTGTACTCCCTCTATGGCAAAGATGTCTTTCCTCAGATTAGGGGACCAAAACTGCACACAATACTCCAGGTGTGGTCTCACCAAGGCCTTGTACAACTGCAGTAGTACCTCCCTGCTCCTGTACTCGAATCCTCTCGCTATAAATGCCAGCATACCGTTCGCCTTTTTCACCGCCTGCTGTACCTGCATGCCCACTTTCAATGACTGGTGTATAATGACACCCAGGTCTCGTTGCACCTCCCCTTTTCCTAGTCGGCCACCATTCAGATAATAATCTGTTTTCCTATTTTTGCCACCAAAGTGGATAACTTCACATTTATCCACATTAAATTGCATCTGCCATGAGTTTGCCCACTCACCCAACCTATCCAAGTCACCCTGCATCCTCTTAGCATCCTCCTCACTGCTAACACTGCCACCCAGCTTCGTGTCATCCGCAAACTTGGAGATGCTGCATTTAATTCCCTCATCCAAGTCATTAATATATATTGTAAACAACTGGGGTCCCAGCACTGAGCCTTGCGGTACCCCACTAGTCACCGCCTGCCATTCTGAAAAGGTCCCGTTTATTCCCACTCTTTGCTTCCTGTCTGCTAACCAATTCTCCACCCACACCAATACCTTACCCCCAATACCGTGTGCTTTAAGTTTGCACACTAATCTCCTATGTGGGACCTTGTCAAAAGCCTTTTGAAAATCCAAATATACCACATCCACTGGTTCTCCCCTATCCACTCTACTAGTTACATCCTCAAAAAATTCTATGAGATTCGTCAGACATGATTTTCCTTTCACAAATCCATGCTGACTTTGTCCGATCATTTCACCGCTTTCCAAATGTGCTGTTATCACATCCTTGATAACTGACTCCAGCAGTTTCCCCACCACCGACGTTAGGCTAACCGGCCTATAATTCCCCGGTTTCTCTCTCCCTCCTTTTTTAAAAAGTGGGGTTACATTAGCCACCCTCCAATCCTCAGGAACTAGTCCAGAATCTAACGAGTTTTGAAAAATTATCACTAATGCATCCACTATTTCTTGCGCCACTTCCTTAAGCACTCTGGGATGCAGACCATCTGGCCCTGGGGATTTATCTGCCTTCAATCCCTTCAATTTACCTAACACCACTTCCCTACTAACATGTATTTCGCTCAGTTCCTCCATCTCACTGGACCCTCTGTCCCTTACTATTTCTGGAAGATTATTTATGTCCTCCTTAGTGAAGACAGAACCAAAGTAATTATTCAATTGGTCTGCCATGTCCTTGCTCCCCATAATCAATTCACCTGTTTCTGTTTGCAGGGGACCTACATTTGTCTTTATCAGTCTTTTCCTTTTTACATATCTATAAAAGCTTTTACAGTCCGTTTTTATGTTCTCTGCCAGTTTTCTCTCATAATCTTTTTTCCCCTTCCTAATTAAGCCCTTTGTCCTCCTCTGCTGAACTCTGAATTTCTCCCAGTCCTCAGGTGAGCCACTTTCTCTGGCTAATTTGTATGCTACTTCTTTGGAATTGATACTATCCCTAATTTCTCTTGTCAGCCACGGGTGCACTACCTTCCTTGATTTATTCTTTTGCCAAACTGGGATGAACAATTGTTGTAGTTCATCCATGCAACCTTTAAATGCCTGCCATTGCATATCCACCGTCAATCCTTGAAGTGTCATTTGCCAGTCTATCTTAGCTAATTCATGTCTCATACCTTCAAAGTTACCCCTCTTTAAGTTCAGAACCTTTGTTTCTGAATTAACTACGTCACTCTCCATGTTAATGAAGAATTCCACCATATTATGGTCACTCTTACCCAAGGGGCCTCTCACGACAAGATCGCTAATTAACCCTTCCTCATTGCTCAAAACCCAGTCCAGAATAGCCTGCTCTCTAGTCGGTTCCTCGACGTGTTGGTTCAAAAAACCATCCCGCATACATTCCAAGAAATCCTCTTCCTCAGCACCTTTACCAATTTGGTTCACCCAGTCTACATGTAGATTGAAGTCACCCATTATAACTGCTGTTCCTTTATTGCACACATTTCTAATTTCCTGTTTAATACCATCTCCGACCTCACTACTACTGTTAGGTGGCCTGTACACAACTCCCACCAGCGTCTTCTGCCCCTTAGTGTTACGCAGCTCTACCCATATCGATTCCACATCTTCCCGGCTTATGTCCTTCCTTTCTATTGCGTTAATCTCTTTTTTAACCAGCAACGCCACCCCACCTCCCCTTCCTTCGTGTCTATCCCTCCTGAATATTGAATATCCCTGAACGTTGAGCTCCCATCCCTGGTCACCCTGGAGCCATGTCTCTGTGATCCCAACTATATCATAATCATTAATAACAATCTGCACTTTCAATTCATCCACCTTATTACGAATGCTCCTTGCATTGACACATAAAGCCTTCAGGCACTCTTTTACAACTCTCTTAGCCCTTTTTAATGCTTGCCCTGGATTTGTCGGCCTGCCACTTTTACTTTTCCCCTTTGTACTTTTTGCTTCTACGCTCACTTTACACCCCTCTGTCTCTCTGCACTGGTTCCCATCCCTCTGTTGTGAACTAACCTCCTCACACCTAGCCGCTTTAATTTGATTCCCACCCCCCAACCATTCTAGTTTAAAGTCACCTCAGTAGCCCCCGCTAATCTCCCTGCCAGGATATTGGTCCCCCGAGGATTTAAGTGTAACCCGTCCTTTTTGTACAGGTCACACCTGCGCCAAAAGAGGTCCCAATGATCCAAAAACTTGAATCCCTGCCCCCTGCTCCAATCCCTCAGCCACGCATTTAACCTCCACCTCATCGCATTCCTACTCTCACTGTCGCGTGGCACAGGCAGTAATCCCGAGATTACTACCTTTGCGGTCCTTTTTCTCAACTCCCTTCCTAGCTCCCTATATTCTTCTTTCAGGACCTCATCCCTTTTCCTACCTATGTCATTGGTACCTATATGTACCAGGACCTCTGGCTCTTCACCCTCCCACTTCAGGATATCTTGGACACGATCAGAAATATCCCGGACCCTGGCACCAGGGAGGCAAACTACCATCCGAGTCTCTGGACTGCGTCCACAGAATCGCCTATCTGACCCCCTTACTATCGAGTCCCCTATCACAACTGCCCTCCTCTTCCTTGCCCTACCCTTCTGAGCTACAGGGCCAGACTCTGTGCCGGAGGCAGGGCCACTGTCGCTTCCCCCGGGTAAGCTGTCCCCCCCAACAGTACTCAAACAGGAGTACCTGTTGTTAAGGGGCACAGCCGCCGGGGTACTCCCCATCACCTTCCTTTTCCCCTTCCCCCTCCTAACCGTGACCCACTTGTCTGCCTCCCGTGGCCCCGGCGTGACCACCTGCCTTCCACTCCTCTCTATCACCTCCTCACTCTCCCTGACCAGACGAAGGTCATCGAGCTGCAGCTCCAGTTCCGTAACGCGGTCCCTTAGGAGCTGCATCTCGATGCACTTGGCGCAGATGTAGACGTCCGGGAGGCTTGGAGACTCCAGGGCCTCCCACATCCGACACCGAGAACAGCAAACTGCCCTCACAGTCATAATGCCCCTCTTCTCAAATAGCAACAGAAAATGAATGTCAAACCTTCCTCGCCTCACCCGCTTCCGCCTAAGCCCGGTGAGCCGAAGCCCTTAAGTCTTCACTCTGCTCCCGGCTCACTCCGCCGCCCGCAAACTACGCTGCCCGCTCTATGAGGCTCTGTTCCTTTTAAATCTGCCGCGCTGCACTGCCCTACGTCACACGCCTGCGCAGTCCCGCCTCTCAGAAAGCCGTTGGAGAAAAAAAAATAACGAAAATTTCAAAAATCTCTTTTTCGGCACTCCCACTCAGACTCTCAGACTCCTTCTTCGAATCAAATCCGAAGCAGGATGTCTGCCCTTTTAAATCTGCCGCGCTGCACTGCCCGACGTCACACGCCTGCGCAGTCCCGCCTCTCAGAAAGCCGTTGGAGAAAAAAAAATAACGAAAATTTCAAAAATCTCTTTTTCGGCACTCCCACTCAGACTCTCAGACTCCTTCTTCAAATCAAATCCGAAGCAGGATGTCTGCCCTTTTAAATCTGCCGCGCTGCACTGCCCGACGTCACACGCCTGCGCAGTCCCGCCTCTCAGAAAGCCGTTGGAGAAAAAAAAATAACGAAAATTTCAAAAATCTCTTTTTCGGCACTCCCACTCAGACTCTCAGACTCCTTCTTCGAATCAAATCCGAAGCAGGATGTCTGCCCTTTTAAATCTGCCGCGCTGCACTGCCCGACGTCACACGCCTGCGCAGTCCCGCCTCTCAGAAAGCCGTTGGAGAAAAAAAAATAATGAAAATTTCAAAAATCTCTTTTTCGGCACTCCCACTCAGACTCTCAGACTCCTTCTTCGAATCAAATCCGAAGCAGGATGTCTGCCCTTTTAAATCTGCCGCGCTGCACTTGTGGCTAGGCATAGCTCAAATACCACGTACAGATTTGCTGATGATACTACCATTGTTGGTAGAATCTCAGGTGGTGACGAGAGGGCATACAAGACTGAAATATGCCAACTGAATGGTGCCACTGCAACAACCTGGCACTCAACATCAGTAAGATGAAAAGGCTAATTGTGAACTTCAGGAAGGGCAAGATGAAGGAACACATACCCAATCCTCATAGAGGGATCAGAAGTGGAGAGAGTGAGCAGCTTCAATTTCCTGGGTGTCAAGATCTCTGAGGATCTAACCCGGTCCCAGCATATTGATGTATTCATAAAGAAGGCAAGACAGCAGCTATACTTTATGAGGAGTTTGAAGTGATTTGGCATGTCAACAGATACACTCAGAAACTTCTATAGTTGTACCGTGGAGAGCGTTCTGACAGGTCTGATATGGAGGGGCTACTGCACAGGACCAAAAGAAGCTGCAAAAGGTTGTAAATTTAGTCAACTCCATTTTGGGCATTAGCCTACAAAGTACCCAGGACATCTTTAGAGAGCAGTGTCTCAGAAAGGCAGCATCCATTTTTTTTTGTTCATTTAAAAAAAAACTGGTGACAAGAAAAGTGAAAAAAAAAACCCTACTAAAGCAAAGAAAAGTGAGGGAAAAAATACCATTAGGTGTTCAACCCCGGAGCCATCTGTCATACAAAAAGCTTCTAAAGATAAACATCAAACTGCCAGGAAGAAAAGAAAAATGTACCAAAAATTTACAATTAGATTGTGGAAGAAATTTATCAATTAACTCAAATGATAGTAACGAGCAAATGAACCCCATCTTTTGTCAAAATCAAACAAAGTTTCGACTTCTAATTTTCTCCAAACTAAGACATAGCATCACTTGAGAGAACGATTGTGACAAAATGGGAGCCAACGTAACCTTCCACTTCAACAAAATAGCCCTCCTAGCTATCAATGTGACAAATGCAATAACATGTTGGTCAGACAAAGAGATACTGATGATATTTTGAGGAATTATTCTAAAAAGCACAGTTAATTTGTGAAGTTATAAATTAATTTTAAGTGCTTTAGAAATTCCAGTTTAGAACAGGACCAAAACATATGTGTCAGTATAGCTGTCTCAGTTTTACATCTATCTCAATAACTATCAACATTAGGAAACATTTTAGACAATCTCTCCTTCGTCAAATGGTAATGATATACAATTTTAGATTGAATCAGTGAATGACTAGCTCAGATCGAAGAAGAGTTAACTAACTTCAGAATCTGCGTCCAATCCTCCTTCATAAAAGTCAAATTTATTTCCTTTTCCCAATCTTGTTTAATCTTAAATAAAGGACGCTTATCCCATTGTAATAGTAAATTATAAATTCTTCCAATGGAACTCTTCATACTCGTAATAGTACCTAGCAGGTCAGCATCCAATATGTAAGGAAAATTACTTAAATCTTTTTGTAAGAAATGTCTAACTTGAAGGTATTGTAAAAAGTGTGAGAATGAAAGAGGATATTTATCAACTAATTGTTCAAAAGACATCAGTCTATCTTTTTTAAATAAATCCAAAAAATAATTAATACCTTTATTTTTTCAAAGTAAGAAAATTGGATCACTCAAAGAAGGCTTAGAAAGTAACTTCGATAAATTAAACAACAAAGTTTAAATTTTTTAAGATTAAAAAAAATTACGGAACTGGAACCATGTTTGTAAAGAATGTTTAATCATAGGGTATAAATTTAAATTATCAATTTTAGCTAATTGTATAGGTAAAGCAGCTCCCAGTAACGAGGTTAAATAAAACTGTTTCACAGCTTTCAATTACAGGTCTGCCCAAATTGGCCGATTGTTCTTATATATCGCACATTAACAGCCTAGTAATACGTTCTTAAATTAGGCAAAGCGAGACCTCCATCCTTTTTCAACTTGACATTTACTAATTCTTGGTCTTTTATTATTCCAAATAAAAGATAAAATAATAGAATCAATCCGATCAAAAAAACCTCTTAGTCAGAAAAACAGGGATGTTCTGAAATAAGTATAAAATTTTGGTAAAATAATCATTTTGACTATATAAATGTGACCAACAAGTGAAAATATAAGTGGGTTCCATCTACTAAATAAATACTTCATAGAATCTACCAAGGGAACAAAATTAGCTTTATAAAGATCCTTATATTTTTTAGTGAATATAACACCTAAATATCTAAAGGAATCTATGACTTTGAAAGGAGTATTATCATATATAGAAACAGATTCATTTAAAGGAAACAGTTCACTTTTACTAAAATTTATTTTATATCCTGAAAAATCTCCAAATTCATTAAATAATTTTAGCAAAGCAGGAATAGATTTCTCGGGATTGGATATATAAACCAGTAAATCGTCAGCGTAAAGAGAAATCTTATGAATGGTCTCATTCACAAAAACCCCATAAATATCTTTAGCTTCACGAAGAGTAATAGCAAGGGGTTCTAGTATTAAATTAAATAACAAAGGACTTAATGGACAACCTTGCCTTGTCCCCCGTGTAAGCTGAAAAAAGTGATCTACAGTTATTAGTAATAACAGTAGCAATAGGAGTTTTATATATCATTCTAATCCAATTATTAAAATTAACACCAAAGCCAAAATTCTCTAAAACATTAAATAAATATTTCCATTTGACTCGATCAAACGTTTTTTCAGCATCCAAAGAGACGATGCATTGTGGTGTTTTAAAAGACAAATATATAATGTTAAATAATCTCCGAACATTTGAAAAAGAATAATGACCCTTTATAAAGCCTGTTTGATCTTTGAAAATCATTTTACCCAAAATATTCTCCAACCGATAGGCTATTATCTTTGACAGAATCTTAGCATCGACATTCAATAATGAAATAGGTCTATATGAGGCACAATCAGTAGGATCTTTTTCATTTTTAAGAATTAAAGAAACAGAAGCCTCATAAAAAGTAGAGGGTAAATTACCTTTCACAAAAGAATCCTTAAACATTTCCAACATATATGGAGAAAGCAATTTTCCAAAATTTTTACAAAATTCTACAGGATAGCCATTAAGTCCAGGGGCCTTACCACGTTGCATTGAAAAAATAGCTTTATGAATTTCGGCTTCAGTAATTTGGCCATCAAGAGTTTTTTGATCCTCAACAGAAATTTGAGGAAAAGCAATCTTTCATAAGAAAGCATTCATTTTAGAAGAATCTTCAGGATATTGAGATTTTTAAAGTTCAGTATAAAAATCTTGAAAAATCTTATTAGTGTCTTTATATTCCCAAGCCAGGGTACCATCTTCCCTATGGATTTTCAAAATTTGCCTTTTGACTCTAGCCCTTTTATCTCCAAACATATAAAATTGGCTCTTTAGCTTAAGCAAGTAGCCTTCAATAAGATGAGTTTATAATAGATTATATTGTGATTGAAGTTCCACCCTCTGTTTGAATAAATCAATGTTAGGGGAGATTGCATAAATATTATCTAAGTCTTTAATTTGTTTTGAAATCTTATCTAATTCTACTTTAGTCTGTTTTTGAAGCTTCGCTGAATAAGAAGTGATCTGACCACATAAAAATGCTTTAAATGTTATCTGGGTTTCAATGAAGCTGACAAAGTCAGAGTTCTGCAATAATGTCTGAGACATGCGCCGTAGTGAGCGGGCAAGAATGACATCGTCAAATTTGAAAGACGAACTTAGAGGCGCATGATCAGATATAGCAATGGCATTATATTCACAATTCTTAACACTAGGCAAGAAGCAAGGATCGATTATATTATAATCGAATATTTTTAGAAACGTGAAAAAAAAGAATATTCTCTGTCTTCAGGATATAAATATCTCCATAGTTCAATCAATCCAGAATCGGTCAAAAAGGAGTTAATAAGTTATGCGGAGCAATTTGGAAGTCACTGATTGGCTGAGTTCTTGTTAATCAAAGGATTCAAACAACAATTAAAACCCCCACTCATTATCAACATATGTTCATTTCAATCAGGCAGGAAAGCAAATACCTTTTTTAAAAAAGGAGGATCATCTAAGAGTAAGGGGTTTCTTTTTTTTTGTCACTGCGTAGTCTAATTAAAATGGCTTCTTTGTTATGTTATAATTGAAAGGACTTCTTTGTTATGTTAACTGCTGAGAAAGTCCTCCCGCTAGCAGTTTGTTTGGATCATGTTACTGCTAAGAAGGTGTTACGAACCAATTGAGATAGTTGTTATGCTTTCTGTGTGTCTGTAAGATATTGTGATGCGTGGGTGTTTGAAGAGAAGGTGGGAGGGAGAGACAGAGGATGGACCAGGTGCTGTGAGTCCGTGAACGGGGTCGGACCACGAGCAGGAGTCCGAGGTCCAGGGTGTTCGGCGAGGAGAGGAGACGGAGACGGACTCGTGTGGAGCGTCTGGTCGACCACCGTTGTTAGTTCCAGGCGGCAGATCGAGGTGGTCCGAGGGGATCGCAGAGTGAAGAAGGAGGGTACTGAGCTCCAACTGTTTGAGCATGAAGAGATTGAACTTTGATAAGTGTGGCAGCTTTTATTTTCCTTTTATATTTTATTCTCTATTAATTATGTAGTTCCAGTAATATCTATAAACTGTAAATCATTTAATCGTATCTAGTGTATTGTCTGTTATTTGGGTGAGTTGAGGTACATCACACAGCATCCACACAAACTAATTTCCCAGTTTGGCGGGGCTGAGGGCTATTTTCCTAGATGACAGCGAGCTGAGTGACCCTGAGGCTGGCCGGGGGGGGCTACATAAGTTAGGACCATACAAATTGACCAAAACAACTTTTCTGTTACAGATTACTCCTTTAACAATTAAAAATCTACCATTAAAATCTGACTCAATATCCTCTTGAGTAATTATATTGGATTTAATAAAGGATTTAATCCATTATTAAAGACCTCCAGCACCCAGGATATCCCCTTTTTTTCACTGTTACCATCAAATGGGACATACAGAAACCTGAAGGCACACACTCAGTGATGCAGTGACAGCTTCTAATTCCTAAACAGACTTCGAAGCTTTGGACATTACTCACATTTTTAATATACTGTACAGTATTTCTGTTTTTGCATATTTTTAAATAATCTATTCAATACTTACTTGTTTATCTACTGTCATGTTTTATTTTATTATTATTATTATTTTCTCTCTGTGCTAGATTATGTATTGCATTGAACTGCTGCTGCTAAGTTAACAAATTTCACGTCACATGCCGGTGATAATAAACCTGATTCTGATTTTTATTCTGCTCTGCAGAACATTGTGGGCATGTTATATTGGCATCAGAATGTACAGTAATTCTTGCAGGCTACCACCATCACATCCTTGTGTGTGTTGGTTGTTAATGCAAATGATACGTGTTATTCTATGTTTTGATGTGCATATGATAAATAATTGTGAATCTGAAAATGCAAGTAGCTTCAAGTCAATTTAAAACAACAAGTAAGGGTATGATTTTCTGAAAGCAAAGGTGTAAATGGAGGAAGTATTGCATTGGTGTGAAGGAAAGATTGGTTGGCTAAATGTTTTTTCTGGTTAGCAAGATGTAACGAGTAGAATGTTACAATGATTGGTACAGTGATTGGTGGCCAGTGGTTTGGATGAAGAAATCATGGTTACAAAATTTAGCAATGTCACAAAGATTGTCAGCAAAATAGGGTATGAAGAGGACATAAGGATGATATATGAAGTTAATGGAGTGGGCAAAAATGTGGAGTATAATCTCGAAAAAATGCAATTACCTATTTTGGCAGAAAGAAATAAAACATTATGTAAGTGGTTCAATATTTAGAGCTTTGATGTCCAGAAGAATTTGTTTGTCTTCAGGACAAATTACAAAAGACTAATACGAAAATCTAACAAAAGAAAAAGAAAATTCAGAAAGCTGTTGCTTATTATCAGAGGAACTGAATAAAGAAGTAGGAAGGTTATGCTTCAATTATAATAGACAATGATGCGAGCATCGGTAGTGTTGTTGAACTGGGTCTCCTTATGAAAGGAGAGATGTAAAGTCCTGGAAGCAGTGCAGGGAAAGTTTGCTGTATTGATACCGTGGGCAGCTGTCTTTTGAAAGAGTTGGATGGAATAAGATTTACCAAAGTGAGAGGCTGGCTTGATTAAAACTTATAAAGATCTTGAGAGGTCTTGATAGGTGGATGTGGAGATGGTAATTCCATTTATGGTGGAATACAGAACAAGCCATCACTGTTCAAAAATAAATGATTCACCCATTTAAAAAAATAGATAATGTGATCTTTCATCTCTATTCAATTTTTGACCTTTTGGTTCACTCTTCATCAGAGGTTAGAGGAAGCAGGGCCTTTGAACATTTTTGAAACAAATTTTGATAGATTCTGGATAATCAAGGGGTGAAAGATTACAGAATTTAAGCACGAATACAGATTCAAGATTACATTCAGATCACATATTGTAGCTTTGCATTCTGGAACAAGCACAAGGAACTGAGTGACCTTTTCCACTCCTAAATGCCCATCACGTAAAGATCAACATGAAAGAGTCCTGGTGGCATCATCCTACGCACTGAGTCAGTATGTAAGGTGGGCCACTGATTAATTCTCAGGGTAACATCTGGTGACATATATGTATTTCGATAACAAATTTACCTTGAACTTTCAACTTCCCCCATCGCCTTGATTTGAAGAGAATTCACTTTCTGTCAGCTACACTGTAAGTATGCATTTAGAAGTGAATGCACGTTTCATCTGTTGATGGAATTAGGTTCCATGAATTTTGGAGTCATTCTCTTTTCTGTCTACATATTCACAGATGAACTTCTAATCTCATCTCATTTTCTTTTCAGCAACATTGTATTTTTTGCAAATGACCAATGGTCTCCAGCAGATCAACTATGCATGCCAAAAGCTTTATTAATTTTCTTATGGTTTTCCACCCAGCAGATCAAACACAGAAGTTCTTCTCTACTATTCATTCAAAATTGACCAGCAACTTATCAATACATATTTAAACAAAGAACATTGATTATTTTCTTGATGAATTTGCCTGAGTATACACACCAATGCTTTCCATTTTCTTCCAGTAAAAATTGTTGAAAATTCAATTTCTTCAGCTGTGCATAGTTCACTTACAGCCAGTGAACACCACAGAGACTACTTATTCATGTGGTGGTGGTTGTCCACCAGTTTAGACGATGACAGTGAACAAATGAGGGAGAGTTTTTAAAGTGGAAAAGCCATTGCACTGGGGCATTCCCACTCTCTCAACCTTGGAGGTACAGGTGTGGTAGTACGACAAGCGGCATAACTGAGGTCTTCCTTGGTTGCAGTGGATGACGGTGATTTCTTCTGTGCCTCACCATCCCCTTCACTTTCCATGGAGTGTTACAGATCCACCTCTGTGCCTCGTCTTCTCTTCACTCTGCATGAAGTGTTACAGAACCACCTCTGTGTCCCGTCATCCCTTCGATCTCCATGAAGTGTTACAGAACCACCTCTGTGTCTCATCATCCCCTTCATCCTCCATGAAGCATTGCAGAACCACCTTCCTGGCCATTCAATCTCATCCGCCCAGTACACTGGAGCTGATTTTGCAGGCATGTCCCTATTCATGTACAGCTGAGTTGTACTGCTGGAAAAGTTGATATTTTCACATGAGAATTGAAACAAAATAGTTCTGAATACAATTGAAAGTATTTTATCATCAAAGAAGAAGGTTCAAAGAAGAAGTCATTAGAGTGTTTGATCTGCATAGCTTTGGGCATTTGCTCCTCCCATGAGAACATGAGTAGCAGGAGCAGGCCATTCCAAATTTCAAAGTTCAAGTTCTAAGTAACATTATTATCAAAGTACATATATGTCACCATACACAACCCTGAGATTGGTTTTCTTGTGGGCATACAAGCAACTCCAAGAAACGAAATAGAAAGATGACACACAACAGAACAGATGTGCAAAAGACAAGAAACTGTGCAAATACAAAAGAATGTAATAACAACAATAACAATAATTAAGCAATAAATATTGAGAACATGAGATGAAGAGTCCTTGAAAGTGAGTCCATAGGTTGTATGTACAGCTCAGTGATGGAGCAAATGAAGTTGAGTGAAGTTATCCCCACTGGTTCAAGAGCCTGATGGTTGAGGGGTAATCAGAATCAGGTTTATTATCAGCAGCATGTGATGTGAAATTTGTTAACTTAGCAGCAGCAGTTCAATGCAATACATAATACAGAAAAAAATAATATTAAATAAATAAGTAAATCTTATTCAGTATACTTTATACAGTATAAGTATATTGAATAGATTAAAAATCATGCAATGAACAGAAATACTATATATTAAGAAAAGTGAGTTAGCGTCCAGGGTTCAATGTCCATTTAGGAATAGGATGAGAGAGGGGGAGAAGCTGTTCCTGAATCACTGAGTGTGTTCCTTCAGGCTTCTGTACCTTCTACTTGATGGTAACAGTGAGAAAAGGGCATGCCCTGGGTGTTGGAGGTCCTTAATAATGGATGCTGCCTTTCTGAGACACTGCTCCTTGAAGATGTCCTGGGTACTTTGTAGGTTAGTACTCAAGATGGAGCTGACTAGATTTACAACCCTCTGCAGCTTCTTTCGGTCCTGTGCAGTAGCCCTTGCATATCAGACAGTGATGCAGCCTGTCAGAATGCTCTCCACGGTACATTTATAGAAGTTTTTGAGTGTATTTGTTGACGTGCCAAATCTCTTCAAACTCCGAATAAAGTATACCCGCTGTCTTGCCTTCTTTATAACTGCTTTGATATGTTGGGACCACGTTAGATCCTCAGAGATCTTGACACCCAGGAACTTGAAACTGCTCACTCTCCACTTCTGATCCCTCTATGAGGATTGGTATATGTTCCTTCATCTTACCCTTCTTGAAGTCCACAATCAGCAATTTCGTCTTACTGACGTTGACTGCCAAGTTGTTGCTGTGGCACCATTCCACTAGTTAGTATATCTCACTCCCGTACACCCTCTCATCACCACCTGAGATTCTACCAACAATGGTTGTATCATCAGCAAATTTACAGATGGTGTTTGAGCTATGCCTAGCCACACTAATAACTGTTCCTGAATGTGATGCTGAGAGTCCTGAGGCTTCTGTACCTTTCCCTGATGATAGCGGTGTGAAGAGAGCATGACCTGGTTGGTAAGGGTGCTTGATGGTGAGTGCTGCTTTCCTGCAACCGTGCTCTACACAGATTTGCTCAACTGGGGGGGAGGGTTTTACCCATGATGAACTAGACTGTATCCTCTACTTTTTGTAGAATTTTCCATTCAGGGGCACTGGTGTTTCCATACCACGCCGTAATGGAACTAGTCAATATAATCTCGACCACACAACTTTAGAAGTTTGTCAAAGTTTTAGATGTCACACCAAATCTTTACAAACTTCTAATGAAGTAGAGGTACTGCTTTACTTTCTTTGTAATGGACTTTACAAGTTGGGTCCAGACCAGATGCTCTGAAATGATAACACCAAGGAATTTAAAGTTGCTGACCCTCTCTACCTCTGATCCCCTGATGAGGATTGGCTCATGGACTTGGGTTTCCTTCTGAAGTCAATAATCTGTGCCTTGGACTGCCTGACATTAAATGAGAGGCTGTTGTTGTGGCCTTTGGCCGTCCCTACCCTTCATCGTTGTTCATTCCCATATCCTTTCACCCTGTCTATACTCTTCATCATTATGTACACCCACACCCTTTCACCATCTATACCCTTCATCATTGTGTCGACCTGCATCCTTTCACCGTCTATACCCTTCATCATTGTGTCTACTTCCATCCTTTCACCATCTCTATCCTTCATCATTGTCTACCAACATCTTTTCACTATCTATACCCTTCATCATTGTGTCTACCTGCATCCTTTCACCGTCTATACCCTTCATCATTGTGTCTACTTCCATCCTTTCACCATCTCTATCCTTCATCATTGTCTACCAACATCTTTTCACTATCTATATCCTAATTCATTGTGTCTACCCACATCCTTTCACTGTCTATACCCTTCATCATTGTCTATACCCACATCCTTTCACTGTCTATACCCTTCATCATTGTCTATATCCACATCCTTTCACCGTCTACACTTCATCGTTGTGTCCACCCACATGTCTGGCTGCATCCTTTTACCATCTATACCTTTCATAATTGTGCCTACCTGCATCCTTTCACTGTTTATGTCCTTCATCATTGTCTAAGAGCATCTTTTCACCATCTATACCCTTCATCAATGTGTCTACTTGCATCCTTTCACCGTCTATACCCTGCATCATTGGCTATACCTACATCCTTTCTCCATCTATACCCTTCATTGTTGTTCCTTCCTGTATCCTTTAAACGACTATACCCTTCATTGTTGTTCCTTCCCCTATTCTTTCTCCATCTATACTCTTCATCATTGTGTCTACCCACATCCTTTCACCATCTATACCCTTCATCACATTCTATACCCACATCCTTTCACCGTCTACCCTTCATCGTTGTATCTACCCACAGCCTTTCACCATCTATACCCTTCATCATTGTGTCTAACTGCATCCTTTCACCATCTATACCCTTCATCATTGTGTCTAACTGCATCCTTTCACCATCTATATCCTTCATCATTGGCTACCAACATCTCTTCACTATTTATACTCTTGTAGGCTCTCAGTAATACGAGACAGACTGTTAACTGTTAATCGTTTATTACCAAAATGGCCTGTCTGAGTGGGCCGAAGTGGTTTAGCCTGCTAGATTTGAGGAGTGGATATTACCAGATCCCGATGAGTGAGGCTGATAAGGAGAAGACGACCTTCATTTGCCCTTTGGTCTTTTACCAGTTCGAACGGATGCCCCAGGGCATATTGGGGTCCCCTGCCACCTTCCAGAGGGTCATGGAGAAGACAGTGGGGGATATGAACCTGCTCGAAGTGCTGGTATATTTGGATGAACTTATAGTATTTGGATCCACCTTGGAAGAACATGAAGCAAGGCTAAGTTGAGCAGGAAAAGTTGAAGCTTTCCTTGGACAAGTGCCAGTTTTGCCAGACGTCTGTTAGCTATGTTGGACCCATTGTCTCGTGGAATGGTGTAGCCACAGACCCAGCTACGATCGAGCAATGACCACCTGACCAAGGCCCCAGACTGTGAGTGCTCTGCGCTCGTTCCTAAGGTTCTGTGGGTACTATCGGAGATTCGTGAAGGGCTACGCCAAGGTGAGTCATCACTTGAACCAGCATCTGTGTGGCTATTCTCCCCTGGGACTGAGGGGGAAAGGGAGGAAAGGGTGGGAGGTGGGAGAATATTTGAATCCATCAGAGCCCTTTGGACAGAGATGGGATGGCAAATTTGAAGCAGCTTTCCAGTCGCTGAAGGAGACGCTGACTCAGGCGCCGGTGCTGGCTTTCACAGACCCCCGATTGCCCTATGTGCTACACACTGACGCCAGTCATGAGGGGTTAGGGGCTGTTCCATATCAGGATCAGGGCGCTGGCCTGAGGCCTGTAGTATTTGTCAACCAGAGTTTGTCACCTTCAGAGTGAAACTATCCCACTCATAAGTTGGAGTTCCTGGTGTTGAAATGGGCGGTGACTATCTCTATGTGGCCACGTTTGAGGTGCAGACAGAAAATAACCTGCTCACTTACATCTTGACCTCGGCGAAACTGGATGCCACAGGTCATCAGTGGCTGGCAGCTTTGTCTTCATATGATTTGGATTATGAGGACACTCTGTCCTCGTTTATTGTCATTTAGAAATGGATGCATTAAAAAAATGATACAATGTTCCTCCACTATGATATCACAGAAACACAAGACAGACCAAGACTAAAACTGACAAAAAACACATAATTATAACATGTAGTTATGACAGTGTAAAGCAATACCGTAATTTGATAAGAGCAGACCATGGGCACGGTAAAAAAAAGTCTCAAAGTCCCGATGGCCCCAACATCTCTCACAGATGGTAGAAGGGAGAAACTCTCCCTGCCATGAGCATCGGCAATGCCGCAGGCTTGCCGATGCAGCATCCTGGAAGCACTTGACCACAGTCCGACTCTGAGTCTGTCCGAAAACTTCGAGCCTCCGACCAGCCTTCCGACACCGAGCACCGAGCACCATTTCTGCTTAGTGCTTCGACCCCAGCCCTGGCCCCCAAGCACCAGGCAAAGCCAAGGATTCGCGGCCTTCCCCTCCAGAGATTTCGGATCACACAGTAGTGGCAGCAGTGAAACAGACATTTCAGAAGTTTCACCAGATGTTCCTCTGTGCTCTCATGTCTGCCTCCATTGAATCAGAATTGTGCACGGCCTCCTACTTGACAGATAACAGATATTCATCACTGGAGAGGCTGCGTGCGCTGTGTCGGGCCGCCATCTTCTCCTCCCTCATTTCAGCCTGAAGTACCGGCCGGAGAGCCGGAATGTTGACGCTGATGCGCTGTCCCGATGGGGCCATGAGGAGCTGGGGAAGGACGAGGAGTGGGAGAGTGTTCCTGCATCTGGGGTGAAGGCAATGCGCCAGTTTGCTATCACCGTGCAGGCTGAGGAGAATGAGAGGCCAGATCGAGCAGTGGGCTCATTGGGCGCATCCGATGACGCTCTGCCCCTAGTGTACTGTGACATGACTGCTCTGAAGACCATGCAGCTGCCATCGTTAAGCCCTGGGGAAGTGGCCGCTGCTCAGCAAGATGACCCAGACATAGTCATGCCGTGGAAGAGGAGGATGTGACACGGGCGGAGAAGGCTAAGCATGGTCCTCTGTCCCTGTTACTGAAAGAATGGCTTCGGTTGAGGTTGAAGAACCAAATGTTATACCAGGTAATGTCACCCCCGGGCCGACCTCGGTGTTGGTAGCTGGTCCTGCCGGAGAAGTATCGGAAGGTTGTGTTGAAGTCCCTCCATGATGACTCTGGACATTTGGGGGTGGAAAAGACCTATGGATTGCTCAAGGATCGGTTTTACTGGCCCTAAATGAGGAGGGAGGTTGAAGAGTACTGCAAGTCCCACATTCGTTGCATATGACGGAAGACGCTGCCTGAGCAGGCTGCCCCTTTGTCCCATTTGCAGACTGCGGGGCCTTTGGACCTGGTGTGTATAGATTTCCTGTCCATAGAACCTGATGCCAGCAACATGGCAAATGTCTTGGTCATCACGGACCACTACATGCTCAAGCTTTTCCTATCAAGGATCAGAAGGCGACTACAGTGGTGAAAGTGCTATGGGAGAAGTATTTTGTGCATTATGATCTTCCTCGGCGGATACATAGTGACCAGGGATGAGACTTTGAGAGCAAACTGATATATGAGTTACTGGGCATGCTGGGGCTTGAGAAATTGAGGACGCTACTAAACATGCTCAGAACTCTGGAGATCAGCAAAAAGAATCATTGGAGTCGACATATTGGGCATCATGTTCACTGTTACAACTGTACACGCAATGAAGCTACTAGTTACTCACCCTATTATCTTATGTTTGGGCGCGAGGCAAGGTTGCGTATTGACCTTTGTTTTGGGACTGATGCAGGTGGGGTGTCGCCGAAGCCTTACTTGAAGTATGTGTTTGATATGAGGCAAAAACTGAAAAGAGCTTTCAAGTTGGCCGGGGAGGCTGCCGCCTGGCAGAATCAGGGAAATAAGAGGAGGTACGACCGGAAAGTAAAGTTCTCTCAACTCCTGCCGGGAGACCGTGTCCTCATCAGGAATGTGGGATTACCGGGAAAACACAAGCTGGCTGATCGATGGGCAGCCACGTCCTATGTGGTGGATGCCAAACCTGCTGGTTTTCCGGGTACGGCCTGAGGATGGAAAGGGGCCTGTCAAGATTCTCCATCAGAATCAGCTGTTGCCCCTGGGGCAAGATGTGCAGGTACAGCAGGAGCCTGACGAGGTGGCTGCACCCAGTACCAGGACTCTGCGTCCCCGCAGGGTGGAGAACGTGCCTACCCCAGGAGAGACGGGCCCGGGCCCAGACCCAGCCCTTGTGAGAGATACTGATTCAGAAGATGATGACTGGGATGGTTAGTACATTGCTGATGCTCCCGGGATGGAGGAAGAAACTCCTGGCCTTTCCACCACTGGGTTGGAAGGGGCTAGTGAGGGGCAGTCCGTGGTACTGCAGGGTGCTAGAGAAGAGGATGTAGGGCCTGAACCAGAGATGGAAGGTTTCGAGGTGCAGAGGGGCGTGGGTGACCGCTTGGGGGAGGGTTCGCCTCCTAGTTTCAAAGGGTCCCCTGTAGTGTCTGACGCAGAAGGGGTAAACGAAGGGGTACGTAGGCACAGAGGAGTCAGAAACCCCCAGATAGGTTGGCCTACGTAGCACCCGGGGAACAAGGTGTGATCTCTACTGTTTTGGGGAGTCAAATCACTGCTTTCTGCACTTGGATTGGGTTGTGTGTTCTGCAGGAAGGGATGGTGAATTATCTGAATGTCATGAGGGCATGACTTATTTCGGTGGAGGGAGAATGTAGGGCTCTCAGTAATACTAGATGGACTGTTAACTGTTAATCGCTTATTACCAAAATGACTTCTCTGAGGTGTTATATTAAAATGGCTTCTCGTACTGTTAACTGCTGAGCAAGGAGTTCTCTGTAAGAGCAATGTTTGGGTTATACTATGTGATAATGGAAACTGTATTCATTTGCTGGCCAATGCAAGTCATGTTCTGTTATCTTGTATATGTGTACTGAGTTGAGGAGCGCGGGCTTTTTTAGGGGAGGCAAACAGAGAAGACGGACGTGTGAGGAATGGACAGTGGTTCCAGGGTGGTGGATACCGGACATCGGGTGTTCAGATGGTGGCCGGAGTCTCAGAAGGATGTCGTGGATGGAATCGGAGGCGTGAGTTTCAACATATTAAAGTATCATTTGCACAAAACTGATAAGTTACTTATGTGGCGCCTTTTCTTTTGGTTGTTGCTACTAACCCATCACCAAAAATTTACTATAAAGTATAATTCTTCACTCGCAGTTTAAATATGTTTCATATTTTTGTCGTGGCTGATCATTGGGCGACTCTCACCTTATCCGCACCAAAGCATTTGCACTGTTTGGTGGGTCGACAGCTCTTGACCCTAGGATACGGGAGACAGTGGGGCAAAGACCGTCACCCCTTAATCGTTATTCTATCCCACAACGTTTCACCGTCTATACCCTTCATTGTTGTCCCTTCCCCTATCCTTTCACCGTCTATATTCTTATTCAAAGTCTACCAACATCTTTTCACCATCTATACCCTTCATCATTGTCTCTAATCGCATTCTTTCACCGTCTATACCCTTCATAGTTAATCCTTCCCCTATCCTTTCACTGTCGATACCCTTCATCATTGTTCCTTCCCCTATCCTTTCACTGACTATATTCTTCCTCATTGACTACCAACATCTTTTCACCATCTATACCCTTCTTCATTGTGTCTAATCGCATTCTTTCACAGTCTATACCCTTCATTGCTGTTCCTTCCCATATCCTTGTCCGTCTATACACTACATCATTGTTCCTTCCCTTATCCTTTCCCCTGTCTATACTCTTCATCATTGTGTCTACCCACATCCTTCCACTGTCTACCCTTCATCGTTTTGTCTACCCATATCCTTTCACAGTCTATACCCTTCGTCATTGTGCCTACCTGCATCCTTTCACCACCTATATCCTTCATCATTGACTAATAACATCTTTTCACTATCACTACCATTCAACGTTGTGTCTACCTGCATCGTTTCAACGTCTATATCTTTCATCATTGTCTACCAACATCTTTTCACCATCTGTACCGTTCATCTTGTGTGAACCACATCCTTTCAACGACTATACTCTTCATCGTTATCTATATCCACATCCTTTCACTGTCTACCCTTCATTGTTGTGTCTATCCACATCCTTTCACTGACTACACCCTTCATCATTGAGTCTACCCACATCCTTTCATTGTCTACCCTTCATCATTGTATCTACCTTTCGCCATCTATACTCTTCATCATTGTGTCTACCTGCATCCTTTCACTATCTATATCCTTCATCATTGTCTTCCAGCATCTTTTCACCATCTATACCCTTCACCATAGTTCTTTCCCATATCCTTTCATTGTCTATACCCTTCATCGTTGTTCCTTCCCCTATCCTTTCATCGTCTATATCCTTATTCATTATCTACCAACATCTTTTCACCAACTATACCCTTCATCATTGTGTTTAATCGCATTCTTTCACTGTCTATACCCTTCATCATTGTCTATACCCCAATCCTTTCACCGTCTATATACCCTTCATCATTGTATCTACCCACATCATATCACCTTCTATACCCCTCATCGTTGTGTGTACCCACATCCATTCACACTGTCTATACCCTTCATTATTGTGTCTTCCAGCATCCGTTCATTGTCTATCGCTTCATCATTGTGTCTGCCCACATCCTTTCACCATATATACCCTTCCTCATTGTGTCTATCCATATCCTTTCACCCTGTCTATACCCCTTATCATTGTGTCTACCAACAGCCTTTCATCGTCTAGACCCTTCAACATTGTCTAACCCCACATCCTTTCACTGTCTACCTTTCATCATTGTGTCTACCCATATCCTTTCACCATCTATACCCTTCAGCATTGTGTCTACCGGCATCCTTTCACCGTCTATAACTTTCATCATTGTGTCTATCCAAATCCTTTCGCCATCTATACCTTTCATTGTTGTTCCTTCCCATATACTTTCACCATCTATATCCTTCATCATTGTATCTAACTGCATCCTTTCACTTTCTATGCCCTTCAACATTGTCTATACCCACATCCTTTCACTGTCTATACCCTTCATCGCCTTTCCTTCTCGTATCCTTTCACTGTCTATACACTTCATTGTTGTTACTTCCCGTATCATTTCACTGTCTATACACTTCATTGTTGTTCCTTCCCATATCCTTTCACCCTGTCTATACTCTTCATCATTGTGTCTACCCCCATCCTTTCACCATCTATATCCTTCATCATTGTCTATACATACATCCTTTCACCGTCTACCCTTTTTCATTTTGTCTACCCACGTCCTTTCACAGTCTGTACACTTCATCATAGTGTGTACCTACATCCATTCTGCATGTATATCCTTCATCATTGTCTACCAACATCTTTTCACCATTTATACTCTTCATCTTGTGTCTACCCAGATCCTTTCATCATCTATATCATTCATTGTTGTCTATACCCACATGCTTTCACCATCTACCCTTCATCGTTGTGTCTACCCACATCCTTTCACCGTCTATACCCTATATCATTGTGTCTAATCGCATCCTTTCACCGTCTATACCCTTTATCATTGAGTCTTCCCACATCCTGTTACCATCTATACCCTTCACCATTGGATCTACTTGCATCATTTCAATGTCTATATCCTTCAACATTGTCTACCAACATCTTTTCAACATCTATACCCTTGATCATTGTCTATACACACATCCTTTCACCGTCCACCCTTCTTCATTTTGTCTACCAACATCCTCTCACGGTCTGTACACTTCATCATAGTGTCTACCTACATCCTTTCTGCATGTATATCTTTCTTCATTGTCTACCAACATCTTTTCACCATTTACACACTTCATCTTGTGTCTACCCACATCCTTTCATCGTCTATATCCTTCATCATTATCTATACCCATATGCTTTCACTGTCTACCCTTCATCGTTGTGTCTACCCACATTTGTTCACCGACTATACCCTTTATCATTGTGTCTACCCGCATCCTTTCACTGTCTATACCCTTTATCATTGCGTCTACACGTAACCTTTCACCGACTATACACTTTATCAATGTGTCTACCCACATCCTATCACCGTCTATACCCTTCATCATTGTGTCTACCTGCATCATTTCAACGTCTATATCCTTCAACATTGTCTACCTACAACTTTTCAACATCTATACCCTTCATCATTGTGTCTACATGCATCCATTCACCGTCTATACCCTTCATAATTATCTATACGCACATCCTTTCACCGTCTATATCCTTCATCATTGTCCATACCCACATCCTTTCAAAGTATACCCTTCATCATTTTGTCTACCCACATTCTTTCACCGTCCATTCCCTTCATCATTGTCTTTCCCCACATGCTATCACAGTCTACCCTTTATCATTGTGTCTACCCACATCCTTTCACTGTCTATACCTTTTATCATTGTGGCTAGCAGTATCATTTCACTGTCGATAACCTTCAGCATTCTGTCTACCCATATCCTTTCACCCTGTTTATACTCTTTATCGTCGTGTCTACCAACATCCTTTCATCATCTATACCCTTCATCATTGTGTCTACCTGCATACTTTCACAGTCTATGCCCTTCATCATTGTGCCTACCTGCATCCTTTCAAAGTCTACATCCTTCACGATTGTCTACCAACATCTTTTCACCATCTATACCCTTCATCGTTGTTCTTTGCCACATCCTTTCCCCATCTATACCTTTCTTCGTTGTGTCTTCCAACATTCTTTCATCGTCTATTCCCTTCATTATTGTGTCCACTCACGTCCTTTCAACATCTATACCTTTCATCATTGTGTCTACATGCATCCTTTCAATGTCTATACCCTGCATCGTGTGTCTACCCACTTCCTTTCATCATCTATCCCTTTCATCATTGTGTCTACCCACATCCCTTCACCATCTTTCACCTTCATCACTGTCTGTACCCACATCCTTTCACTGACTTCCCTTCATTGTTGTGTATACGCACATCATTTCACCATCTATATCCTTCATTATTTTCGACCAACATTGTTTCAGCATCTATACCCTTCATCATTCTGTCTACCTGCATCCTTTCACCGTCTCTACCCTTCATCATTGTTCCTTCCCATATCCTTTCACCCGGTCTATACTCTTCATCATTGTTTCTACCCACACATCTTTACACCGTCTATACACTTCATCATTGTCGATACCCACATCCTTTCACCGTCTCTACCTTTTACTATTGTTCCTTCCCATATCCTTTCACCCTGCCTATACTCTTCATCATTGTTTCTACCCATACATCTTTACACCGTCTATACACTTCATCATTGTTGATACCCACATCCTTTCACTGTCTATCCATCATCGTTGTATATACTCATATCTTTTCACCGTGCATACCATCTATATCCTTCTTCATTATCTACTACCCTGCTTTCCCATCTGTACCATTCACCATTGTGTCAACCCACATCCTTTTGCCATCTATACCCTTAATCATTGTGTGTCCCTGCATCTTTTCAACGTCCATATCCATCATCATTGTCTACCAACATCTTTTCACCATCTATAATCTTCATTATTGTACCTACCCACATTCTTCCTCCGTCTACCCTTCATCGTTGTGTCCTGCCATATCCTTTCACCGTCTTTACCCTTCATCATTGTGTCAACCCACATCCTTTCACCATCTATATCCTTCATCATTATATCTCCCTGTATCCTTTCACGGTCTATATCCTTCATCATTGTCAATACCCACATCCTTTCACAGCATACCCTTCATCATTTTGTCCACCAACATTCTTTCACCATCTATACATATCATCATAGAGTCTACCTACATCCTTTCAAAGTCTATTTCCTTCATCATTGTCTACCAACATCTTTTTACCATCTATACCCTTCATCTTGGGGCTACCCACATCCATTCAATGACTATACCCTTCATCGTCGTCTAAACCCATGCCCTTTCACCGTCTACCCTTCATCGTCATGTGTACCCAGATCGTTTCACTATCTATTCCCTTCATCATTGTGTATACCAACATCCTTTCACCATCTATACCTTTCATTATGTTCTAAACTCACATCTTTTCACTGCCTATACACTTCTTCGTTGTGTCTACCTGCATCCTTTCACCATCTATATCCTTTATTATTGACAACCAACATCTTATCACTATCTATACCCTTCATCATTGTGTCTACCCGCATCCATCACCTTTTATACACACATCATTGTCTATACTCACATCCTTTCACCACCCATATCCTTCATCATTGTCTATACAAACATCCTTTGACCATCTATACCCTTTATGGTTGTATCTACCCGCATCCTATCACCGTCAATATCCTTTATCATTCTGTCTACACGTAACCTTTCACAGACTATACCCTTTATCATTGTGCCTACCCACATCCTTTCACCGTCTACACCCTTCATCATTTTGTCTACCTACATCATTTCAATGTCGATATCCTTCAACATTGTCTACCATCTTTTCATTATCTATACCCTTCATCTTTGTGTCTACCTGCATACATGCACATTCTATACACTTCATCATTGTCTATACCCACATCCTTTTCACTGTCTACCCTTCTTCATTTTGTCTACCCACATCCTCTCATGGTCTGTACACGTTATCATAGTGCCTACCTATATCCTTTCTGCATTTATGTCCATCATCATTGTCTACCAACATCTTTTCACCATTTATACGCATCATCTTGTGTCTACCCACATCCTTTCATCGTCTATATCCTGCCTTGTTGTCAATACACACATGCTTTCACTGTCTACCCTTCATCGCTGTGTCTACGCACATCTGTTCACCATCTATATCCTTTATCATTGTGTCTACTCGCATCCTTACATCATCTACACCCTTTATCATTGTCTCTACCCACATCCTTTCACAGTCTATACACTTCATCATTGTGTCAACCCGCCTACTTTCACCATCTATGTCCTTCATCATTTTGCTTACCTGCATCTTTTCAACGTCTACATCCTTCATGATTGTCGATCAACATCTTTTCACCATCTATACCCTTCATCGTTGTCCTTTCCCGCATCCTTTCACCATCCATACCATTCTTCATTGTGTCTTCCAACATTATTTCATCGTCTATAACCTTCATTATTGTGTCTACCCTCATCCTTTCAGAATCTATACCCTTCATCGTTGTGCCTATCCACATCTTTTCTCTCTGTCATTACACTTTGTCATTGTTTCTACCCACATATCTTTTCACCACCTATACGCTTCATCATTTTCTATACCCACATCCTTTCACTATCTATCCATCATCGTTGTTTCCACCCATTTCTTTTCAACGTGTATACCCATCTTCATTGTGTCTACCTGCATCCTTTCACCATCTATATCCTTCAGCATTGTCTACTCACGTCCTTTCACCATCTATACCCTTCATCATTGTGTCAAACCACATCCTCTTATCATCTATACCCTTAATCATTGTGCGTCCCTGCATCTTTTCACCAACTATATCCATCATTATTGTCTACCAACATCTTTTAACTATCTATAATCTTCATCATTGTGCATACCCACATCCTTCCTTCGTCTATCCTTCATCGTTGTGTCCTCCCATATCCTTTCACCGTCTATACCCTTCATCATTGTGTCTACCTTGTTTCTTCCAACATTCATTCATCGTCCAACCCTTATTATTTGTCCATCCACATCATTTCTATGTCTATACCCTTCATCGTTGTGTCTATCCACATCTTTTCACTCTCTCTGTACCCTTCATCGTTCTGTCTACCATCTTTTCATCATCTATACCCTTCATCATTGTGTCTACATGCATCCTTTCACTGTCTATACTCTGCATCATTGTGTCTACCCACTTCCTTTCATTGTCTATCCCCTTCATCATTGTGTCTACCCACATCCCTTCACCATCTATACCCTTCATCATTTTCTATACCCACATCCTTTCATCATATTCCCTTCACTATGTGTCTTCCCACATCCTTTCACCTTCTATGTCCTTCATCATTGTGTCTACCTGCAGCCTTTCAACATCTTATCCTTCATCATTGTTTAGCAACACCTTTTCACCTTCTATACCCTTCATCTTTGTTTCTACACACATCTATGCATCTTCTATACCCTTCATCATTGTCTATACCCACATCCTTTCACCGTCTACCCTTCCTCATTTTGTCTACCCACATCCTTTCAACCTGTCTGTACCCTTCATTGTTGTATCTACCCACATCCGTTAACTGTTTCTATATGCTTCATCGTTATGTCTACCAACATCCTTTCATCGTCTATACCCTTCTTCATTGTGTCTACACGCTTCCATGCACCTTCTATACCCTTCATTATTTTCTACACACATCCTTTCACTGTCAATCATTCTTCATTTTGTCTACCCACATCCTTATACTGTCTATACAATTCATCATAATGTCTACCTACATCTTTTCACCGTCTATATCGTTCGTCATTGTCTACCAACATTTTTTCACCATTTATACCCGACAACTTGTGCCTACCCACGTACTTTCACCGTTTATACCCTTTTTCATATTGTCTACCCGTATCCATTCACCGCATATTCCCTTTATCATTATGTCTACCCGCTTCCTTTCACTGTCTGTATCTTTCGTCATTGTGTCTGCCCGTGTCTTTTCACCTTCTATACCCCTCATTGTTGGGTCTACCAACATCCTTTCATCATCAATACACTGCAACATTGTCTCTACCCACATCCTTTCACCATCTATACCCTTCAGCATTCTTTAACCCCACATCCTTTCACTCTCTACCTTTCATCGTTTTGTATACCCACGTCCTTTCACTGTCTATACCCTTCAACATCGTGACTACTTGCATCTTTTCATCATCTATATCCTTCATCATTGTCTATCAACATCTTTTCCCCATCTATACACTTCATCATTGTGTCTGCCTGCATCCTTTCACCACCAATATCCTTGATCATTGTCTGCCAACATCTTTTCACCATTTATACCCCTCATCTTGTGTCTACCCACATTCTTTCATCGTCTATATCATTCATTGTTGTCCATACCCACATGCTTTCACCAGCTACCCTTCATTGTTGTCTCTACCCACATCCTTTCACCATCTATACCCTTATTCATTGTGTCTACCCGCGTCCTTTCACCGTCTATACCTTTGTCATTGTGTCTACAAGTAACCTTTCACCGACTATACCCTTTATCATTGTGTCTACACGCATACTTTCACCGTCTATACCTTTCATCATTGTGTCTACCTGCATCCATGCACCTTCCATACACTCATCATTGTCTATACCCACATCCTTTCACCATCTATATCCTTCATCATTGTCTATACCCACATCCTTTCACCATCTCTATCCTTCATCATTGTCTATACACACATCCTTTCACTGTCTACCCTTCTTCATTTAGTCTCCCCACATCCTTTCATGGTCTGTACACTTCATCATAGTGTCTACCTACATCCTTTCTGCATGTATATCCTTCATCATTGTCTATACCCACATGCTTTCACCATCTACCCTTCATCGTTGTGTCTACCCACATCTGTTCACCGTCTATACTCTTTATCATTGTGTCTACCGCATCCTTTCACCATCTATACATTTGATCAATATGTCTACACGTAACCTGTCACCGACTATACCCTTTAACATTGTGTCTACCCGCATCCTATCACTGTCTACACACTTCATCATTGCGACTACCCGCATCCTTTCATCATCTATACCCTTCATCATTGTGTCTACCTGCATCATTTCAACGTCAATATCCTTCAACATTGTCTACCAACATCTTCTCAACATCTATACCCTTCATCATTGTGTCTAAACTATCCATTCACCATCTATAGGAAAAGGGGAAGTGCAGCGAGACCTGGGTGTCATTATACACCAGTCATTGAAAGTGGGCATGCAGGTACAGCAGGCGGTGAAAAAGGCGAATGATATGCTGGCATTTATAGCGAGAGGATTCGAGTACAGGAGCAGGGAGGTACTACTGCAGTTGTACAAGGCCTTGGTGAGACCACACCTGGAGTATTGTGTGCAGTTTTGGTCCCCTAATCTGAGGAAAGACATCCTTGCCATAGAGGGAGTACAAAGAAGGTTCACCAGATTGATTCCTGGGATAGCAGGACTTTCATATGAAGAAAGACTGGATGAACTGGGCTTGTACTTGTTGGAATTTAGAAGATTGAGGGGGGATCTGATTGAAACGTATAAAATCCTAAAGGGATTGGACAGGCTAGATGCAGGAAGATTGTTCCCGATGTTGGGGAAGTCCAGAACGAGGGGCCACAGTTTGAGGATAGAGGGGAAGCCTTTTAGGACCGAGATTAGGAAAAACTTCTTCACACAGAGAGTGGTGAATCTGTGGAATTCTCTGCCATAGGAAACAGTTGAGGCCAGTTCCTTGGCTGTGTTTAAGAGGGAGTTAGATATGGCCCTTGTGGCTACGGGGGTCAGGGGGCATGGAGGGAAGGCTGGGGCGGGGATCTGAGTTGGATGATCAGCCATGATCATAATAAATGGCGGTGCAGGCTCGAAGGGCCGAATGGCCTACTCCTGCACCTATTTTCTATGTCTCTATGTTTCTATACCCTTCATCAATTTGTCTACTCACGTTCTTCCACAGTCTATACATTTCATCATAGAGTCTACCTACGTCCTTTCACCGTCTATATCTTTCATCATTGTCTACCAACAACTTTTCACCACCTATACCCTTCGTCTTGTCTCTACCCACATCCTTTCACCATCTATACCCTTCATCGCCTATACCCACATGCTATCACTGTCTACCCTTCATCGTTGTGTCTACCGACATCCTTTCATCATTTATACCCTTCATCATTGTGTCTACCCGCATACTTTCACTGTCCATGCTGTTCATCATTGTGCCTACCTGCATCCTTTCAATGTCTATATCCTTCAACTTTGTCTACCAACATCCTTTCACCATATACACCCTTCATCGTTGTTCTTTCTTGCATCCTGTCACTGTCTATAACATTCTTTGCTGTTTCTTCCAACATTCTTTCATCATCTATACCCTTCAGTATTGTGTCCACCCGCAACTTTACTACGTCTATACCCTTCATCGTTGTGTCTATCCACATCTTTTCACTTTGTCTGTACCCTTCATCGTTCTGTCTACCATCTTTTCATCATCTATACCCTTCATCATTGTGTCTACCCGTATCCTTTCAATGTCTATACCGTTCATCGTTGTTTCAACCCATATCATTTCACCCTGTTTATACCCTTCATCGTCTGTCTACCGACATCCTTTCATCATCTATACCCTTCATCATTATGTCTACCCGCATACTTTCACTGTCTATACCCTTCATTGTTATGTCTACCCAAATCCTTTTACCATCTATACCCTTCATCATTGTCTCTACCCACATCCTTTCACCGTGTACCTTTCATCGTTGTGACTACCCACATCATTTCACTATCTTTATCCTTCATTATTTTCGACCAACATTGTTTCAGCATCTTTACCCTTCATCATTGTTTCTATCTGCATTCTTTCATGGTCTATACCCTTCAACATTGTCTGTACACACATCCTTTCACCGTCTAAACCCTTCATCATTGTTCATTTCCGTAGCTTTTCACTGTCTATACCGTTCATTGTTGTTCCCTCTCGTATCCTTTCGCCGTTTCTACACTTCATCATTGTTCCTTCCCATATCCTTTCACCCTGTCTATACTCTTCATCATTGTTTTTCCCCACATGCTTTTACCGTCTATACCCTGCATCATTGTGTCTATCCACATCCTCTCACCATCTTTACCCTTCATTATTATCTATACCCACATCCTTTCACTTTGCCCATTCTTCTAGTCCATCCAAGCCCTTTTGCAGTCTCCCTTTTTCCCAGCAGTCAACACTGCCTGATACTCCACCTGTATTCGTATTGTCTGTAAACGTGGCCACAAAGCCATCATTCTGTCATCCAAATCATTGACATACAATGTCCCAAAGCCAACCCTACTAGTCACTGGCAGCCAATCAGAAAAGTCTTCCCCTTTGCCTCCTGCCAATCAGTGAGTGCTTTATCAATGCTAGAATCTTTCCTGTTACTCTGTGGGCTTTATCTTGCTTAGCAGGCTCATCTGCAGCACCTTGTCAAAGGCCTTCTGAAAATCTAAGTGCACAACTTCCATTGATTTTCCTTTGTCCATCCTGCTCATTATTTCCTCAAAGAATTCCAGCAGATTTATCAGGCAAGATTTTTCCTTAAGGGAACCATGCTGACTTTGGCTTATATTATCAGGTGTCTTCAAGGAACCTGAAACCACAACCTGGGAGGACTGTGTTCATTTCTGGTCACCTCACTACAGAAAGGATATGGACGCTATAGACAGAGTACAGCAGAGATTAACAACGATGTTACCTGGATTGGAGAATGTGCCTGATGAGAATCGGTTGAGTGAACTTGGCCTTTTCTCCTTGTAGTGACGGAGGATGAGAGGTGACCTGATCATGTCCACTCCAGCATTGGATCGTGTGGGTCATGACCATGGACACACCGTACGGGCCAAAGAAGTGAATACGTACTGTATCAGTCCAGATGTGAAAATCTCCATTCATGTTGGTGACAGGATTTTGGAAATCAATGGAACACCAATCAGAAATGTGCCTGTAGATGAGATTGATCTTCTGATCCAGGAGACCAGTCACTTGCTTAAGTTAACCATAGAACATGACACACACAATCCAATGCTGGAGAATCAAGTGGACATGATCAATCCAGTGTCTGACGTCCTCAGTCCACAGAGATCACACCCTGTTCTCCCGGCGCTGTATAGCTCAACCTTTCTGGGGGGTGCCTACTTCTCTGAGACCTCCGAACCTCCCCTACTGACCCTTCCAACTTAGACACGATAGCTGACACCCTGGGCCTACCTATCGGACCCTCACCCTCACTGGGACCCCTCAGCACCTGTGAGCCCTCTGCCTCGGGTTCTGGTTCCACCCTCTCTTCCCCCAATGCTGGCTGTATTTCAGACGGCTCCTCAACACCCTCCCTCCTCTCCCCTGACTCAGTGGGGGATGGGCCAGGAGCCTCTTCTTCCGGTATCGGGGAGTTAGTGAAGGGAACAGGTGCCACACGTCCAAATCATCATCTATTGAAGACGTATCCCTTTTCGGGGTGGGGTCCGGCCCCGTCTCTTTCACAGCGGGCTCTTCCCTCGCCCCACACTCTCGCAGAGTCCTTGTACTATTTCCCCCGGGTTCAATAAAGTATGACTATGACTATACTAGGCATAAACACCCATTCGGGCTCTTGGTCTACCTGCACCTCTTGACCCAGAGGCAACGGGTGGTTCCGATGGAGTACCTTGACAGACCCCTTCCCATCCCCTGGTCTCACCCGATGAACAGGTAGATTCGACACCTGGCTCTCAACCACATAGGGAGTGGCAGCCCAGCGATCCGCCAACTTGTGCTTATCAGGTAGTCCTAAATTCCGGATAAGGACCCGGTCTCCCAGCAACAGTTGGGCGAACTTTACTTTCTGATCATACCTCTTCTTACTCCTGCTTGGTGGCTGCCACCGCAGCCAATTCATACGCCCTTTTCAACTTTCTCCTCATATCGGACACATACTTCAGACATGGCTTCAAAGGTAATTCACCCGCTTCAGTCCCAAAACACAGGTCAATGGGCAACCTCGCTTCCCGCCTGAACATCAGATAATAAGGCGAGTACCCCGTAGCGTCATTGCAAGTATAATTGTAACAGTGAACCAAATGGCCGATGTGCTGACTCCACTTACTCTTCTGACCGATCTCCAGAGTGCGAGCATGTCCAGCAGGGTCCGGTTAAACCTCTCGGGCTGAGGATCACCCTGCGGGTGATAGGGGGTGGTCCTGGATTTCTCAACCCCAAGCACACCCAGTAATTCATGGATAAGCCTGCTCTCGAAGTCCTGTCCCTGATCACTACGGATCCACCGGGGGAGGCCATAATGAACTAAGTGCTTCTCCCATAACACCTTCGTCACTGCAGTCGCTTTCTGATCCTTTGTGGGAAATGCCTGCGCATATCTAGTGTAGTGATCCGTGAGGACTAAGACATTCACAGTGTTGCTGGTGTCCGGCTCAATAGACAGGAAATCCATACACACCAGGTCCATGGGTCCCGCACTCTGCAAGTGGGATAACGAGGCCGCCTGCGCAGGCAGGGTCTTCCTCCTGATGCAACAACTACAGGTCTTACAGTATTCTTCCACCTCCCCCCTCATCCGGGGCCAGTAAAACCGGTCCTTGAGTAATCCATGGGTCTTTTCTACCCCCAAGTGCCCGGAATCATCATGTAGTGCCTGGAGCATGGACTTCCGATGCTTGTTAGACATGACCAGCTGCCAGCGCCGGGGGTGATCCGGAGGCGACGTGAGCCGGTACGAGACTCGGTTCTTCAGCTTCAACCGAGGCCACTCCTTCAGTAGTAGGGGCACGGAGGCGTGCATTGCCTTCTCCACCTGAACCATATCCCCCTGTCTAACCGCGTACTAGATAGTGCCAATGCTCGGGTCATCCCGCTGAGCCTCCCCCACTTCCTGGGGGCTCAACTCCCGCAAGTGCCTGTTCCTTAGAGCAGTCAAATTACAGTAAACAGTGGGTAACGTGTCATCATCTGCCCCTAATTGATCTACTGCCCGATCCGGCCCCATCAGGGCTCCTGCTTCAGCGTCGCTCGCAAATTGACACATGGCCTTCACTCCTGGGGCAGGGACATTCTCCCACTCCTCATCCGTGCCCGGCCCCTCATGTGCCCAACGAGATAAAGCATCTGTATCGATGTTCTGACTCCCCAGCCAGTACTTCAGGCTGAAATCATAGACCGACAAGGCCACCAACCACCGATGCCCAGTAGCATCTAGCTTTGCCGAGGTCAGGATATAAGTGAGAGGGTTGTTGTCCGTTCTCACCTCAAACTTGGCCCCATATAGATAGTCGCTCAACTTGTCCACCACTGCCCATTTCAGCGCCAGGAACTCCAACTTGTGAGTGGGATAGTTTCTCTCAGATGGCGACAAGCTTCGGCTGACAAAGGCCTCCGGCCTCAATCCGTTGCCCTGTTCCTGATACAGGACAGCCCCCAGACCCTCGCGACTGGCATCAATGTGCAGCACATACAGCTTCTGGGGATCAGCAAAAGCCAACACCGGGGCCTGTGTCAGCGCCCTTTTCAGAGATTGGAATGCCTCCTCACACTGAGCATTCCACCTCCATCCAAACAGCTCCGCCAGGTTCATGTATCCTTCTACCCCCAGTCCTCGGTCTCCCTTCCTTTTCTTCTCCACAGGTGGATAACCACACAACAGCTGGTTCAATGGGTGACTCATTTTCGCATATCCTTTCACGAATCGTCGGTAATACCCACAGAACACCAAAAACAAGCGTAAGGCGCTCACCTTCTGAGGTCTCGGCCAGGTGGTCACCACGGCTATCTTAGCTGGATCAGTGGCCACTCCATTTCGCGAAATTATGTGTCCAACATAGCCGACCGATGGTTTACAGAACTGGCATTTATCCAGGGAAAGTTTTAACCCTTCCTCCTTCAGCCGACTCAGCACCTTCAGCAGCCCGCTCCTCATGTTCCTCCAAAGTAGATCCAAACACTATCAGGTCGTCCAGGTACACCAACACCTCCAGCAGGTTCATATCCCCCGCCGTCCTCTCCATAAGCCGCTGGTAGGTGGCTGGGGCCCCTGGTATGCCTTGGGGCATTTGTTTGAATTGAAAAAATCCCAGGGGGCAGATAAAGGCCGTCTTCTCTTCATCGGCCTCACTCATTGAAATCTGGTAATACCCACTCCGCAAATCCAAGACACTAAACCACTGCGCACCACTCACACAAGCCAACACGTCTTCCACCCTCAGGACCGTATACTGGTTGGGAACAGTGCGCCAGTTCAGGATCCTATAGTCCATGCACATGCGTACCTTCCCATTTTTCTTCCTAGCCACCACTATGGGGGACACATAGGGGCTCCGGGACTCCGCAATAATCCCTGCGTCTTTCAACTGCCGCACATCTTCCACATCTGCTGGGGCCAACCGCCATGACCTTTCTCTAAACGGGGTGTCATTTGTCACCCGGATAGTGTGCCGAGTGCTCTTGGAACATCCCACATCAAACTCGCCCTGAGTAAGACATCCCCTAGTTTCGGCATCTTCTCCACCAGCCTTCTCTTATACTCCGGTGGTACAGGGGAGTCTTTAAAGTTAAAGGACTCCTCGGTCAGCCGCCCCCAGTTCTCCAATAGTTTTCCTTCAGTGGGCCTCATGGGGGCGCTAAACATCACCGTAACCGGGAACAAGTGCGCGAGGGGCACCCCGCGCTTAAAGGTGATCTCCCTCTCCATTGTGTTCCTTACAATCACCCCCATCCGGCGTGCCTGTACAACCGAGGGCCTCTGCAATTCAGGTCTTACCAGTGCCCCAGTCGGGAACCGAGACCCCTCTTCAAGGTCTTTCAGAGCATCTATTAACAGGGCCTCGTCCGCCAGTACTCTGGGGAATCTGGTGATCCCCATCACTAGTGCCACCTCCCCTGGCCATATCACTTTAGGCCTCGCCTGAGTACACCATACTGTCCCTCGTTTGAACTCAGGATCCAGCCCCTGGGGGTCAACCACATCCTCAAACGCCGCTCGAGAGGGTCTCCAGAAAGTTCTCCCCCGCCTTCTCCTTACAGGCTCCCAGGAGCCGTCGCACAAGAGGGGAGTTAGTCCCCACCAGCAGGGCAACACCACCTGTTTCCACCAGGTCTGGACAAACCAACACCAATGTCTCAAGGGCTTCCGACACTCCCACATTGCCCTCCAAGAATTCCAATCTCACTGACCCATCCATCGTACGGGTAGTCACCATCACTTATGCCCCAAATCTCCAGTGCATTAAACGGGGTTATTGGCAAATGCTTTAGATATTTGTTGTAGAATAACTGGAACATGAAGGTAACCTGTGATCCTGTGTCAAGGATGGCTTTTGCAAAGATTCCCTCTATCCGTAGGGACACGCTGGAACAGGGTCCCACCAGTCCATCTGGAATAAGGGCTTGTGCTTTCGGGGGTCCCGTGGCTGTTTTCTGGGAACGTGTTCCTCCTGAGACTCCAGTCTGTTCTCTCACTGAGTCTCTCCTAAGTTTCCCGACACCTCTACCTTCTTAGTGACCCAGGGGTTTTCCCTCCACGGGGCATCTTGTCTCTCACAATCCCTCCAAAAGTGACCCGCTCCCCCACAGCTGTAGCACACGCCCGGCCACTCACATTCCCGCTGGAAATGCCCCTCTTTCCCACAGTTATAACACACGCTACCCGCCACCCCTCTCCTCCCAGGATGCTCCCCACTCCCAACCCCCAGTGCGGGCCGTTCCCCAAAGGGGGTACTCCCCCATCTATCCCCTCAAGCGGGGGGGTCCCTTCCCCCCGGGACCCCTTGGGTTTCTCGGTTCTCAACCAAGCTACCAGTTCCTGAACTGCTGAGGATCGTCCCCGGTGGTCCGAGCCCCTTTTCCGGCCCAAAGCACTCTCCTCCTCCCGCACATCTCTAATCAGCTGCCCGAATGATGAAGCGGGGGGCTCCTTTTATAGGACTGCCGGAGACTCCAAGCCACCTTGTCCTCCTCTAGAGAACCACTAAATATCTGACTCATCCTCAACCTTGCCACTCATCCGCCTTCACTACTCCTCGGCGCCGCAACCCAGTAAGCATTCTCTCCAGCCAAAGAATATATTCTGAGAGCTTTTCCCCTCTACCCTGCCCCATGTGGTGAAACTCCACTAAAAGTTCCCAGGGATCTCCTGACATTCCAAACGCTCCCTCCAAGGCTTCCAGATACCTCGCCAGGGAAGCCGAGGGCCATTCCGCCCTCAGCTCGTGGACTACACTGGCCGCCCCTCCCCTCAAACTTTCCACCAATTGCTGTCTCTTTTCCTCATCCGAACCTGACCACGCCTCTAACAACTGGGACATATCCTCAATCCATACCTCGTAGTCGTCCTCCCCTTCTGGGGTGGGTGACGCTCCTGAGAAAATTCTCAGCTTCAGTCGGGGCCCCTCAACCCTTCTCACCAGGGAGGTAATGGTGGCCACTAACTCGGAGGTCTCACCCCTAGCTGGGGGACGGGGCCTGGCCAAGCCTTCCCACTCTGACCTTCCACCGCTGGCTACTGGCACCTCCCCTGGGGTCTCATCTAGCTCCTCCTCTGGCATCTCCTCACTTTCTTCCTTCGGGAGGGTGTGGAGACCCCACGGCCCCGCCTCCCCTTGGATGCTGACCGTCGCTGGCAGTTCCAACGTCATGACATCAGCACTCGCCCAAACCAACACCCAGCTAGATTCCACTTCTTTACCACACCTTCTAGCTACCAGTTCTACCTGCCCTATACCTTTGATCAAACTCAACCCTCGCACCAGTACATCTCCCGAAATGCGGAAATCCACCCCACTTAACATGCACGCATGATTCACCGGTAGGTCCTCTAACTCACATCAGCTTGCAATCTTATCTCGATCCATCTTCGTACTACTTAATGTGGCGACTTATACAGCTTTACCGAAAATCCAGACCCGGACGTCTGCCCCCACTAATGTAACGCTCAGCTATATTGGCTCGTATTTATCTCGGGGAAACCCCATCCGGTGTTCACCTGGTCTCCCGGTGATGTCGGTTGCTATAGAACTGCCACCTGATTCAGCTTCAAACATCAATCATCAGCCAGCACACAATGTACGTTTTACCAATTACACTTCATAGTTATTACTAAGTCTATAAGATTAATTGAATTTCAATACAACAAAAGGAATGGAAAAGGCGCCAGACTTATCAAAGTTCAATTTCTTCGTGCACACGTTGGAGCTCGGGGACCTCTTTGGGACCACTCTGACCCCTTCGAGTCACAGCTCGGGACCACCCGGAGTGATCAACCTGAGTTTTCCCGCACGTCCGTCGTCCTCATGGTGTCTCCTCCAACTCCCTGCCAAAAGCCACTGATTCCCAGCCATATGTGACAGCGTATCACCCCAAGAAAGAATAACATGGACACCCATTGGTTTATAGTACTCTGCTATCTTATATAACCCAAGCAAAGTGCTAGCTAGAGACTTCCTCAGCATTTAACATAACAAAGAAGCCATTTTAATTACCATATGCAGTAACATAAAAGAAGAAACCCCTTACAGGTGTATAAGATGATGAGAGGCAGTGATCATGTGGATAGTCAAAGGCTTTCCCCAGGGCTGAAATGGCTAACATGATGGGGCATGGTTTTAAAGTGCTTGGAAATAGGTACAGAGGAAATGTCAGGAGTATGCTTTTCAAACAGAGAGCGGTGGGTGCATGGAATGCACTGCCGGTGATGGTGGTAAAGCCAGATGCAATAGGGTCTTTTAAGAGACTCTTAGATGGGTACATGGAGTTTAGAAAAAATAGAGGGCTCTGCAGTAGGGGAATTCTAGATAGTTTCTAGAGTCGTTCACATGGCCAGCACAACATGGGCCTGTCATGTGCTGTAGATTTCTATGCTCTATGTTCTATGTTCTCATCAATTGACTCCCACTCACTGAGGTGAGGCTAAATGGCTTATTATTTTTTTTTCTTCTGGTTTCTTCCCTTCTGGAAGAGTGGAGTGACATTTGCAATTTTCTAGTCCTCCGGAATAATTCCAGAGGAATTATATCATTCCAGTGAGGCATTAAATTATTTTCAGGGTTGGCAAACCAGGTGTCAATGAGTTCATTTGCCCCAAAAGGTATGTCATGAAATTGAATTAATTAGTAGTTGGAACCAGGAATTGTGATCCTAAAGTCTTTGGTGTTTTGGTTTAAATCTCATCAAGTCTTTGTTATAAAAAGAGAGCTTCCAATATTGTAGAAACCGGCATAAGCTGTTGGGCCACAAAGGCTCGGGACAGACTTTGACTTTGACTTTCAATATTGTGATCTAGAATGGCATGCTTTCATGGTTCAGTGAGGGATGTCATGAACAAATCAATTCCTGGAATTCCCTCTGATGCTGCAACCTGCAACTTCTGCGAGAGCCTGGTGATGGCGGTCAGGGGTCTACCATGAATGAACACTGACCTACAGGATTTGTGAAGGACTGTTGGTGCATTTTGGTAGTTCACAGAAGCACCAGTTTAAGAGTCGGAAAGAAAAGGTCTCAATGACTTTTGATGTATAAATAAATTAGAGAGTCATTAAGGAAAAATGGATCAGCCATGATGAAATGGTGGGGCAGAATCAATGGACTGAATGGCCTAATTCTGCTCCTATTTCTTATGATTATATGGTCTTACGAATTATTATTTCTCTCTGGAGAATGAGGGGAGATTTAGCAGAGTTATACAACATTATGAAGGGTATAGAGGACAAGCAGGCTTTTTCCATTAGAGGTCATGGATTAAGGTGAAATGTTTCAGGAGAACATGAAGGAGAACTCTTTCACTCAGATGGTGTGAGAGTGTGGAATGAGTTGCCAGTGGAAATGGTGGATTTTTGCTCGATTTCAACATTTAAGAATCTTTGGATGTGTATGTGGATGAGCAGGGTATGGACGGCTATGGTCCACATGCAGGTCAATGGGACTAGACAGATTAATAGTTCAGCACTGATTATGGGCCAAAAGGCCTGTTTCTATACTGTCATGTTCTATAATTCTATTGTACAATTACCCTGAACGGCATTCAGGCATGAGACAAGCCCTTTATCAGGTATTAGAATGTTTTCCAATGCAAGCTCAAATTTATCTGTGTATTCTGTTGGACATACACAATGGGTCAGGTGGCTTCTGTGGAGGAAGAAACAGGGCAAATGTTTCAGGTAGATCTTCTTCATCAGTTAGCCCTTCAACAGTTCTCTACAACCATGTATACAAGTTGTAAACATGTTCTACAAATTAAATTACTCTTGGTGGCCACTTTATTAGTTACCCGCTGTACCTAATAAAGTGGCCACTAAGTGTATGTTCATTCTCATGTGCTGCTGTAGCTCATCCACCGAAAGGTTCAACATTCAGAGATGCTCTTTCAACACCACAGTTGTAACGCATGGTTATTTGAGTAACTGTTGTTTTCCTGTCAGCTTGAACCAATCTGGCCATTCCTCTCTGACCTCTCTCATTAACAAGGCATTTCTGCCCACAGAACTGCTGCTCACTGGATTTTGGTTTGTTTTGCACAGCATTCTCTGTAAACTCTAGAGATTGCTGTGTGTGAAAATCCATGGATATCAAAAGTTTCTGAGATTCTCAAACCATCCCATCTGGCACCAAGAATCATTATATGGTCAAAGTCACCTAGATCACTTTTCTTCCCAATTCTGATGTTTGGTCTGAACAACAATTGAACAATCTGCATGTTTTTATGCATTGAGAAGCTGCCGCACATTTAGCTGATGAGATATTCGCATTAAGGAGCAGGTGTACAGGTGTAATAATAGAGGTCACTAAGTGTAAGTTGATAAATATCTTTGATTGCCATTGCCCATGTACCAACTTTCAGAACTGACTTTCATACATTAACATGAGGGGAGGAATTAATTTCGATTTTGCAGCAACAATGATGTTGAAACTACTAATGGTCTTGCCCCTACTTGGTGAAAACAGCAACATAATTGAGCTTCAGGAATATGCATAATTTACTAAGGATATCATTTTTTGAGGAAATCATGTAATGAGAATTAATTTAAGAAGGTTGTTGTCAGGGCTCACTGTGATGTTCTTTGAATTTGACAGTGCAAAGAAATCATAGAATCCTCATCATGCAGTGCACAAACAGGCCCTTCAGCACACCTTGTCCTTCATGATAATAAGTGCTTCTCTGGACTATTCTTTTGTTTTCACCCCTTCATCACTTCCAACTATCACCTCCCAGCTTCTGACGTCATCCCCACCCTCACTCCTCCCTCATCTGGATCGACCTATCACCTGTCAGTGCTTGCTCCACCCCCTCCCTTCACCTTTCTATATTAGCTCCCCTCTTTCTTTACAGTTCAGATGAAAGGTCTCAACTCAAAATGTTGATTGTCCATTTCCCTCAATAGGTGCTGCCTGATACACTGAGTTTACGTGTTGCTCCCATTTACAGGTTTCCCCCGCTGTCTGAAGGTAGAGCGTTCCTATGAAACGGTTCGTAAGCCGAAATGTCGTAAAGTGAAGAAGCAATTATCATTTATTTATATGGGAAAATTTTGTGAGCGTTCGCAGACCCAAAAATAACATAGAAACATAGAAACATAGAAAATAGGTGCAGGAGTAGGCCATTCGGCCCTTCGAGCCTGCACCGCCATTTATTATGATCATGGCTGATCATCCAACTCAGAACCCCGCCCCAGCCTTCCCTCCATACCCCCTGACCCCCGTAGCCACAAGGGCCATATCTAACTCCCTCTTAAATATAGCCAATGAACTGGCCTCAACTGTTTCCTGTGGCAGAGAATTCCACAGATTCACCACTCTCTGTGTGAAGAAGTTTTTCCTAATCTCGGTCCTAAAAGGCTTCCCCTCTATCCTCAAACTGTGACCCCTCGTTCTGGACTTCCCCAACATCGGGAACAATCTTCCTGCATCTAGCCTGTCCAATCCCTTTAGGATCTTATACGTTTCAATCAGATCCCCCCTCAATCTTCTAAATTCCAACGAGTACAAGCCCAGTTCATCCAGTCTTTCTTCATATGAAAGTCTTGCCATCCCAGGAATCAAACTAGTGAACCTTCTTTGTACTCCCTCTATGGCAAAGATGTCTTTCCTCAGATTAGGGGACCAAAACTGCACACAATACTCCAGGTGTGGTCTCACCAAGGCCTTGTACAACTGCAGTAGTACCTCCCTGCTCCTGTACTCGAATCCTCTTGCTATAAATGCCAGCATACCATTCGCCTTTTTCACCGCCTGCTGTACCTGCATGCCCACTTTCAATGACTGGTGTATAATGACACCCAGGTCTCATTGCACCTCCTAATCGGCCACCATTCAGATAATAATCTGTTTTCCTATTTTTGCCACCAAAGTGGATAACTTCACATTTATCCACATTAAATTGCATCTGCCATGAATTTGCCCACTCACCCAACCTATCCAAGTCACCCTGCATCCTCTTAGCATCCTCCTCACTGCTAACACTGCCACCCAGCTTCGTGTCATCCGCAAACTTGGAAATGCTGCATTTAATTCCCTCATCCAAGTCATTAATATATATTGTAAACAACTGGGGTCCCAGCGCTGAGCCTTGCGGTACCCCACTAGTCACAGCCTGCCAGTCTGAAAAGGTCCCGTTTATTCCCACTCTTTGCTTCCTGTCTGCTAACCAATTCTCCACCCACAATACCTTACCCCCAATACCGTGTGCTTTAAGTTTGCACACTAATCTCCTGTGTGGGACCTTGTCAAAAGCCTTTTGAAAATCCAAATATACCACATCCACTGGTTCTCCCCTATCCACTCTACTAGTTACATCCTCAAAAAATTCTATGAGATTCGTCAGACATGATTTTCCTTTCACAAATCCATGCTGACTTTGTCCGATCATTTCACCGCTTTCCAAATGTGCTGTTATCACATCCTTGATAACTGACTCCAGCAGTTTCCCCACCACCGACGTTAGGCTAACCGGTCTATAATTCCCCGGTTTCTCTCTCCCTCCTTTTTTAAAAAGTGGGGTTACATTAGCCACCCTCCAATCCTCAGGAACTAGTCTAGAATCTAACGAGTTTTGAAAAATTATCACTAATGCATCCACTATTTCTTGGGCTACTTCCTTAAGCACTCTAGGATGCAGACCATCTGGCCCTGGGGATTTATCTGCCTTCAATCCCTTCAATTTACCTAACACCACTTCCCTACTAACTTGTATTTCGCTCAGTTCCTCCATCTCACTGGACCCTCTGTCCCTTACTATTTCTGGAAGATTATTTATGTCCTCCTTAGTGAAGACAGAACCAAAGTAATTATTCAATTGGTCTGCCATGTCCTTGCTCCCCATAATCAATTCACCTGTTTCTGTCTGCAGGGGACCTACATTTGTCTTTATCAGTCTTTTCCTTTTTACATATCTATAAAAGCTTTTACAGTCCGTTTTTATGTTCCCTGCCAGTTTTCTCTCATAATCTTTTTTCCCCTTCCTAATTAAGCCCTTTGTCCTCCTCTGCTGAACTCTGAATTTCTCCCAGTCCTCAGGTGAGCCACTTTCTCTGGCTAATATGTATGCTTCTTCTTTGGAATTGATACTATCCCTAATTTCTCTTGTCAGCCACGGGTGCACTACCTTCCTTGATTTATTCTTTTGCCAAACTGGGATGAACAATTGTTGTAGTTCATCCATGCAACCTTTAAATGCTTGCCATTGCATATCCACCGTCAATCCTTTAAGTGTCATTTGCCAGTCTATCTTAGCTAATTCACGTCTCATACCTTCAAAGTTACCCCTCTTTAAGTTCAGAACCTTTGTTTCTGAATTAACTATGTCACTCTCCATCTTAATGAAGAATTCCACCATATTATGGTCACTCTTACCCAAGGGGCCTCTCACGACAAGATTGCTAATTAACCCTTCCTCATTGCTCAAAACCCAGTCCAGAATAGCCTGCTCTCTAGTTGGTTCCTCGACATGTTGGTTCAAAAAACCATCCCGCATACATTCCAAGAAATCCTCTTCCTCAGCACCTTTACCAATTTGGTTCACCCAGTCTACATGTAGATTGAAGTCACCCATTATAACTGCTGTTCCTTTATTGCACACATTTCTAATTTCCTGTTTAATACCATCTCCGACCTCACTACTACTGTTAGGTGGCCTGTACACAACTCCCACCAGCGTCTTCTGCCCCTTAGTGTTACGCAGCTCTACCCATATCGATTCCACATCTTCCCGGCTTATGTCTTTCCTTTCTATTGCGTTAATCTCTTCTTTAACCAGCAACGCCACCCCACATCCCCTTCCTTCATGTCTATCCCTCCTGAATATTGAATATCCCTGACCGTTGAGCTCCCATCCCTGGTCACCCTGGAGCCATGTCTCTGTGATCCCAACTATATCATAATCATTAATAACAATCTGCACTTTCAATTCATCCACCTTATTACGAATGCTCCTTGCATTGACACATAAAGCCTTCAGGCGCTCTTTTACAACTCTCTTAGCCCTTATACAATTATGTTGAAAAGTGGCCCTTTTTAATGCTTGCCCTGGATTTGTCGGCCTGCCACTTTTACTTTTCTCCTTTGTACTTTTTGCTTCTACCCTCACTTTACACCCCTCTGTCTCTCTGCACTGGTTCCCATCCCTCTGTTGTGAACTAACCTCCTCACGCCTAGCCTCTTTAATTTGATTCCCACCCCCCAACCATTCTAGTTTAAAGTCACCTCAGTAGCCCCCACTAATCTCCCTGCCAGGATATTGGTCCCCCTAGGATTCAAGTGTAACCCGTCCTTTTTGTACAGGTCACACCTGCGCCAAAAGAGGTCCCAATGATCCAAAAACTTGAATCCCTGCCCTCTGCTCCAATCCCTCAGCCACGCATTTATCCTCCACCTCATCGCATTCCTACTCTCACTGTCGCGTGGCACAGGCAGTAATCCCGAGATTACTACCTTTGCGGTCCTTTTTCTCAACTCCCTTCCTAGCTCCCTATATTCTCCTTTCAGGACCTCATCCCTTTTCCTACCTATGTCATTGGTACCTATATGTACCACGACCTCTGGCTCCTCACCCTCCCACTTCAGGATATCTTGGACACGATCAGAAATATCCCGGACCCTGGCACCAGGGAGGCAAACTACCATCCAGATCTCTGGACTGCGTCCACAGAATCGTCTATCTGACCCCCTTACTATCGAGTCCCCTATCACAACTGCCCTCCTCTTCCTTGCCCTACCCTTCTGAGCTACAGGGCCAGACTCTGTGCCGGAGGCACGGCCACTGTCGCTTCCCCCGGGTAAGCTGTCCCCCCCCCAACAGTACTCAAACAGGAGTACCTGTTGTTAAGGGGCACAGCCACTGAGGTACTCCCCATCACCTGACTTTTCCCCTTCCCCCTCCTAACCGTGACCCACTTGTCTGCCTCCCGTGGCCCCGGCGTGACCACCTGCCTGCAACTCCTCTCTATCACCTCCTCATTCTCCCTGACCAGACGAAGGTCATCGAGCTGCAGCTCCAGTTCCGTAACCTACCAAATCATGCCAAATAACACATAAAACATAAAATAACAGTAACATATGGTAAAAGCAGGAATGATATGATAAATACACAGCCTATATAAAGTAGAAATACTTCTCTACAACGATTGCCTGCACAGATTTCCGTAGCGACAATCTCACGTAAGCGCTCTCAGCAGAAAATCACGCAAGCGCTGTTGGCATAAACGCGCTCTCCAGTAACCTTTAAACTATGAAGCTGCCAAATCTACCAAATAACACGTAAAAATACACAGCCTATATAAAGTAGGAGTAATGTATGTACAGTGTAGTATCACTTACCGGAATTGGGAAAACAGCGCTGAGCACACTGATGATGGTGTGTTGGACTGAGTCGCCGCAGACAGGGTGGTGCAGTGGCCCCCACCCTCCAGGCCGCTGACCCGATACATTGCCGCGAAGAACGCAGCAGTAGCCGGGAGGGACACAGCACATCGTTAAGAAAAAAGGCGAAATAAACATGCTAATTAATTAGGTGCTGCCCGGCGTGTAAATTGACGATTGCATCGCCTCTGATCTGGGCCGACAATTACATGCTAGGTGGCACCTAATTAATTAGCATGTTTATTTCGGCTTTTTTCTTAAAGATGTGCTGTGTGCCTCCCGGCTACCGCTGCGTTCTTCGCGAATCGGTACAGTATCTGCCCGGGGCCCGGGTGGTGGTACACGGGGGTGTCATCTCATCGTCGATCAGGGCAGGCAGCTCATCTTCTCCTATGACTGCCCGCCTCGAAGTCGAAGGTCGAGGTTCGTCGTCTGCTGTGGCTGATGTGGAAGGCTTACTTGACTGCTGAGCCTCGCGCGTTTTTCTATCATACAGTTGTTTGTCAGCACTCAAACCATCCTGCAGATATCCCCTAAACCTACGTACCCTTTCAAAATTAAAGTTGTCCTTCTTCATTGCAGCGAAAATCTCACGCAGTTGCTTCACTTTCTGCATTCGGTTGCATTTGGTTTCGATTGTTATCCTTTCCTCTTCCAATTGCATCAGCTCTTCATCTATCAGTTCTTGGTCATGGGATGCCAAAACCTCTTCAACATCATCTTTGCCAACTTCCACAAGCCAAACTCACTTTGTCCTTGTTTCGTTTGCCACGATCGAAACGCTTAATTATGTCTAGTTTTACGCTAAGTGTAACACCCTTACTCTTTCAGGCTTTTCCGACACCTTAGAACTCACCTTGCTAACGGCTGCTCAATGCAACGAGTTAAAGCAATGCCGTTCCGAATCTGGGGCAGAGCAGCAGCTCGCGGTGTGCGCTGCCTTTTATCGCGCGCTGATTTTTTTGCGCTCTGATTTTTTATCCTGTGCTGCCTTTCTTCGTAACAGTGAAAACACCTTCAGAAAGCGAAAACAGGGTAGGTCTTTTGTAACAGTGAGGTTTCGTAAAGTGAACGTTCGAAAAGCGGGGGACACGGGTACCAGCATGTGTCCATTGGCAATTATTGATCTTCCATAGATACCTTTTAAATGTATATAGAGTATCTGCCTCTACTGTCCACACAACGTGTTTCAGATTACAATGAACCCCTGCGTAGAAAATAAACCTTCCTCAGATCTCCTAGAAACTTTTTTCCATCTTTCCCAAATTCTATGCACTGTAGATTCAGGCACTTTAGCTCAAGGGGAAAAAATCGTGCTCTCTACCTTCTAAATCTGTCTTTCTTCTCTGAGGATAATCAGCTTGTCATTGTGGAGAGGCCTGTGAGTTCCTGAGATCCAGAGAGTGATGCCTTCTGGAACTTAATCCCTGGCAGGGTCACAATAGCCGTAAGGTCAAGGGGGAGATTCCAAACAAAGAACAATCCAACCAAGACCTCAGTGGCGGAGCTGGCAAAAGATGATGACACATCTCAACGGCAATGAAGGCACCAGAAAATAGCAGCAGTGAAGGGTCTGCAGTTATCTTGCTCTTGATGCCACTGAACCCTGGCTCCAGTCTTTAAAGGACCATGTGGTGACTGCCCATGCATCTGCCTCCCCACATTAAACAAAGTAATATACAGCCATTCTCCATGAAGGGCAACTCCTTCAGAGAACACCAGAGTGATCTCACTACTGCTAATCTACCAATTGATAGTTGTCTACCTTAAACAACAGGAATTCTGCAGATGCTGGAAATTCAAGCAACACACATTGAAGTTGCTGGTGAACACAGCAGGCCAGGCAGCATCTCTAGGAAAAGGTACAGTCGACGTTTCAGGCCGAGACCCTTCGTCAGGACTAACTAAAGGAAGAGTTAGTAAGAGATTTGAAAGTGGGAGGGGGAGGGGGAGATCCGAAATGATAGAAGGCAGGAGGGGGAGGGATGGAGCCAAGAGCTGGACAGGTGATTGGCAAAAGGGATATGAGAGGATCATGGGACAGGAGGCCGAGGGAGAAAGACAAGGCGGGGGGAAAACCCACAGGATGGGCAAGGGGTATAGTCAGAGGGACAGAGGGAGAAAAAGGAGAGTGAGAGAAAGAATGTGTGTATAAAAATAAATAACGGATGGGGTACGAGGGGGAGGTGGGGCATTAGCGGAAGTTAGAGAAGTCATTGTTCATGCCATCAGGTCGGAGGCTACCCAGACGGAATATAAGGTGTTGTTCCTCCAACCTGAGTGTGGCTTCATCTTTACAGTAGAGGAGGCCGTGGATAGACATGTCAGAATGGGAATGGGATGTGGAATTAAAATGTGTGGCCACTGGGAGATCCTGCTTTCTCTGGCGGACAGAGCGTAGGTGTTCAGCAAAGCAGTCTCCCAGTCTGCGTCGGGTCTCGCCAATATATAGAAAGCCACATTGGGAGCACCGGACGCAGTATATCACCCCAGCCGACTCAGAGGTGAAGTGTCGCCTCACCTGGAAGGACTGTCTGGGGCCCTTACTGGTGGTAAGGGAGGAAGTGTAAAGGCATGTGTAACACTTGTTCCGCTTACAAGGATAAGTGCCAGGAGGGAGATCAATGGGAAGGGATGGGGGGACGAATGGACAAGGGAGTCGCGTAGGGAGCGATCCCTGCGGAATGCAGAGAGAGCGTGGGAGGGAAAGATGTGCTTAGTGGTGGGATCCCGTTGGAGGTGGCGGAAGTTACGGAGAATAATATGTTGGACCCGGAGTTTGGTGGGGTGATAGCTGAGGACCAGGGGAACCCTATTTCTAGTGGGGTGGCGGGAGGATGGAGTGAGAGCAGATGTGCGTGAAATGGGGGAGATGCGTTTGAGAGCAGAGTTGATGGTGGAGGAAGGGAAGCCCCTTTCTTTAAAAAAGGAGGACATCTCCCTCATCCTGGAATGAAAAGCGTCATTCTGAGAGCAGATACGGCAGACGGAGGAATCTACCTTATCCGCTCATAACTTTTCATATATCAACTCTTTCCACTGACACTCCTTCAGCTTCCGCTGCTCCATGGAAAACAAACTTAGCCTACCCAGTCCTTCCTGATAACATCTTCAACAGCATCTTGGTGAACGTCTTCCACAATCTTCCGATGTCCTTCTTATATTGTTGTGACCGGAACCGCAAGGAAAATTAGGAAATGTGGCTTGAACAATGTTACATGAAGTTGGACCATAACCTCCCAGATTATATACTCAATATCCCAGCACGTGAAGGTATGTCCAAAGTGCCCTTTATCACTACCTTATTTATCAGTGCTGTCACTACCATATATACTTGGGCTTGTATACAAAGATACCTTTGTTCCTTAACGTCTCCCAAGGGCCGACCATTCACTGTCTGTGCCCTCTCAAAATGCATCTCCATGAAGTTTTGAGGGAAAGGTTCTATCTGCCATTTCTCTGCCCACCTCACCAACTGGTTAATATCATTCAGTAGCCTACAGGTATATTCTCATTATCAATGACATAACTGAAATATGACACAAATTCCAGATACTTTGAAAATTTTACACCTTGTAGAATGAAGTCTAAATGAGATTTTAATGATGTGCTGAACTACAATAATTGGTTATTTCACAGTCTGCTCCAAGTACTGATTTTATTTGTAGGTACGGAAATTCTATTGCATAAATATTTTGAATTATCATAGATTTTAGTATAAAATGTCTTATTTTTGTGATACTTCATATGTAAATTTAGCACTTTTTTATTTGAATATTCGAACTCTAGTGTAATGCTTTGTAAGTAGTTTTAGAAAGTTCAATAAAAGTTGTGAATTGTCTTTTACTTTGTTTGCTGGCTGAAGCAATGGGTTAAAGTGATTTATGGCTCATCTGGCTTGGTGACACAGATGTTGATATTTGGCAGAAATCAATATAGACAAGGAAGAAGAATAGGTTACAGACATCTCTGAGAGTAGCGTTGATTGAGGTCAGTGGTGAGCATTGTGACTTCACAGCTAACAGAAAGAATCAGGCAATTGACACCTAATCCTGCAATTTATGGGTGATATAATGAAGATAAATTACATGGCTAATTTATAACACCCCAGTTCATAGTATAACAAATGTAATGCTGTGTATACGTCAGTCTAAAGCCCTCCGATGAAGGTATTAAGCAGATCACTTGAAGGACATGTTAGACTATCCAGCAAATAGGAGAATTCCTTCATTTCGTTGAAGGTGTCAATCGTCCTTCAACCTTGGTAGCTTTTTGGATAGACAATTTCATCACCACCACCATCTCAGCATGGACAATAACAGAACTTTGTCAAGACTTACTGACTGATTTCAAGAGAAAATACTTAGAGAAAACCAACTTGTTAGTGGCAATGAAGGTGACGACAACACTCATCCCGATTCCAGCCCAAGAATCACAAGTCTCAATCAGTCTGCAATATTTAACTGTGTTAGCAAGCTTGTCATCACATAATTCAGAGTGGCACATTCTTACATTTGTATCAGCAGCAGCGAGAGCAAATAAAACATGTGATTTTCCTTCCTTTTAAAGCCCAAAAAGATATGATTCTTTTCTCGCAGATCAGCTGCTGTCTGGCATTGATCAGAGACGTGGACTAGATTGGGCGTGTAATCAATCTGCAATGACAGCAATAATTGCTTTGGCACAGTCACTATTTAACTGGAATCACAACATGACACAACTTTATTCCATTTCAGTCAATATTATTCATTCTGTTTGAGCCAGAAAACACAACAGATGAAGGTCAAATTGGCCCTCATTTCCCCCCAAATCATGATACCAACTTCCCTTTTGAATTTTGGGACTGCGTTCATTTTCTCTGAATATCGAGCACCAGTGAGAATTTCAATGCTCCAGTTTTCAATTCTATTCTAACTTGTATAAGGATTGCATGCTATCAATGGATTGCACACAACCTAATTGGCTAATCGTACTGGACCAGGCCCAATAGGTGGATGAACATTCTGAGGCTTGACTGACTACTAATAAGCTGCTGCCAGCACTAAAATCACTCTGTAAGACCAGTGTCTGCGCACCAAAGAGACTAAGACTCTTTCTTGAGCAGCACATTCAAGAAGGCCTTAAAGCTTTCTTCTTCTGTAACCTTTTTATCCCTTTGGTTTATCCCCTTCTCACCTACATCCATGACACTTCACATGCTCTTGATCTCCTCAGTATCTCAGAATCAGAATCAGGTTTATTATCACCGGCATGTGACATGAAATTTGTTAACTTAGCAGCAGCGGTTCAATGCAATACAATGCAATTCTAGCAGTGAAAAAATAATAAATAAAATTTAAAAAAATAATAGTAAATAAACAAGTAAATCGATTACATATATGAATATATTAAAAAATGTGCAAAGCAGAAATACTGTATAATAAAAAAGTGAAGTAGTGTCCAAAGCTTCAATGTCTATTTAGGTGTTGGGTGGCAGAGGGGAAGAAGCTGTCCTGAATCGCTGAGTGAGTGCCTTCAGGCTTCCCTACCTCCTACCTGATGGTAACAGTGAGAAAAGGGCATGCCCTGGGTGCTGGAGGTCCTTAATAATGGATGCTGCCTTTCTGAGACACCGCTCCCTAAAGATGTCCTCGGTACTTTGTGGGCTAGTGCCCAGGATGGAGCTGACTAGATTTACAACCTTCTGGAGCTTCTTTCAGTCCTATGCAGTAGCCCCTCCATACCAGACAGTGATGCAGCCTGTCAGAATGCTTTCCACAGTACAACTGGTTGCCCTGATGGCCTCATTTTTACCGCGGATGTCTGATCCCTATACACCCCTAGCTCCTGGACCTTAACGCTTTCCGCCTCTTCAATGTGTTGCTCTGGATTTCCAGCTTCAGCAGAATTTCTTCTGTTCGAGATTCTCTCCTGGGCTGCCCTGATGGCTTTCCTACAGTTTTCATCAATGGAAAATTTTTTCACTAATTTCAGAAATTAATAGAAATAAAGTCACATAAGTTAACATTTAACTACATACATTAATTAAAGATCTTAATATTAATTTAAAATATACTTTAAAAACCTCCGTAGGTCCATTAAAATAGGACAGTGGTAGATGAGCTAGGGTAGTGGTTAGTGCAACACTATTACAGCTTAGGGCATCAGAGTTCACAGTTCAGTTCTGGAGTCTTCTGTAAGGAGTTTGAACCCCCATGACTATGTGGGATTCCTTTGCGTGATCCGGTTTCCTCCAACAGTCCAAAGACAGTTAAAGGTAATTGGTCATTGTAAATTGTCCTCTGATTAAGCTAGGGTTAAATGGGTGAGTGGCTGGAGAGTGCAGCTCAAGGCTTGTTCCATGCTGTATCTCTAATAGATAAAAGCATAAATACAACTCCTGAACCGTGGGCATTATATCTGTACTTCTAGGATTTGTCTGTCATTCCCTATTACCACATTAGTACAATCCACATTCCTATTTACTACATACTAACTATCACAATTCTTTCCCTTACAACAGCTAAAGCAAGGTAAAATAATAACAATGCAGAATAAAGTGTAACAGCTACAGAGAAAGTGCACAATAAAACGTAAGTTCAGAATGAGGTAGATTGTGAGTTCAAGAATTCATCTCATTGTGCGAGGTACCAGTTCATATTCTTATTGCAGCAGAGTAGAAGCCGTCCTGCATTCTGGCATTTGTGTCTTCTGCCTAATGGAAGAGGGAAGAAGAGAGAATGTCTGGGTGGCTGGGGTCTTTAATGATGCTGGCTGCATTACTGAGATGGTGAGAAGTAGAGGGGAGGCTTATTTCCTTGACGTGCTGAGCTGTGTTTACAACTCTCTACAGTTTCTTGTGATCACCTGAAGAGCCATTGATATGCCAAGCTTATGCATCCAGGTGGAATGCTTGCTATGGTGCATCAATAAAAATTGGTCTGGGTCAGCAGGATCATAACAAATTTCATTAGCCTCATGAGGATGTGGAGGTGCAGCTGAGCTTTCTCCTGTAGCATTAAAGTGGTTGGACCAAAACAAGTAATAGGAGATGTTCATTCTTAGAAACCTGAAGCACATGCAATCCCTTGGTCCGTAGACTCAAAGGTGAATCCAGTGAGGAAGTCCATTGCATCCCATCCCATTCCAGAAGACCTGTTGCTAAGCTCACAGTCTGATGGTATAGCCTTGATTAAATGAAATATGTGGCCACATAAATAGTTCCATTTGTACCTGTTCCATTGCCCAATGATTGAAGAGTCAGAGAGTAATAGAGAGCTACAACATTAAAACAGGCCCATCAGCCAAATGAGTCTGCATTGACTCCCATATTCTCAATTTCCCCACATTCTACTCCCAGATTCTATCACTCATGTTAGATCAAGGAGCAGAATTAGGTCATTTGGCCCATCAAGTCTGCTGCACACTTAATCATGGCTGATCCTTTTTTTCCCTCGTCAGACCCATTCCCAGCCTTCTCTCCATAGCTCTTGATGTCATGTCCAATAAAGAACCTATCAAAGTTCTCTCCAAAGACCTAGTCTGTGGTAACAAATTCCAGAACTTCACCACCCTCTGGCTCAAGAAATTTCCCTGCATCTCTGTTTTAAATAGAAGCCCCTCTATCCTGAAGCTGTGCCCTCTTGTCTTAAGACTCCTCCACAATGGGTAACATCCTTTCCACATCTACTCTGTCCAGGCCCTTCAACATACAAAAGATTTCAATGAGATCCCCTTCAATCTTCTAAACCCCAGTAAGTACAGACCCACAGCTATCAAACATTCCTTGCATGATAAACCTATCATTTCCAGAATCATCCCTTTGACATCAATGGATCTGGGGTTGAAAGGGTAAACAGCTTTAAGTTCCTCAGCATCCACATCACCGAGGACCTCCCGTGGTCTGTACACACCTGCTGTGTGGTGAAAAAGGCACAACAGCACCTCTTTCACCTCAGATGGTTGAGGAAGTTTGGTATGGGTGCTGAAATCCTAAGAACTTTCTACAGGGGCACAATTGAAAGCATCCTGAGTGGCTCCATCACTGCCTGGTACGGGAACTGTATCTCCATTAATTGCAGGACTCTGCAGAGAGTGGTGTAGACAGCCCAGCGCATCTGTAGTTGTGAACTTCCCATGATTCAGGACATTTACAAAGACATATGTGTGAAAAGGGCCTGAAGAATCATTGTGGACCCAAGCCACCCCAACCACAATCTATTCCAGCTGCTAGCATCTGGGAAATGGTACCACAGCATAAAAGCCAGGACCACAGGCTCCGGGACAGCTTCTTCCACCAGGCCATCAGACTGATTAACTCACACTGATTTCAATGTATTTCTATGTTACATTGACTGTTCTATTTATTATAAATTGCTGTGATTGCACATTGCACATGTAGATAGAGGCATAACGTAAAGATTTTTACTCCTCATGTATGTGAAGGATGTAAGAAATAAAGTCAATTCAATTCATCCTTGTGAACTAGGATGCTGCCTGGTTTAGAAAGTATGGATTATGATTATAGATTAAGGGAGCTAGGGCTGTACTCTTTGGAGAGAAGGAGGATGAGAGGAGACATGATAGAGGTATACATGATATTAAGAGGAATAGATAGAGTGGATAGCCAGTGCCTCTTCCCCAGGGCACCACTGCTCAGTACAAGAAGACATGGCTTTAAGGTAAGGGGTGGGAAGATCAAGGGGGATATTAGAGGAAGGTTTTTAACTCAGAGAGTGGTTGGTGCGTGGAATGCGCTGCCTGAGTCAGTGGTGGAGGCAAATACACTAGTGAAATTTAAGAGACTACTAAACAGGTATATGGAGGAATTTAAGGTGTGGGGGGTTATATGGGAGGCAGGGTTTGAGGGTCGGCACAACATTGAGGGCCGAAGGGCCTGTACTGTGCTGTACTATTCTATGTTATGTTCTATGTTCTATGTTCTATGAACCTTCTCTGAATTCTCTCCAATGCCAGCACATCTTTTCTTGGATGAAAACCCAAAACCGTTCAATATACTTCAGGTGAGGCCTCACCAGTGCCTTCTAAAGCCTCAGCATCACATCCCTGCTCTTGTATTCTAGATCTCTTGAAATGAATGCTAACATTGCATTTGCTTTCCTCACCACCAACTCTACCTGAAAGTTAACTTTAGGTTGTTCTGCAAAAGGACTCTCAAGTCCCTTTGCATATCAGATTTTTAGATTTTCTCCCCATTTAGAAAATAGTCTGCACATTTATTTCTTCTACCAAAGTGCATGACTGTGCATTTCCAACATTGTATTTCATTTGTCACTCTGTTGCCCATTCTCCTAATCTGTATAAGTTCTTCTGCAGCCTACTTGTTTCCTCAACACTACCTGCTCCTCCAGCAATCTTTGTATCTTCTGCAAACTTGGCAATAAAGACATCTATTCCTTCATCTAAATCATTGATATACAACATAAAAAGAAGCAGTCGCAACACTGACCTCTGTGGAATACCACTAGTTACTGGCAGCCAACCAGAAAAGGGTCATTTTATTCCCACTCACTGCCTCTTATCAATAAGCCAGTGCTCTAACCATGCCAGTAGCTTCCTGTGATGCCATGGGCTCTTAACTTGGTAAGCAGCCTCATGTGTGGTATCTTGTCTAAGGCCTTCCGAAATTCCAAATATACAATGTTCATACATGCCCTTTATCTATCCTACGTGTAATCTTCTCAAAGAATTCCAACAGGTTCGCCAAGCATGATTTTCCCTTAAGGAAACCATGCTGGCTTTGTCCTATCTTCTCCTGTGTCTCCAGGTACTCCATAACCTGATCCTTAACAATTGGCTCCAACCACTGAGGTCAAGCTAACTGGTCTATAATTTCCTTTTTGGTGCCTTCATCCTTTCTTAAAGAATGGAGTGACATTTACAATTTTCCATTCCTCTGGCACCATGCCAGAGTCCAATGATTTTAGAAAGATTATTATTTATACCTCCACAATCTTTTTTCAGAACCCTAGGGTGTATCTAATCTGCTCCGGGTGACTTGGCTCTTTCAGCTTTTTAAGCACCTTCTCCCATGTAACAGTAACTGCACTCACTTCTCTTCCCTCACACCCATCAACATCTGGTACACTGCTAGTGTCTTCCACAGTGAAAACTGATGCAAAGTACAAAATAATCTTTTTTTACTGTTAATCCATCATCTCCTTGGCCTCTGGCCTCATTTTCTATTGGTCCTATATCCACTCCCATCTCTGTTTTATTTTTTTATGTGCTTGGAAAAGCTTTTACTATCCACTTTGATATTTTTGCCAGCTTGCTATCATATTTCATCTTTTCCCTCCTAATAATTCTTTCAGCTGCTCTCTGTATATTTTTAAAAACTTCTCCACCCTCTGTCTTCCCACTAATTGTTGCTTTGTTGTATGCCCTCTCTTTTCCTTTTACATGAGCTTTGACTCCCCTTGTCAGCCACGATGTACTATTTTACCATTTAAGTATTTCTTTGTTTTTGAAATTCATCTATCCTGCATCTTCCTCATTTCTCCTAGAAACTCTCACCACAGCTGCTCTGCTGTCATCCCTGCCAGCATCTCCTTCCAATTTACTTTGGCCATCTCCTCTCTCATACCACTGTAATTTCCTTTACTCGACTGAAATACTGCTACGTCAGACTTTACTTTCTCCCTATAAAATTTCAAGTTGAACTCAGTCATATTGTGATCTTTTACCTTCAGGGTTCTTTTACCTTAAGCTCCCTAATTACCTCTGGTTCATTACATATCACCCAATCTTGTATAGCTGATTCCCCAGTAGTCTCAATGGTAAACTGCTCTAATAAAAAGACCTCTTGTAGGTATTCAACAAACTCAATGTCTTGAGATCCATTTCCAACCTGATTTTCCCAATCAACCTGCATATTGAAATTTCCCATGATTATCATAATATTGCCCTTTTGACTCACCTTTTCTATTTGCTGTTGTAATCTGTGGTCCACATCCCAGCTACTGTTGGGAGGCCTATATATAACTGCCATCAGAGTCTTTTTACCCTTGCAGTTTCTGAATCAACCCACAAGGATTCAACATCTTCCAATCCTAGGTCACGTCTCTCTACTGATTTTATGCTATTCTTTACTAGCTGAAATCACGCCACTACCTCTGCCAACCTTCCAATCCCTCCAATACAACATGTAACCTTGGACATTCAGCTCCCAACTACAACCTTCCTTCAGCCACGATTCAGTGATGACCACAACATCATACCTTTAAATCTGTAATAATGCAACAAGATCATCCACCTTATTTCTTATACTTCATTCATTGACATATAACATTTTGAGGACTCTATTTTTCACCCTTTTTGATTCTTCATCCGTAATTCACTGATATTCACCCTGCTAGCTGCAATTTTGTGCTATCATCTGCCTATCCTTCCTGGCAGTCTGACTGTATGCTATCTTTGCTTTTTTACATGTTGTTTAGAGCAATAATTTACAGTAGCCAAGTAAGCTGTCTACACACACAGATCTGTGGGAAGTAGGAGGGCACCAGAGCAGCTGAAGGAAACCCGTGCAGTCACAGGGAATTAATCCCACAAAATTCTGGAGGAACTCAGCAGGCCAGGCATCATCTATGGAAAAGAGTAAACAGTCGATGTTTCGTTCTGAAATCTTTCATCAGGATTGCTCCCACTTTGTGATCTCTGCTGCCCTTTGACTCCTTACAGGATCTGCAGACCTTCTCTTTTTTGTGATTCAGTCATGGGGAGAATGTGCAATCTTCACCCGAGGTCAGGATTGAATGCAGGTCTCTGGAGCTGTGAGAAAACAGCTCACAATTATTTTATATTGGTGACCTGCAGAGGCTACTCATTGTTATTTGCCTTATCGTGTTTCAAAAATAAAATAAATGAAGACCAGCATTTAGGAAACACAAAACAACTTCAGATGTTAGAACTTAGAGCAAAAGACAAACTACTGTTAAAGTCATTGAGCCAAGTAGTGTCTGTGGAGGGAGATGGATATTTGACATGTTGGATCAAAATCCATCATTTGGACGGAATGTGGAAAAAGGAGATAGCCATTCTAATAGGGCCAAGGAAAAAGCTAGCAAGGTGGATCCAGGTAAAGAGGTATGATTGGCAGGTGGAGGGAGAAAAGATAGAAATAGTGACAGAGGCAAGGAAGTGATAGAGGCAACAAAGGTCTGTGGATGATGCAATATCAGAGAAAAGGAAGGTGGAATATAAAACCAAAGAAGGAAGGTGGGGTGAGCAGATGGGAACAGTAGGGGAGGGGACCTGCATTTATATAGGATGTTTAGTGTTTCTGTACATCACCTGCTTCACAGCCAGATCTGCAGCCGATATTTCGAAGTACCAGGTGATACCACTAATGCTTTCTCTGAAAAATACTTCAGTGCTCCAAATTACCTGCTGAAGGAACTCAGTGGGTTAAGCAGCATCTGTGGGGAGGGGAGGGGAGGGGAATGGAAGACAGAATTCAAACAGAGTCTGAGATTTACCTTGAGAACAAACTTTCTCCTTACTACACATCAGCAGGGTATGTCCAGGAATGGAAAAGTCTATCAAAAGTGGTGGACACAGTCCAGTCCACTTCAGGGAAATCCCTCTTCACTACTGAACACATTTACATGGAGCACTGTCCCAAGAGAACAGCATGCGTTATCAAGCACCACATCATCGAGGCCATTTTCTTCTCTCGCTACTACCATCAGGAAGGTGCTTCAGGAGCCTTAGATCCCATGACTTCAGGTTCAGAAACAGATATTACACTACAGCCATTAGTCTCCTAAAGCAGTATGGAGAAGTTAGATCATAAGACCATACAATATAGAGGCATCGAGTCTCCTCCGCCATTTCATCATGGTAGATCCAATTATCCACTCGGACCCAATCTCCTGCCTTCTCCCCATATCCCTTCATGCTTTGACCAATCAATAATCTGTTAACATCTGCCTTAAATACACATAAAGACTTGGCCTCCACAGTTGCCTGTGGCAAAAAATTCCACAAATACACCACTCTCTGGCTAAAGAGATTCCTTCTCATCTCGTTTTAAAAGGACACCCTTCTAGTCTGAGTTTGTGTTCTCTGGTCCTAGACTCTCCCACTATAGGAAACAGCCTCTTCACATCTAGTCCATCAAGGCCTTTCACCATTCAATAGGTTTCAATGATGTCACCCCCCATTCTGAATTCTAGTGAATACAGTCCCAGAGCCATCAAACACTTTTCATATGACAAGCCATTCAATTCTGGAATTATGCTCATGAACTCTTCAGTTTCAGCACAATTTTTCTCAGATAAGGGGCCCAGAACTGCTCACAATACTTCAAGTGAGATCTTACCAGTGCTTCATAAAGTCTCAACTTTACATCCTTGCTTTTATATTCTAGTCCTCCTGAAACAAATGCTAAAATTGCACTTGTCTTCCTCATCACAGCCTCAACCTGCAAAATTAACCTTTAGGGGATCCAGCACACGGGCTCCCTAGTTCCTTTGCACCTCATTTTTTTGTGTTTTCTCTCCACTTAGAAAATAGTCAACCTTTTCTTTTCTTCTATCAAGGAGAATTAACATACACTTCCCAATACTATATTCCATTTACCATTTCTCTCCTAATCTGTCCAAGTCCTTCTGTCACCTCTCTACTTTCTCAAAACTATCTTCCCCTCCACTTACATTCATATCATCCGGAAACTTTGCAACAAAGTCATCAATTCCTTCATCGAAATCATTGACATATAATGTAAAAAGAATTGGTCCCAACACAGACCCCTGTAGAACTCCACTAGTCACTGGCAGCAATCCAGAAAAGGCTCCTTTATTCCTACTCTTTGTCTCCTGCCAATCAGCCACTGCTTTATCCATGCTAGAATCTTTTCTGTAATACCATAGGCTTATAGCTTGTTAAGCAGCATCATGTGTGACATCTTGTCAAAGGCCTTCTGAATTTCCAAGTACACAACATCAATTGATTCTCCTTTGTCTATCATGCTTGTTATTTTTTCAAAGAATTCTAACAGATTTGTCAGATTTGTCATCTTCAGAAGACCATGCTGAATATGCCTTATTTTATCATGTGCCCCCAAGCATCCTAAAACTTCATCCTAAATAATCGATTCCAACATCTTCCCAACCACTGACATGAGACTAACTCGCCAATAGTCTCACCTGGCCAATAATTTCCATTCTTCTGCCTCTCTCCCTTCTTGAGAGTGGAATGGCATTTGCAATTTTCCTGTCATCCGGAACCATTCCAAAATCTAGTGATTCTTTAAAGATCATTACTAATGCCTCCACAATCTCTTCAGCCACCTTTTTTAGAACTCTGCGGTGTATACAATCTAGTCAGGGTGTCTTATCTACCTTCAGACCTTTCAGTTTTCCAAGAACCTTCTCCTTAGTAATGCGAACTTCACACTCTCCATGCCCCTGAGACCTGAAACTTCCAACACACCGCTAGTGTCTTCCACAGTGAAGACTGATGCAAAATACTTGTTCAGTTTATCTGCCATTTCCTTGTTCAGCATACCACTTCAACACCACTCCAGCATAGTTTTCCAGTGGTCACCTCTCTTTTACACTCTCTGTTTCTGAAGAAACTTTTGTTATCCTCTTTATAACTCCCAACAGGGTATTTTTTTAGTTTATCCACAATGATTCAACACTTTCTGACCCCATGTCACCTCGTTCTAATGATTTGTTTCATTTTTTACCAACAGAGCAACGCTGCCCCCTCTGCTCTGTCTTCCTGCCTGTCCTTTGTTTGGACATTCAGCTCCAAGCTATAATCTTACCACCATGATTCAGTGATCTATACAACATCATATCACCAACTGTGCTTCAAGTTCATCTACGTTATGTGTGCATTCAAATATAAAACCTTCAGTCTTGTATTCACCCTTTTTTACATAGAACATAGAATAGTACAGCACAGTACAGGCCCTTCAGCCCACAATGTTGTGCCGACCCTCAAACCCTGCCTCCCATATAAGCCCCCATCTTAAATTCCTCCATATACCTGTCTAGTAGTCTCTTAAACTTCACTACCTGTATCTCCCTCCACCACTGACTCAGGCAGTGCATTCCACGCACCAACCACTCTACGAGTAAAAAACCTTCCTCTAATATCCCCCTTGAACTTCCCACCCCTTACCTTAAAGCCATGTCCTCTTGTATTGAGCAGTGGTGCCCTGGGGAAGAGGTGCTGGCTATCCACTCTATCTATTCCTCTTATTATCTGTACACCTCTATCACGTCTCCTCTCATCCTCCTTCTCTCCAAAGAGTAAAGCCCGAGCTCACTTAATGTCTGATCATAATGCATACTTTCTAAACCAGGCAGCATCCTGGTAAATCTCCTCTATACCATTTCCAATGCTTCAACATCCTTCCTATAGTGAGGTGACCAGAAATGGACACAGTACTCCAAGTGTGGCCTAACCAGAGTTTTATAGAGCTACATCATTACATCGCGACTCTTAAACTCTATCCGTCGACTTATGAAAGCTAACACCTCATAAGCTTTTTTAAATACCCTATCCACCTGTGAGGCAACTTTCAGGGATCTGTGGATATGTACCCCTAGATCCCTCTGCTCCTCCACACTACCAAGTATCCTGCCATTTACTTTGTACTTTGCCTTGGAGTTTGTCCTTCCAAGGTGTACCATCTCACACTTCTCCGGGTTGAACTCCATCTGACACTTCTCAGCCCACTCCTGCATCCTATTAATGTCTGTCTGCAATCTTTGACAATCCTCTACACTATCTACAACACCACCAACCTTTGTGTCGTCTGCAAACTTGCCAACCCACCCTTCTACCCCCACATCCAGGTCGTTAATAAAAATCATGAAAAGTAGAGGTCCCAGAACAGATCCTTGTGGGGCACCACTAGTCACAATCCTCCAATCTGAATGTACTCCCTCCACCACCACCCTCTGCTTTCTTCAGTCAAGCCAATTCTGAATCCACCTGGCCAAACTTCCCTGGATCCCATGCCTTCTAACTTTCTGAATAAGCCTACCGTGTGGAACCTTGTCAAATGCCTTACTAAAATCCATATAGATCACATCCACTGCACTACCCTCATCTATATTCCTGGTCACCTCCTCAAAGAACTCTATCAGGCTTGTTAGACACGATTTGCCCTTCACAAAGCCATGCTGACTGTCCCTGATCAGATCATGATTCTCTAAATGCCCATAGATCCTTTCCCTAAGAATCTTTTTCAACAGCTTTCCCACCACAGACGTAAAGCTCACTGGTCTATAATTACCCGGACTATCCCTACTACCTTTTTTGAACAAGGGGACAACATTCGCCTCCCTCCAATCCTCCGGTACCATTCCCGTGGACAACGAGGACATAAAGATCCTAGCCAGAGGCTCAGCAATCTCTTCTCTCACCTCGTGGAGTAGCCTGGGGAATATTCTGTCAGGCCCCGGGGACTTAGCTGTCCTAATGTATTTTAACAACTCCAACACCTCCTCTCCCTTAATATCAACATGCTCCAGAACATCAACCTCACTCATATTGTCCTCACCATCATCAAGTTCCCTCTCATTGGTGAATACCGAAGAGAAGTATTTATTGAGGACCTCGCTCACTTCCACAGCCTCCAGGCACATCTTCCCACTTTTATCTCTAATCGGTCCTACCTTCACTCCTGTCATCCTTTTTTTCTTCACATAATTGAAGAATACCTTGGGGTTTTCCTTTACCCTACTCGCCAAGGCCTTCTCATGCCCCCTTCTTGCTCTTCTCAGCTCCTTCTTAAGCTCCTTTCTTGCTTCCCTATATTCCTCAATCAACCCATCTGATCTTTGCTTCATAAACCTCATGTATGCTGCCTTCTTCCACCTGACTAGATTTTCCACCTCACTTTTTCCTGTCCTCTCTTATTCTATCCTTTTCCATGATAACGCTAAAGGCCAGGGAGTGGTGGTCACTGTCCCCCAGATGCTCACCCACCGTGTCCTGACCCGGTTCATTACCTAGCAGTAGATCTAGTATGGCATTCCCCCTGGTCGGCCTGTCCACATACTGTGGCAGGAATCTGTCTTGGACACACTTAACAAACTCTGCCCCATCTAAACCCTTGGAACTAATCAGGTGCCAATCAGTATTAGGGAAGTTAAAGTCACCCATGATAACAACCCTGTTATTTTTGCACCTTTCCAAAATCTGCCTCCCAATCTGCTCCTCTGTATCTCTGCTGCTACCAGGGGGTCTATAGAATACCCCCAATAGAGTAACTGCTCCCTTCCTGTTCCTGACTTCCACCCATATTGACTCAGAAGAGGATCCTGCTACATTACCCACCCTTTCTGTTGCTGTAATAGTATCTCTGACCAGTAATGCCACCCCTCCCTCCCTTTTTCCACCCTCTCTATCCCTTTTAAAGCACTGAAATCCAGGAATATTGAGAATCCATTCCTGCCCTGGTGCCAGCCAAGTCTCTGTAATTCCATGTATCCATCCAAGCTCTCAGTTCATCACCTTTGTTCCTGATGCTTCTTGCATTGAGGTACACACATTTCAGCCCTTCTACCTTACTGTCTTTACACCGTTTATTCAGCTTCTCTTTCCTCAAAGCCTCTCTGTATGTTAGATCTGGCTTTACTCCATGCACTTCTTTCGCTGGGTCCCATCCCCCTCGCAAATTAGTTTAAACCCTCCCGAACCATGCTAGCAAACCTACCTACAAGGATATTGCTCCCCCTCCAGTTCAGGTGCAACCCATCCGATCTGTACAGGTCCCACCTTCCCCAGAAGAGATCCCAATGATCTAAAAATCAAAAACCCTGCTCCCTGCACCAACTATTCAGCCACGCATTCAACAGCCATCTCCTCCAATTGTTACCATCACTGTCACGTAGCACTGGCAGCAATCCTGAGAATGCCACACTTGAGATCCTGTTCTTCAGCCTTCTGCCTAGTTCCCGAAACTCACACTTCAGGACCTCATCCCTCTTCCTGCCTATGTCGTTGGTCCCAACATGTATCACAACTTCTGGTTGCTTTCCCTCTTGTACCAGGACGTCGTGCACCCGGTCAGAGACATCCCAGACCCTGGCACCCGGGAGGCAACAAACCATGCGGATGTCCTTCTCACGTCCACAAAATCTCCTGTCTGCTCCCCTGACTATAGAGTCTTCAATGACAACAGCTCTCCTTTTCTCCGTCCCATGCTTCTGCACCACCGGGTCAGACTCAGTGCCGGAGGCCCTGCCACCGTGGCTCACACCTGGTTGGTTGTCCCCGCCAACAGTATCCAGGATGGTAAACTTATTATTCAGGGGAATGGCTACAGGGGTGCTCTGCACTACCTGTCTGCTCACCTTCGCTTTCCCCCCTCTGACTGTTTTTTGATTTTGTCCATCTCCTATGTTGCAACTCATACCGTTGGCTGCAACTTTCCCCTATCAACAGCCTCTCCTCACTACACATTGCCTCTTTTTCAGCACTATTATCTTCCTTTCCTACAATATTTCTTCCACTGATATACTGTACAGGCGCTCAGGACACTAGTGGCACTGTGCACAACCTTTTGATTCCTAACTTTGTTGGAAGTCTTCCCAACAACTACCTCCACAACCTTTCCACTAATTGTTCTGGCACTCTGGTTCCCATCCCTCTGCAACTCTAGTTTAAACCCAACCGTGCAGTATTAACAAACCTTCCCGCTAGGATATCTGTACCCCTCCAGTTCAGGTGCAATCCATCCCTCTGTACAGGTTCCACCTTCATTGGAAGAAAGCCCAATGATCCAAAAATCTTATGCACTCCCCCCTACACCAACTCCTTAGCCATGTACTAAACTGTATAATATTTCTTGTTCTAGCCTCACTAGCACGTGGCACAGGTTGCAATGCTGAGATCACAAACCTGTAGGTCCTTTAACATCACACCTAACTCCCTGAACTCCCTCAGCAGAACCTCGTAATTCGTCCTACCCAGGTCATTGGTACCTAAATGGACCACGAATTCGGGCTGTTCACCCTCCCACTTAAGAATGCTGAGGACTCAGTTCAATATATCCCAGACCCTGGCACTCAGGTGGCAATATACCATCCAGGAATCTCGTTCTCACCCACAGAACCTCCTGTCCATTCTCCTAATTAATAAATCCCCTATCACTACAGCGTGCCTCTTCTTTCCCCCCACCTCAGAGTCAGAGAGGCAGACTCAGTGCCAGAGACCCGACTGCTATGACTTTCCTCTGTTAGGTCTCCTCCACCCCTACATTATCCAAAGTGAAATATCTTCAGTTGAGAGGCACTGGCACCTGAAACCCTTTCCCATTCCTGAGTGTCACCTAGTTTCCTGTGTCCTGCATCGTGGGTGTAAATACCTCACTATATGTCCAATCTATCACCTTCTCAGCCACCCGAATGATCTGGAGTTCATCCAGTTCCAGCTCCAACTCCTTAACACAGATTGTTAGAAGCTGCAGCTGGATGCACTTCTCGCAGTTGTAGTGGTCAAGGATTCTGGAGTTCTCCCTGCCTTCCTAAATTCCACAATAGAAGCATTCAACAATCGTGCCTGTCATCTGTACTATCCTAGCTGAAGGTAAAATAAACATGAGCTTTTCTTTCTTTAACTTTCTCTGACTGAAGCCTCGAAGAGCTAAAGCCTCAAGATCACCACTCTGACTCTGTCCACTCAGATGATGGCCGCTGTGCTTGTCCCTGCCTTCCTTTAAATTTGCTCTTGCTAATCAATCCCAAACATCATTTGGTCACAGGTCAATGCTCCTTTTCGCTGTAGCAACGTGCTGCTGCCTTTTGTAATTGGGCAGTGGCCCTGACTGAAGTCTCCTCCATTCAGAACTTCCAATGCCAGACTGGCTGCTGGTCAAAGCTCTTTTTCTCTGTAGCAACCCACTACTCTCTTCTCTCTCCACGACTATGAAATGATTGCATAACCTGCAGAATCACTTCCAAAGACTCTTCAACTCATGTCTTCAATACTATTCACTTTTTATTTGCACTATTTATTTCCTTTTGCATATTGGTTGTTTGTCAGCCCCTTCATATTTATAATTTTTCGTAAGTTTTATTGTATTTCTTTACTTTCCTGTAAATGACAGCAAGAAAATTAATCTCCAGCTAGCATTTGATAACATATGGTAACATATACATATATGGTAACATATGTTAGCATATGGTGATATATATGCATATGGTGACATATATGCATGCTACTTTGATAATAAATTGACTCTGACTCTGACTTTGACTTTGCGGGAAGTCCCTCATCCAGGAAAGAAACTTCCCAAAGCGTTCATTATTCTTACACAATTTCTCATCTACTTTTTGTACACTATCTCTATCCTGCATGCACCGTGCAAGCCTTCTGCAGGGTCAATCTTTAGTGAGTATGAGCTTCCATGCTTTTTGTGGTATGTGAGCTGTGAGCTGTTCTACGATGAGGTCATGCTTATGGGTTCATTCTGATGCCTCTGATTGAACCAATGAGAAGAGGACATGTCCTGGCTAGTGGGGGTTCCTTAATAATGTCTGACAAGTAAAGGAGCTGAGAGTGGGACCCATTAGGGGGAAGGTGATCAATAGTTCGAATTAGATACTCTAAACGAACTGGTTGGCCAAGTGAACCTCTGCAGTGCATTCTCTATGGCCACTGAAGTTCTAATTATACAACTGGTTCCAATGGAAGAATCATGTGGTTTTCATGCTAAATACTAGTCTCTCAAGGAAGGAACTGTATTCTGAGCATTGTCACAGTAAGAGAATACCAGGACAAGAAAACACTTCAAAAATGATGTCAATTCCTCCTTGAGAAAATTGTCACAGATGATTGAGAATCCATATCCCATGATGAATCAAAATGGAAATGGAGCAGACAAGGAAGCATTAAGGCTCTCCAGATTTTTCACTGAGATCAACAAAACCAGTGGAATGAATATACCACTTCCTGCACTATATTCTTATCAATCATAACCCCACCCCCCAACCTGCCTCACCTGATTCTGCAGATCATATTCCGGACTCACCAACCACCGGAGAATCCACAGAACAAATGTGGAAGTAAGTCATCCTCAATCAGTCAGCAAAATTAATTTGATTCAACGTCACAGTGTAGAAAACTTCATTTTTTAATCATTCCCTACTCCTTTTTAACTCAACATGTGTTATTTTTTTCACTATTTTTGGCACCTCACATTTTTTCAGGATTGAATTGCAGCCAGCCAGAACAGATCTCACTGAATAGCATAAATTAAATCTCTTTTGGCAATTCTACCAGCTCCCTCTCACTTAGGAGAATGTGGTTTTCAGCAGTTTCAATGTAGGCTGTCTAGACAGTGGTCACACTAGGATGACTTGTTTCAATACTAATTTTTTAAAGAATGTAATGTTCTTTGAGCTTTAACACATCATAAAATCGTGACAACATACCATATTTAAAATTTGTGAATTGTAGTTATTACCATACAATGTTTCCCTAGCACCGAAGTTGTCCCATATTAAAGATAATTTTCACAATATGTGCTGTGAACGAAAATGAGTTTGGTTGCATAGAGTCATCATACAGCCATATAGTATTTGTCTGTCTTTGGCCTATATCACTCTAATACTTTCCTATCAATGTAACTGTCCAAGTGCCCTTTATATTTTGTTAATATATTTGCCTCAATTACTTCGGCTGGTAGCTCATTCATTATACTGACTATAAAAAGTTGAAAGGTGAAAAAGTTTCTCGTCATGTTCCAATTAAATCTCTTCTTTCTCACTTTAATCATCTAGCCTCAAGTTCTTGAATCTCAACCCTTGAGAAAAAGACTGTGGCAATGACATTATCTGTGCTCCTCATGATTATAAACACCACTAAAAGATTACTCCTCATTCCCCTAAGATCCCATGAAAACAATAAACACAAGAGATTCTGCAGATGCTGGAAATCCAAAGGAACACACACAAAATGCTGGAGGAACTCAGCAGGTCCGGCACCATCTGTGGAAAAGAATAAACAGTTAACCTTCTGGGTCAAGATCCTTCTTCAGGAATGGAAAGGAAAGGGGAAGAAGCCAGAATAAAAAGGTGGGTGAGGGGGGTGAGGGGAAGGAAGATAGTTAGAAGGTGAAAGGTGAAGCCAGGTTTGAAGGAAATGTAAAGGGCTGGAGAAGAAGGAATCTAATAGGAGAGGAGAGTGAACTATAGGAGAGATCGAAGGGGGAGGGGACCCAGGGGGAGGTGATAAGCAAGTGAGAAGGGGTAAGAGGCCAGAGTGGGGAACAGAAGAAGAGGGGAGGAGAAAGAAAAACATTTACCGAAAGGAGAAATTGATATTCATGCCTTCAGGTAGCATGCTGCCCAGGTGGAATATAAGGTGTTGCTCCTCCACTCTGAGGGTGGTTTCATCATAGAACAGAAGGAGGCTATGGACTGACATGTTGGAATGGGATTGATAGGGCCTCTGTCCCTTCCCTCTTCAGTCCTGATGTAGGGTTCCAGCCCGAAACGTTGACTGATTGTTTCCACGGATGCTGCCCGACCTGATGAGTTCCTCCAGCTTGTTGTGAGCGTTGCTTTGACCCCAACATCTTCAGAATATTTTGTATTTATGTCGGAATGGGAATAGGAATGAGAATTAAAATACATGGCTACCGGGAAGTTCTGCTTTTGGAGTTTTTGGATAGTTTCTAACTTGATGTCATGAATATGAATTTCACCTTCAAGTAAAAATAATTTTTCCTCACCCTCCCCTCTTCTATTCCCCAGTCTTGCTTCTTACCTCTTCTTAACTGCCTATCACCTCCCCAGCTTCCTTCCTTTCCCTTTCACTGATGGTCTACTCTCCTCTCCTATCAGATTCCTTCCTCTCCAGTCCTTTACCTTTCCCAGCCACCTGGTTTCACCGATCACCTTCTAGCTATCCTCCTTCCCCTCCACCCATCCACCTTCCCCCTTCTTTCCAATCCTGAAGAAGAGTCCCGGCCCAAAATATCGACTGTTTATTTATTTCCATGGATGATGCCTGATCTCCAGCATTTTGTGTGTGTTCCAATTGTTACGAGAATACACATAAAATTAAGATGTTTGCTGGCCTGGGCTAGCATCAGTGGCATCAGCAGTTGGTCTGCCACCTGCCCTCAGGGGAAGGAGAGATAAGGAACAATGGAGCAGCGTCTGGAGATGTGTAATGAAGGGATGTGGGAGGAAGAGCTGTCTGGAGCGGCTCCCCCCTTTGAACCCTGAACTGTTTGAAGTGATGGACAGGCGATACCCCAGCAGGGGGATAAAAAGGGACAGGTTCGCTAAGACAGACACACACGCCACCCGAGGTAACGAGACCCTGGAAGCGGTGCGCTTCTCACGAGTGGGTGAGAAGTAACAAACAACGACCAGGGTGGAAAGGTACGATCAGCAGGAACCCGGTGTGTGTCCGCCCTTGCCTGGGTGCCGGGTTCACTGCAGAGGATCGACCGCATCTGGAGGAGGGGTCACAGTCGGTGACCTCAGGTGACATCACCAAGGACCCGCCCAAAAGTTGCTCATGAGCAATCTCGCTGGTCTGTGAGTGAAGCTGTGCTGAATGATGAGTTGTTCTCTCTGTCTCTCTTCCCCCACCTTGTCCACCGCCATGGCAACGATTACTGCGAACTGAACTTTGAGTCATTTTGAAATTGGTCATTTACCCCTAGACAACGATAGAGCTTGATTGATGCTGTTATCTTAATTCTGTGCACATGTGCGTTTATCATCGCTGAACTGTTGCATTTATTATCCTTTCGATTAATGTGTTGCTTGTTTCTTTAATAAAACTTTCTTAGTTCTAGTACTCCAGACTCCAACTGAGTGATCCATTTCTGCTGGTTTGGCAACCCAGTTACGGGGTACGTAACACAATGAAAATAATCCTGGCCTGATAAAACTCTCTCCATCGTTCAGTCCCTTGAGACCCAGCAACATATTTAGCCAGAGGGTGGTGAATCTGGAATTCTTTACCACAGACTGATGTGGAGGCCAATTCATTGGATATATTTAAAGCAGAGGTTGATATGAGCTTGATTAGTCAGAATGTCAAAGGTTAGGGTGAAGACAGGAGTATGAGGCTGGAGAAGACTTGATGGGCTAAATGGCCTAATTCTGCTCTATTTTTTCTGGTCTTATGGTCACCTCATAAACGTCTTCTGCACTCCTTTCAGCTTAAAGTGATCTTTGAAATCATAGTGTGATCAAAATGATGTCACTTCATTTATTCACACGTATCTTTGGGGAGGAATGCATAAGCACAATGGTTTCACAAAGTTCAAAGTAAATTTATTATCAAAATGCATATATGTAACCATATATAGTACTGTGCAAAAGTCTTAGACACACGTAAAAACTCTGTAAAGCAAAGATGTTTTCAAAAATTATGAAATGAAAAGTTTCTAAATATCAGAAAAATGACTATAAAGAACAGTAAACAGTAAAAAGATACACATATTGTCGTGCAGTTTTATAAGAAAATCAGCTGGCTGGTTGTTCCAAGAATCTTGGAGAACTTGCCACAGTCCTTCTGCAGACTTTGACTGTCTCACTTGCTTCTGTCTCCCCCGGTAATCCCAGACAAACTCAATGATGTTGAGATCAGGGCTCTGTGAAAGCCATTCCATCTGAAACCAACATATAAAATCTATCAAGCCTAAAGCTTTGGCACAGTACTATAAAACCCTGAGATTTGTTTTCTTGTGGGCATACTCAGTAAATCCAACAAATGTAATGAAATCAGTGACAGTCTGCACCTAACAGTGCAGACAACAAATGTGCAAAGGACAACAAACTGTGAAAATACAAGAGAAAAATGTAAAAATAATAATAATAATAAGTTCAACCCTCCCACTGGGGTTCATACACCAACTTGGCTTGTTAGCAGATGCTACTAACAGTCACATGACTCAGGTGAAAAGGTCGACTTTCATATGCAATACATGTCTAGGGTTCAAATCACAAACAAGAGAAAATCTGCAGATGCTGGAATTCCGAGTACACCCACAAAATGCTGGAGGAACTCAGCAGGCTAGACAGCATCTATGGAAAAAAGTACAGCTGATGTTTTGGGCTGAAACCCTTTGGCAGGACTGGAGAAAAAAAAAAGCTGAGGAGTAGATTTAAAGGTTGGCGGAGAGCAAAGAGAGAAACACCAGGTAACAGGTGAAACCTGGAGGGGGGCAATATGAAGTAAAGAGCTGGGAAAATGATTGGTGAAAGAGACAGAAGGCCATGGAAGAAAGAAAAAGGGAGGAGGAACACCAGAGGGAGGTGAACGGTGGGCAAGGAGATAAGTTGAGAGAGGGGAAAGAGGATGGGAAATGGTGAAGGGGCCTGGGGTTGGGGCCTTGGATAGTAGTGAGGGCCATCAATGCTGCCCTCAACCACATCTCTTCCATTTCACGCACGTCTGTGCTTACCCCGTCCTCCAGCCACCCTAACAGGGATATAGAGTTCCCCTTGTCCTCACCAACAACCCCACTGGCCTCTGTCTCCATCACATAATTCACCAAAACTGCTGCCACCTCCAACGATATTCCACCACCAAGCACATCTTTCTCCCCACTTTCTGCTTTCCACAGGGATTGCTCCTTACGCAATTCTCTTCTCTATTCGTCCTTCCTGGCTGATCTCCCTCCTGGCACTTATCATTGCAAGTGGAACAAGAGCTACACCTGCCCCTACACCTCCTCCTTTTCTACCATTCAAACCCAAACAGTCCTTCTAGGTGAGGCGACACTTCACCTGTGAGTCTGCTGGGGTCATTTACTGGTGCGGCCTCCTGTATATTGGTGAGACACGATGTAGATTGGGAGACCACTTTGTCAAACATCTACATTCCATCCGCCAGAAGTAGGAGGATCTCCTAGTGGCCACCCATTTTAATTCCACTTCTCATTCCTATTCTGATATGTCCATTCATGGCCTCCTCGACTGTCATGATGAGGCCACACTTAGGTTGGAGGAACAACACCTTATATTCCGTTTGGGTAGCTTCCAACCTGATGGCATGAACTTCGATTTCTCAAACTTCCAGTAATGCCGCCTTAACTATTTCCCATCCCCTTTTCCCTCTCTCACCTTATCTCCTTGCCCACCCATCACCTCCCTCTGGTGCTCCTCCCCACATTTTTCTTTCCTCCATGGCCTTCTGTCACTTTCACCAATCAACTTCCCAGCTCTTTACTTCATCCTCCCACCCCCCCCCCACCGCCCCCGCCAGGGTTCACCTATCACCTGGTGGTTTTCTCTCCCCTCTCCCCATCTTTTAAATCTACTCCTCAACTTTTTCTCTTGAGTCCTGCTGAAGTCTTTTATGCCGAAACATTGACTGTAATTTTTTTTCCATAGATGCTGCCTGGCCTGCGGAGTTCCTCCAACATTTTGTGTGTGTTACACATCTAAGGTTGTAGCGGGCAACGGACTAGAGATAGACAGAGTAAGAAGGTTTTGGCTCGAGAGGCCTAGACGAGTTTCACTCCAAGTGAGGTAAGGTTGGGTAAGTTCCTTTAGTAAATCTAATTACCTTAAGAGTAGCTAATGGAGGCAGCAGTTAGGGCAGTTGAGTGCTCCATTTGCACTATGTGGGAAGTCAGGGCGAGCCCAATCGTATCGTCCCTGATGACTACACCTGTAACAGGTGCATCCATCTGCAGCTCCTGACAAACCGAGATAGGGAACTGGAGCTGGAGCTGGATGAACTTCAGATCATTCGTGAGGCAGAGGCAGAAATAAACAGGAGTTACAGGGAGATAGTCACCCCTAAGAGTCAGGATACAGGTAGCTGGGTGACTGTCAGGAGAGGGAAGGGGAATAGACAGAATGACCAGAGCACTCCTGTGGCCATTCCCACCAATAATAAGTATATCATTTTGGATACTGTTGATGGGGATGACCTACCAGGGACAAGTTGCAGTGGTTGCGTCTCTAGCACCGAGACGGGACCCTCAGCTCAGAAGGGAAGGAGGGAAAAGAGGAGAGCAGTAGTGATAGGGGTTTTGATAGTAAGAGGGACAGATAAGAGGTTCTGTGGAAGAGATCAAGAATCCCGGATGGTCTGTTGCCACCCTGGTGCCAAGGTCTGCGATATCTCGGATCGAGTTCTCAGTATTCTCAAGAGGGAGGGTGAGCAGCCGGATGTTCTGGTCCATGTGGGGACCAATGACGTGGGTAGAAAGAATGAGGAGGTCCTGAAAGGTGAGCTTAGGGAGTTAGGCGCCAAGTTAAAGGACAGGACCTCCAGGATAGCAATCTCAGGATTGCTACCAGTGCCACGTGCAGGCGGGTTTAGAAATAGTAAGATAGCGCACATCAACATGTGGCTGAAGACATGGTGCAGGAGGGAGGGCTTCAGATTTATGGATAATTGGGCAGTTTTCTAAGGAAGGTGGGACCTGTTCCAGTGGGACGGTTTACATCTGAACTGGAAGGGGACAAATATTCTTGCAGGTAAGTTTGCTAGACAGGCTTCAGTGGATTTAAACTAGATACAAGGGGGGGAGGGGAACCAGAGTGTAGGAACAGATGTAGGGGAGAAGGAAGAAAAAGAAAATAGTAAAGTTGTTTGCACTGTTACTGATACAGAAAGAGTAAGAAGTGGCAAATTTCTTAAATGCATTTATTTTACTGCTAGAAGCATTGTAAGAAAGGTGGATGAGCTTACCGCATGGATTGATACCTGGAAGTATGATGATGTAGTTATTAGTGAAACATGGTTGCAGGAGGGGTTTGTTTGGCAACTAAATATTCCTGGATTTTGTTACTTCAGGTGTGATAGAATTGGAGGGACAAGAGGGGGAGGTGTTGCATTGCTTGTCAGAGAAAATATTACAGTGGTGCTGTGGCAGGATAGATTAGAGGGCTCATCTAGGGAGGCTGTTTGTGTGGAATTCAGGAATGGGAAAGGTGTAGTAACACTTATAGGAGTGTATTATAGACCACCTCATAGGGAGCAAGAAGTGGAGGAGCAAATTTTCAAGGAGATAGCAGATATTTGTAGTAAGCACAAGGTTGTCATTGTGGGAGATTTTTATTTTCCACACATAGACTGGGAAGTCCATACTGTAAAAGGGCTGGATGGTTTGGAGTTTGTAAAATGTGTGCAGGATAGTTTTTTGCAGCAATACATAGAGATACCAACTAGAGAAGGTGCAGTGTTGGATCTCCTATGTCACATGACCGGCAACAATGAATGTAGAATTGAGTCAGGTTTTATAAAAACAAACAAGCAGTTATTAAACTGCTCAAAAATAGCGAAATGTATCTAAACAACTAACTTAACCGGAAGTAAACTGCTATACGGCAACTCTGGAACAGTTCTTAAAAGGGTAAATGTGAAAACAGTTCTTAAAGTGGTAAATTCGAAAGTCCAAGAGATTTATACAGCCAATTAGGAGAGACTTTCCTGAAGTAAAGAATTCCTCGAAGACGTGATGTTACTGCTGATCCCAGCCGGAATCTGCCTTGTCCACAGGATTCACAACAACGGAAATAAAACTGTTTAAAGGAACTGCCTTTTCCTCTGGAGAATAGACACTGTGCAATCCTTTCTGCTTTAGCAGAGGATATCTCAGATGCAGGTCACTTTTTCTTGAACGAGGATTCAGTAAAAGGTTGACCCTCTCCAAAATGGTCAAACGATATCAGCTTTACTCGACTCGGCGAATCCCTGTACTTTGGTGAAGTCTTCACTCTGCAATCCTACTTACAATAGAAAGTAGAACTCCACTTTAAAACGAAACTGTGTCATAAGACGAATACACAGAATAATGGAGTATCTGACGAATTAAATAATGAACTAAACTTAAAACTAACTGCGTCACCCCAGGGGTCTCCCTTTTATACCCGTCACACACTGGCAGGAAAATTACATCACCTCACCATCACATGGCCATTACCTCATGCTCATAAGATACTCAATTACATCATGGTCATACGGCAGTCACAAGATATCCATGAGGTATGTAACACCTCCCTCCAAAAAAATTTGGTCTTTTAGGAGCAAAATTTTAACAATTAACTCTTTACAAAAAAAACAAACGTATAAAATTTACAACTTACACAATATACACAGTATTATCAAACAGCATCTTGCAAATTAATATACAGTAGGAGTGTTACAAGTGTTGAAATACCACTCCATAAAAAATTACATTGTACATTTAACATCTAGATAGACAATCAGTGATCACATTATCTTTACCTTTAATATGAGTTATCAAAATATTATACTCCTGTAACATCAAACTCCAATTTAGTAATCTTCTATTTTTGTTTTTCATCTTACTCAAAAATACTAACGGATTTTGATCGGTGTAAACTATGAGTGGTTTCTGAGTAGTACCAACATACACTTCAAAATGTTGTAAAGCCAAAACAAGAGATAATAATTCCTTTTCTACAGTTGAATAACCTTTTTGATGGGCATGAAATTTCTTAGGAAAGTAAGCTACCAGACGATCAACTTCATCACCCTCATCCCTTTGAAGTAACACTGCTCCTGCAGCTTCATCACTAGCATCTACAGCTAATGAAAATGGTTTTTCAAAGTCAGGGGATCTGAGCACAGGTTGACTACATAGTATAGTTTTCAATTTATCAAAGGCCTCTTGACAAGGCTCTGTCCAAATAAACTTTTCATTTTTCCTCAAGAGGTTAGTTAATGGAAGAGCAATGTTCGCAAAATTCTTACAAAATTTTTGATAATATCCTACCATACCCAAGAATCTTCTGAGAGTTTCCTTACCAGTTGGAGTGTGTACTTCTAAAATTGCCTGAACTTTTGCCTGACCAGGAACTAATTTTCCTTGACCCACAACATAACCAGGGTAGGTCACCGTGGCATGACCAAATTCACTTTTAGCTAAGTTAATAGTTCAGTTAGCTTTTGAAAGTCTTTCAAATAGTTTCTCCACCACAGTAATATGTACTTTCCAAGTATTATTTCCTGTAACTAAATCATCGATATAGGCATCTGTATCTTTTAACCCATGAATCACAGAATTAATCATCTGCTGGAAAGTACCTGGTGCATTCTTCATCCCAAATGGAAGAACATTATATTCATATAACCCAGATGGGGTTACAAATGCAGAAATCTCTCTACCTCTATCCGTCAATGGAACACACCAATATCCTTTTAACAAATCAGTCTTTGTAAGGAACTTTGCTTGTCCAACTTTATCCACACAAACATCTACCCTAGGGATTGGATATGCATCAGTTTTTGTCACAGCATTCACTTTCCTGTAATCTGTACAAAACCAAATACTTGTCTGGCTTAGGCACCATAACACACGGTGAACTCCAATTCGAATTAGAAGGTCTAATAATATTATTCTCTAACATATACTTAATTTCTTGTTCAGCAAGTTCACATTTTTCCCTGTTCATCCCATATGGATGTTGCTTTGCAGATTTTGTATCTCCAACATCCACATCATGCGAAGCTATGGTGGTTCTTCTAGGAACGTCTGGAAATAAATCTCTATATTTAAAAAATAACTGTTTCATCTGCTCTCTTTGCTCTGGCTGTAAATGAGCTAATTTCTCATCAATATTTTCCAGAATTGTTTAGTTTGATAATCTGGCAGAAATAATTTTGGGTATAAAATGAGTTTCAGATGAAACATCCATTAAGTTCCCAGTGGGATCAAACTCATTATTATTGACCACAACAGTCATAGTAGCAGCCTGTTTCTTATAATATAGTTTTATCATATTTATATGACACAGCTGTGTTGGCTTTCTTTGATCTGGGGTTTTTATTACGTAATCCACATCATTTACTTTAGATTTAATCTCTTAAGGACCATGAAATTTAGCTTGTAATGGGTTTGTTTGCACTGGGAAAAGAACCAACACCGTATCTCCATGCTTAAATGACCTCATTCTAGCTTCCTTATCATACCAAGTGTTCATTTTCTCTTGAGCCAATTTTAAATTTTCCTTGGCTAAACTATAAGCTTTATGTAATTTTTCCTTGAATTGTAAAACATAATCCAGCAAATTAGTATGTACCTCTTTATTAATCCACTGTTCCTTCAGCAAGGCCAAAGGTCCTCGAACTCTATGCCCAAACACAAGCTCAAAAGTACTAAACCTAATGATTCCTGAACTGCTTCCCGTACTGCAAAAAGTAGTAAATGTACACCTTCATCCTAGTCCTTTTCATTTTCCACACAATACGTCCTAGTCATAGTTTTAAGGGTAGAATGGAATCTCTCCAGGCTCCTTGCGATTCTGGATGATATGCAGAGATGTAATTGGTTTTGCTCCAGTTTATAAACTATCTGCTGAAACAATCCAGACATAAAATTACTTCCTTGATCCGATTCTATTTCCTTAGGCAACCCAAAATAAGTAAAGAATTTTATAAGAGCCTTTGTCACAGTTTTAGCTGTTATATTCCTGAGTGGTATTGCTCTGGAAACCTAGACTCTGTGCACATGAGGGTCAGCAAATATTGATGTCCAGTTTTAGCTTTTGGCAATGGACGTACACAATCTATAATAATTTTGGAAAACGGCTCACCAAATGATGGAATCGGTTGCAGTGGGGCCACTGGAGTAACTTGATTAGGTTTACCCACAATTTGACAAGTATGACACGTCCTGCAAAATGTCGTCACATTGTCTCTTAAACTAGGCCAGTAAAAATATCTGAAAACCTTGCTCATAGTTTTCTTTACACCTTGATGGCCACCCAAAGGCATACTATGAGCCATAGTTAAAATCTCATTTCAATAAATTTAGGAACTACCACCTGGTGATGAACTTCCCATTCCTCACTGGCAGGAATTGTAGGTGATTTCCACTTCCACATTAATACTCCCTTTTCAAAATAATATCCTACTGGCACCTTCTCAATTTCACTATCTGCAAGATCTTGTTCCTTTAATTTGATAATCTCAGGGTCTCTACTCTGCTCTGCTATCATCTCCTTCCGAGATAAAGACAAATCTTCATGGTCAGACTTACTACCAAATTGCTGATCAAATAATGAAAGTAAGAACGTTTCTGACACATCGCAAAATTCGAAACCCGAGTTGAACAGTCATGGGTAACAACCTCATCCTGTACATCAGTCTTTTTAGCTATAGCTCGGGTTACAACACAGGAAGAATCTGTGTTAGAATCCCTCTGTAGTTCCTCAGGAATATGCTTTATTGTCAAATGCACCAGGAAAAACTTGTCCATCTGCTAGCTCATTCCCTAACAATAAAGAAACATCATTCATGGGTAAACTGGGTTGTAGTGTTACTTTAACAGGCCCTGTAACTAACCCTGACCTTAAATTTGCTCTATGCAAATGTACCGGCATAAGGGCACTCCCAACTCCTCATATATAGTTTACCTCAGTAGTGTCAGACTCATCACTAAACTTTAGAACACTGTCTAATATTAGTGACTGAGAAGCTCCAGTATCTCTAAGGATTCTTATTGGTACTGGATTGGATTCCTTTTTCTAGGATACAAATCCTTCGGTTATAAAATGTTCATATCCCCTTTTAACTTGGTCAGACTCTGACAAAGCTTCATTTGTATTTATCAAACTCTGTGGATTTACAGGTGTTTCAATATGCTGCACGCAAGTATCTGGGACTGCTTCGTTCTCTTTCTTTTTCAATCAAAATCAGTTAGCTATCACATGTCCAGGTTTCTTACAATAATTACAAATAAGACCAAAACGTCTTTCCTTCACGTCTCCCTTCATCCTTACCTTTCTCACTAACTTTGGATTTAATTTCTGGTTTACCTTGACTCTCTGTGCTATTTTTCCTTTTAAAAGTTCTACCTGGAGAAAATTCACTCTTATGAATTAAAGCACACTCATCAGCTAATTTAGCAGACTCCTGCAATGTAGCAGTGTACCTTTCATTTAAGTATATCCTCCTTCAACAGGAATGCTCCTTTTAAATCCTCCAGTAAAATCAACTCTTTTAATTTATTATACTCCCCATTCACATTTTTAGAGAAAACCCATCTCTCAAAACACACAGATTTCTCGTAGGCAAATTCCACATAAGTTTTTCCACAGATTTCTTCAAATTTCTGAATCTTTCTCTATAAGCTTCTGGAACCAGTTCATAAGCTTTCAATATATGCTACTTCACAATATCATAATCAAGTGCTTGCTCAGCAGTTAAAGCAACAATTTCAAAATGTTGGAAACACTTGTCCACTTCTGTTTCATTAATGCAGGAGCCAAAATAATCTCTCGACTAGCAACAAACTGTTTGCTAGAACCAGAGGACTGATTTTCCATCCTTAATTTCTCCATCGCTAGCTCAAACTCCCTCTTTTTATTTGCTTCTCTTTCGGCCATTTCCGCTTTAAATTTTTCAAACTTTATCTGTTCAAGATGTAACTGCATTTCCAGTGCACTCATTGGAAACCTCCTTAAAGCCTCATCATCAAACTTTCCTGAACTTATATAATGTTCCACAATTTTTCTCTGAATTACGGGCTTTGTTGTAACCTTCGAAATTCTATTAAGATCCAATATTTAGCAATCTCGGATACATCACCCTTTCCCACCTTCGCTAAAAACTCCGGGTCTGGCAATTCCATAAAGTCGTCAATATTCATTGCTGCCGAATACTACTCACAGACCAATCAAACAAAAGAATTGGGTATTTTCTAAATCAGGTTGATAATTAAACAAGCACTTAAGCTCAAAATTGGAACAATTCCGGACAAGCCCCCAAATTATGTCACATGACCGGCAACAATGAATGTAGAATTGAGTCAGGTTTTATAAAAACAAACAAACATTTATTGAATTCTGCTCAAAAATTGCAAAATATATTTAAACGACCAACTTAACTGGAAGTTAACTGCTATAAGGCAACTCTGGAACAGTTCTTAAAAGGATAAATGTGAAAACAGCTCTTAAAGTGGTAAATTCGAACACTGTTCTTCGAATGGTAAATTCGAAAGTCCAAGAGATTTATTCAGTCAAATAGGAGAGACTTTCCTGAAGTAAAGAATTCCTTGAAGACTGCTCCTTTCTTCTTCCAATTGCATCAGCCCTTCATCTATCAGTTCTTGGTCATGGGATGCCAAAACCTCTTCAACATCATCTCTGTCAACTTCCACAAGCTAAACGCACTTTATCCTTACTTCGTTCACCACGTCGAAACGCTTAATTATGTATAGTTTTACGCTCAGTGTAACACCTTTACGAGCTCTTTTAGGCTTTTTCAATACCTTAGAACTCATCTTGCAAACGGATGCTCAAAATAAATTGACATAAAGCACAGATGCTCACAAGCACGTGTTTAAGCAATGCCGGCTAGAATGCAGTTCCGAATCGGGGGGAGGAGCAGCTGTTCGGGGCGTGCACTGCCTTTTATCGCGCGCTGCCTGTTTTCGTAAAAGTGAAAACACCTTCTGTTGGCGAAAACAGATAACTAATGTAGGTCTTTCGTAATAGTGAAGTTTCGTGAAGCGAACATTCAAAAAGTGGGGGACGCCTTTCAACAATTGGTAAGTTACAGTGAGATATCCTCACATTCTTCTGAATTCCAGCACCATTAAACACATCTCATATGGTAAACCTTTCAATCCTGAAATCATTGTGAAGCTCCTTTGGAAACACACTCCAATGTCAGAACATCCTTTCTTACATCAGAGACCCAAAACTGCTCACAATACTCCAAGAGAGGCCTCACCAGTGCCTTATAAAGCCTCAGCATAGCATCCTTGCTTTTATATTCTAGTCCGATGAAATAAATGCTAACATTGCATTTGGATTCATCACCACCTACTCAACCTACAAGTTAACTTTGAGGAAATCATGCAAGAGGACTTCCAAGACCCTTTGCACCTCAGATTTTTGAATTTTATCCCCATTTACAAAATAGCCCATGTTTTTATTTCTTCTATCAAAGTACACGACCGTAAGACCGTATGATACAGGAGCAGAATTTGGCCATTTGGACCATCAAGTCTGCTCCGCCATTTCCTCATAGCGGATCCATTTTCCCTCTCAGCCCCAATGGGCTGCCTTCATGCCTTGAGCACTCAAGAGTCAATCAACCCTCTCATTTCTTTTACCAATGTGCACGACTATACACTTCCCGAAACTATATTTGATCTACCACTTCTTTGCCTTTTCTCTTAATCTGTCTGTCCATCTGTAGTCACTCTATTTCCTTGAAAATACTTGCCACTCCACCTATCTTCATATCATCTGCAAACTTTGCAACAAAGCCATCAATTCCATCATCCTAATCATTGACCTATAATGTAAAAAGAATGAATCCCAACACAACCCTTATGGAACACCACTAGTCTTCAGTAGCCACCTAGAAAAGACTCCTTTTATTCCCATTCTTTGCTTCTTGCCAATCAAACACTGCTTTATCCAACTTAGAGTCATTTCTGTAATACCATGGGCTCATAACTTGTTAAGCAGCTTCATGTGTGGCATCTTCTCAAAGGCCTTCTGAAAATCTAAGTACAACAACATCAACAGATTTTTCTTTGTCTATCCTGCCTGTACTTTCTTTAAAAATTTCTTCTAACGAATATTTCAGGCAAACCCGAGGAAATCTGCAGATGCTGGTATTTCAATCAACACACATAAAAGTTGCTGGTGAATGCAGCAGGCCAGGCAGCATCTCCAGGAAGAGTTACAGTCGACGTTTCTGGCCGAGACCCTTCGTCAGGACAAACTGAAAGAAGAGCTAGTAACAGATTTGAAAGTGGGAGGGGGAGGGAGAGATCCGAAAAGATAGGAGAAGACAGGAGGGAGAGGGATGGAGCCAACAGCTGGACAGTTGATTGGCAAAAAGGATATGAGAGGATCATGGGACAGGAGGCCAAGGGAGAAAGAAAAGGGGGAGGGAGGGAAAAAAACAGAGGATGGGCAAGGGATATAGTGAGGGAGACAGAGGGAGAAAAAGAATGTGTGTATATAAATAAATAACGGATAGGGTACGAGGGGGAGGCAGGGCATTAGCAGAAGTTTGAGAAGTCAGTGTTCATGCCATCAGATTGGAGGCTACCCAGACGGAATATAAGGTGTTCTTCCTCCAACCTGATTGTGACATCATCTTTACAGTAAAGGAGGCCGTGGATAGACATATCAGAATGGGAATGGGACGTGGAATTACAGTGTGTGGCCACTGGAAGATCCTGCTTTCTCTGGCGGACAGAGCGTAGCTGTTCAACGAAATGATCTCCCAGTCTGCGTCGGGTCTCGCCAATATATAGAAGGCCACATCGGGAGCACCGGATGCAGTATATTACCCCAGCCATCTCGCAGGTGAAGCTTTGCCTCACCTGGAAGGACTGCCTGGGGCCCTGAATGGTAGTGAGGGAGGAAGTGTAAGGGCATGTGTAACACTTGTTCCACTTACAAGGATAAGTGCCAGGAGGGACATCGGTGGGGAGGGATGGGGGTACGAATGGACAAGGTAGGGTGTGATCCCTGCGGAAAGCAGAGGGGCAGAGGGAAAGATGTGCTTAGTAGTGGGATCCTGTTGGAGGTGGCAGAAGTTACGGTGAATTATATGTTGGACCCGGAGGCTGGTGGGTTGGTAGGTGAGGACAAGGGGATCCCTATTCCTCGTGGGGTGGTGGGAGGATGGAGTGAGAGCAGATGTGCGTGAAATGGGAGAGATGTGTTTGAGAGAGGAGTTGATTGTGGCGGAAGGGAAGTCCCTTTCTTTGAAAAAGGAGGACATCTCCTTCATCCTGGAATGAAAAGCCTCATCCTGAGAGCAGATACGGCGGAGACAATGGAATTGCGAGAAGAGGATAGCATTTTTGCAAGAGACAGGGTGAGAAGAGGAATAGTCCAGATAACTGTGAGAGTCAGTAGGCTTATAGTAGACATTAGTAGATAAACTGTCTCCAGAGATAGAGACAAAAAGATCTAGAAAGGGAGGGAGGTGTCCGATATGGACCAGTTAAACTTGAGGGCAGGGTGAAAGTTGGAGGAAAAGTTAATGAAGTCAACATCAGCATGTGTGCAGGAAGCAGCAGCAATGCTGTCGTCGATGTAGCGGAGGAAAAGTGGGGGACAGATACCAGAATAGGTTTGGAAAATAGATTGTTCCACAATGCCAAAAAAAAGGCAGGCAAAGCTAGGACCCATACGGGTGCCCATGGTTACACCTTTAATTTGGAGGAAGTGGGAGGAGCCAAAGGAGAAATTATTAAGAGTGAAGACTAATTCCGCTAGATGGAGCAGAGTGGTGGTAGAGGGGAACTGGTTAGGTCTGGAATCCAAGAAGTAGCGGAGAGCTTTGAAACCTTCCTGATGGGGGTGGATGTATATAGGGACTGGACATCCATGGTGAAAATAAAGCGGTGGGGGCCAGGGAACTTAAAATCATTGAAAAGTTTCAGAGCGTGAGAAGTGTTACGAACATAGGTAGGAAGGGATTGAACAAGGGGGGATAAAACAGTGTCGAGGTATGCAGAAATGAGTTCGGTGGGGCAGGAGCAAGCTGAGACAATAGGTCTACCAGGACAGGCAGGTTTGTGGATCTTGGGTAGGAGGTAGAAACGGGAAGTGCGGGGTGTGGGAACTATAAGGTTGGTAGCAGTGGATGAGAGATCCCCTGAGCGGATAAAGTCGGTGATGGTGTGGGAGACATCCAGTGCTACCAACCTTATAGTTTCCACACCCCTCACTTCCCATTTCTACCTCCTACCCAAGATCCACAAACCTGCCTGTCATGGTCCGGATCGTGGTCCCTTTACATTTACCTTGATTACATTACGGTCCGGACCATTGATTCCCTGTTTTCCCGTGTCCCTGGGCTTTGGTGATTAGAGGCAATTAACGCTCGGCTGAACCGGTAGTTTATAGTTTCTGGCTTTCAGCCGTTTGGCGCGGGGGCGTCTGCAAAGTCATCAAAGGTATGGTGTGCTGATGTCATCTGGCCGGAGCAAGCCTAGTCTCTGCTGAAGCGAGTGCTGGTAATTCGCCCTTCCTCACCGGAGCATCCCTGTCCAGTTACCTCGCCGAAACAAGCCTGCAAAGTTTCCTCATCAAGGTGGGTCCATCAGTTAACCCACCGGAGAGAATCAGGAGCCGCTGTCTACTGTTCCTGGGCCAAGTCTAGAGCTTGCCACTACCCGGAGGCTCCAAGTCAAGTCCTGGCCCTGGCGGCATTCAAGTACCAAGTCAAGTCCTGGCCCTGGCGGCATCCACGTACCTAGTCAAGTCCTGGCCCTGGCGGTCTGTGATTCCTGTCCTACCCCCTTGCCTGAATCAGTTCTCTGCCCACCCCCCCCGCCTCTAGCCCTCGTCTGTCGCCCTCGCCTGCACCTCGGTCCAGTTCTATCACTGGAGCTAGATAGAAACTGTGTTGTTCTTTGGTGCTTGTCTTGTCTTGTCCTCGTCTCTGTGGGGTAAGTCAGGCCGTCTTGCCGTTGCTCCACGGGGGGTCATGTCTGGTCTTGTCCTCGCCTCCGTGGGGTAAGTCAGACCGTCTTGCCATTGCTCCGCCGGGGGTCTTGTCTTGTCCTCGCCTCCGTGGGGTAAGTCAGGCCGTCTTGCCATTGCCCTGCGGGGGTCATGAGTCCCAGCCCTATGTCCTGTACCCAAGGAGGGGTCCCGGCTGTCTGTTCTGTGTGTGAGTCCCGGCCCTATGTCCTGTACCCAAGGAGGAGTCCCGGCTCTCTGTTTCTATGTGTGAATCCCTGCCCTATGTCCTGTTCCCAAGTAGGGGTCCCAGCTTTGTGTTCTGTGTACGTGTCCATGGTTCCATGTACCTGCTCTCCCGAGACTGAGGCTCTGTTTTCCATGTTCCTCCTCTCCCTAGCCCATGTTCTGTTCATGCCTGGTTCTGGGTCCAAGCCTGAGGCAAGACCCAGGTACTGGGTCCTTGCCCAGTCTCGGGCTCGAAGTCCATACCCTAGCCTCTTCACGTTCCTCTAGTTCTGGGAGCCGATTCTGAGTCCTAGCCCAGACCCTTGGTCCCAGCCTAGTCGTAGTCCTCAGTCCGCTATTCCTACTCCTGCCTTGCTCTCCTGGTTTCGAACAATAAACTAAATTTAATTAACCTCACAAGATGTGTCTTGCATTTGGGTCCATCCTTGCTCCCAATGCTCCGCCATTGTGACACTGCCTGTCCTGGAAGACCTATTCTCTCAGCTTGTTCCTGCCCCACCGAACACATTTCTACATACCTTGAAACTGTTTTATCCCCCCCTTGTTCAGTCCCTTCCGACCTAACCAGTTTGTGACACTTCTCACGCTCTAAAACTTTTCGATGATTTTAAGTTCCCTGGTCCCCACCGCTTTATTTTCACCATGGATGTCCAGTCCCTATATACTTTCATCCCCCATCAGGAAGGTCTTAAAGCTCTCCGTTTCTTTTTGGATTCCAGACCTAACCAGTTCCCCTCTACCACCATCCTGCTCCATCTTGCAGAATTAGTCCTTATTCTTAATAATTTCTCCTTTGGCTCCTCCCACTTCCTCCAAACTAAAGGTGTAGCCATAGGCACCCGTATGGGTCCTAGCTATGCCTGCCTTTTTGTTGGCTTTGTGGAACAATCTATGTTCCAAACCTATTCTGGTATCTGTCCCCCACTTTTCCTTGGCTACATTGACGACTGCATTGGCGTAGCTTCCTGCACACATGCTGAGCTTGTTGACTGCATTAACTTTTCCTCCAACCTTCACCCTGCCCTCAAGTTTACCTGGTCCATTTCCGACACCACCCTCCCCTTTCTAGATCTTTTTGTCTCTGTCTCTGGAGACAGCTTATCTACTGATGTCTACTATAAGCCTACGGACTCTCACAGCTATCTGGACTATTCCTCTTCTCACCCTGTCTCTGGCAAAAATGCTATCCCCTTCTCACAATTCCTCTGTCACCACCACATCTGCTCTCAAGATGAGGCTTTTCATTGAAGAACAAAGGAGATGTCTTCCTTTTTTAAAGAAAGGGGCTTCCCTTCCTCCACCATCAACCCTGCTCTCAAATGCATTTCCCCCATTTCACGCACATCTGCTCTCACTCCATCCAGCACATCTTTCCCTCCACCCCCAATTTCTGCAGGGATCACTCCCTATGCGACTCCCTTGTCCATTCGTCCCCCCATCCCTCCCCACCGACCTCCCTCCTGGCACTTATCCTTGTAAGCGGAACAAGTGCGACACATGCCCTTACACTTCCTCCCTCACTACCATTCAAGGCCCCATACAGTCCTTCCAAGTGAGGCGACACTTCACCTGTGAGTCGTCTGGGGTGATATACTGTGTCTGGTGCTTACGATGTAGCCTTCTATAATATTGGCGAGACCCGACGCAGACTGAGAGATCATTTCGCTGAACACCTATGCTCTGTCCACCAGAGAAAGCAGGATCTTCCAGTGGCCACACATTTTAATTCCACGTCCCATTCTCATTCTGATATGTCTATCCACGGCCTCCTTGACTGTAAAGATGAAGTAACACTCAGGTTGGAGGAACAACACCTTATATTCCGTCTGGGTAGCCTCCAACCTGATGGCATGAACATTGATTTCTCTAACTTCCGCTAATGTCCCACCTCCCCCTCGTACCCCATCTGTTATTTAAATACACACATTCTTTTACTCTCTCTCCTTTTTCTCCCTCTGCCCCCTTCACTATACCGCTTGCCCATCCTCTGGTTTTTCCCCCCTCCCCCTTTTCTTTCTCCCTAGGCCTCCTGTCCCATCATTCTCTCATATCCCTTTTGCCAATCAACTGTCCAGCTCTTGGCTCCATCCCTCCCGCTCCTGTCTTCTTCTTTCGTTTCGGATCTCCCCTCCCCCTCCCACTTTCAAATCTCTTACTAGCTCTTCTTTCAGTTAGTCCTGATGAAGGGTCTCAGCCCAAAACGTCAACTGTACCTCTTCCTAGTGATGCTGTCTGGCCTGCTGTATTCACCAGCAACTTTTATGAATATTTCAGGCATTAGCCTATTTTATCATGTGCCTCAAAGCACCCCAAAATCACATTCTTAACAATTGACACTGACATCTGCCCAACCACTCAGGTCAGACAAATTGGCCTATAGGTTCTTTTCTTCTGCCTCTCTCCTTGCTTAAAGAATAGAGTGACATTTGCAATTTTCCAGTCTTCCAGATCATTCCAGAGTCTAGTGATTATTGAAAGATCACTACTAATGCCTTCACAATCACTTCAGCCACCTTTTTCAGAACCCTGGGGTGTATAGCATCTGGTTCAAGCAACTTATCTACCTTCAGAATTTCCAGTTTCTGAAAAACTTTCTCACTAGTAATGCTAACTTTGCACATTTTATGACCCTTGACACCTGGAACTTCTACCATACTGATCATATCTTCCACGGTGAAGGCTGATGCAGAATACTAGTCCTGACGAAGGGCCTCGGCCCGAAACGTCGACTGTTCCTCTTCCTAGAGATGCTGCCTGGCCTGCTGCGTTCACCAGCAACTTTGATGTGTGTTGCAGAATACTTATTCAGTTTATCTGTCATTTCCTTGTCCCCCATTACTACCTTTCCAGCACCGTTTTCCACAGGTAAGATATCCCCTCTTGCCTTTCTTTTATACTTTATGTATCTGATGAAACTTCTGGCATCCTTGTTAATATTATTGGCTAGCTTAATTTTGTATCCTATGTTTACCTTCTTAGTGACTTTTTTTGTTGTCTTCTGCTGCTATTTAAAGGCTTCCCAATCCTCTAACTTCCTGCAAATTTTTTCTCTGTTATATGTCCTCTCTTTGGCTTTTATGTTGGCTTTGACTTTTCTTGTTAACTACTGTTGTGTCCTCCTGCCTTTAGCATACTTCTTCCTCTCTGGAATGTATATATCCTGTTCCTTCTGAATTGCTTCCAGAATTTCCAGCCATTGCTGCTCTGCTGTCATCCCTTTCAGTGTTCTTACGTGAGAAATAGGAGCAGGAATAGGCCATCTAACCTATCAAGCCTGCTCTGCCATTCAATAAGATTAATTGACTCATCCCCACCAACCTGCCTTTTCCTCATAACCTTTAATTCCCCGACTATGCAAAAATCTATCCAAACCTTGTCTTAAATATGTTTACTGAGGTAGCCTCCACTGCTTCATTGGACAGAGAATTCCACAGATTCACCACTCTCTGGGAAAAGCAGTTCCTCATCTCTGTCCTAAATCTACTCCTTCAAATCTTGAGGCTATCTCCCCTAGTTCTATTCTCACCTCTCAGTGAAAACAACTTTCCTACCTGTATCTTATGTATGCCTTTCATAATTTTATGTTTCTATAAGATCTCCTCTCAATCATCTGAATTCCAGCGAGTACATTCCCAGGTGACTCAATTTCTCCTCATAGTCGAACCCTGGAATCAACCTGGTGAACCTCCTCCGAAGCCAGTATAGCCTTCCTCAAGTAAGGAAACCAGAACAGCACGCAGTACTCCTGGTGCGGCCTCACTAGTACCTATACAGTTGCAGCATAACTTCCCTGCTCTTAAATTCAATCTCTCTAGCAATGAAGTCCAACATCCCATTTTCATTCTTGATAGCCTGCTGCACCTGCAGATCAACCTTTTATGTTTCATGCACGAGCACTTCCAAGTCCCTCTGCACAGCAGCAGGGTGCAATTTTTTTTACCATTTCAATAACAATCTATTCTTTCATTTTTCCTTCCAAAGTGGATGCCCTCACATTTATCAACACTGTATTCCACCTGCCAGACCCTTGCCCACTCACTTAACCTATCTATATCTCTCTACAGTCTTTCCATATCTTCTGCATAGTTTGCTTTTCCATTCAATTTAGTGTCATCAACAAACTTAGATACACTACACTTGGTCCCCTCTTCCAGATCATTACTGTATATCATGAACAGTTGCGTGCCCAGCACTGACCCCTGTGGCACACTGCTCACCACTGATTGCCAACCAGAGTAACACCCATATATCCCAACTCTCTGCTTTCTATCAGATAGCCAATACATCACTACATTCCAATACATCACTCCAACTTGAAATATGGATCTTATGGATAAGTCTTTAATGCAGCACCTTATCAAACACTTTCCGGAAATCCAAGTAAATAATGTCCATCTGTTCCCTTCTATCCACTGCGCTCGTTCTTTTCCAATCAATTCTAGCGAACTTCTCTCTCATGCCTCTGTAATCTATTTCTTCCACTGTAATAATAATACTGTGGCGACCCATTTTCAAGCACCCATGAACCGGCTCACAAAACAGCGCGCGCAGGCAGAGGGCCAGCCCCAAAAAGGGCTCCAGGCCATCTTCACCAGCGGGGGAAAATCCCACGCGTGGGAAGGGTCTGGGAATATGCATTCCCCACAGCAGTCCCGCCCCAGGGAGGGTGGGAACGGGAAAGCTTTAAAGCAGGCCGCGAAGTTTGAATAAATCTCTTTATTGCAACTCCAACTCACCGACTCTGTGTGGTTATTCTAGCGCTTTGTGTAGCACACCACTACAATATATTTGATTTTAGCTTCTCCTTCTCAAATTTCGAGCACTTGCTCCTCAGGGTTCTTTTATCTTTCAGCTCTCTAATCAATTCTGTTTCATTGTACAACACACAATCCAGAATTACTGATCCCTAGTGAGCTCAACCATGAGCTGCTCTAAAAAACCATCTCGTAGGAATTCTAGAAATTACCCCTATTGGAATCCAGCACCAACCTGACTTTCCCAATCTATCTGCTAATTGATATCCCCCATGACTATTGCAACATTGCTTATTTGGCATGCACATCTCCTGTTGTAATTTGTAGACCACATTCTTACTACTGTTTGGGGGTCTGTATACAACTCCCATCAGAGTCTTTCTGTCCTTGCAGTTCCTTAGATCTATCCACAATGATTCAACACCTTCCGACTTTATGTCATCTCTTTCTAATGATTTGATTTTATATTTTAACAATAGAGCAATGCTATCCTCTCTGCCTTCCTGCCTGTCCTTTCGAGAGATGACCATACACTTCCCTGCACTATATTCCATCTCACTCTTCTTTGCCCATTTCTTCAATCTGTCTAAATCCTTCTGCAGTTTCTCTGCTTCAACACTACTTGCCCTTTCACCTAGCTTCATATTGTCCACAAACCCATCAATTCCATCATCCAAGTCATTGATGTACAATGTAATAAGAAGCCGTCACAATAACAATCCCTGAAGAATACCACTACTAGTAATTGCTAGCCAATTTAAAAAAGCTCCCCTAATTCCCACTCTTTGCCTCCTACCAGTCAAACAATACTTTATCCATGCCAGTATCTTTCCTGTAAAATAATGGGCTCTTATTCTGTTAAGCAGCCTCATGTGCGCACCTTGTCAAAGTCCTTCTAAAAATCCAAATACATATCATCCACTGAATCTCCTTTGTCTATCATATTTGTTATTTCCTTAAAGAATTCCAACAGATTGGTCAGGCAAGATTTTTTCTTAAGATACCATGTTGACTTTGGCCCATTTTACCAAGTGTGTCAAAGTACCCTGAAACCTCGTCCTTAAAAAAATCTTGTCCTTCCCAACCACTGAGGTTAGACTAAATGGCCTATAATTTCTTTTCTTCTTCCTCCTTCCCTTCTTGAAGAGTGGAGTGACATACGCAATTTTCCAGTCCTTCAGAACCATATCTACTGACTTTTGAAGCATCATTACTAATGCCTCCACAGTCTCTTGAGCTACCTCTTTCAGAACCCTGGAATGTAGTCCATCTGGTCCATGTGACTTATCATCCTCCAACCCTTTCAGCTTCTCAAGCAGCTCTGAACTTTGAATTTACACCCCATTTAGAAAATTGTCTATGCCTTTATTCCTTCTGTCTGGACTTCCTTCCATTATGTTCCATCTGCCACATTTTGCTCATTCTCGCTGTCTGTCCAAGTCCCTTTGCAGACTTCCTGCTTCCTCCACACTACATGCTGCACCACCTACCTTCTCATCATCTATAAACTGGGCCATGAAGCCAACAATTTCATCTTCCAAATCACTGACATATAACGGTAAAAGAAGCGGTTCCAGTGCCAACCCCTGCAGAACATTACAACTGATGTTACAACTGAACCCACTTCTGCTGGCATCTCGTTCCACACTCGCATCACACTCTGAGTGAAGAAGTTCTCCTTCATGTTCTCCTTCAATATTTCAACTTTTACCCCAAACCTTTGACCTCTAGTCCTAATTTCACCCGACCGAAGGGGTAAAAGTCCACACCTACTTTATCTGTATCCCTCATAACTTTGTATAGTCCAGAATCAAAATCAGAATCAGATTTAAAATCATTGGCATATATCATAAAAATTATTACTTTACTGGAGGAGTACATTGCAATACATATTAAAAAAAACTTATGAATTACAATGTATGTGAAAATTATTACATTAAATCAGTAGATCAAAAAATAGTGAGGTAGTGTTCATGAGATTATTATTCATTCAGAAATCTTTTGGCAGAGGGGAAGAAGCTGTTCCTATGTTGAGTGTACATCTTCAGAGGGCATGTTGTGGGTATTAGGGGTCCTCAATAATGGATGCAACCTTTTTGATGCATTGCCTTTTGAAGATGTCCTGGATGCTGAGGAGGCTATTGCCCATGGTGGAGCTGACCTGTTCACAACTTTCAGTAGTTTATCGACACTGTGCAGTCCCAACTCTGCCCCCCACCCCCACCCCACAACTATACCAGGCAGTTAGAATACTCTTCATGGTGCATCTGTAGAAATTTGAGAGAGTATCTTATGACATATTAAGTATCCTAATGGAATAAAGCTGTTGTCATGCCTTCCTGGTAATTGCATCAAGATGTTGGGACCAGAATAGATCGCCAGACATGTTGACACCGAGGAACTTCAAACAGCTCACCCTTTCCACTACTGATTGACTTCTGAACATAGGATTGACTTCAATGGCACAAAACTACTGTACCACACCAATGACTTTTGATACCACATGTGAAAAAGCCATTGAACTAAAACTATAGGAAAAGAATTTTATCAAAGATGCAAATCTCGCTCTTAGTAAAAAACTGGAATTCGATTGTAAACAAAGTGGGACAGTGTAAACCTGGTTGGGTAATGGATAACCAATCAGGAGGCATGGACGACAGGGGCATAAATACCACCAGACTAGACGTACCCAGGGATCATCACTGATGAAGATGGCAGAGTTTGTTATCGAAATATCAGTTAAAATCCATACCTGTACCCAGCTGGAAGCCTGAGAAGAGTTTATTTGACTGTTTTCTATATTACCCAAAAATGCAAGTTTAAATGGCTATCTTTTTGATCTGTAGAGAGTGATTGGAGTGTAATGAGAAGATGTTCAATGGAAAGTTCAGTTCAGCTATATAAATGAGTGTGTTGTGGAGGAGAAATTAAGTCTCATAACCTGTGATTCTGGATGGATCGCAAAATGCATGATGAAAATTGGCAGAAGAGTGTGACTAGATGTTGGCACAATGAGGTTATACCAATAAAGTTGAAGTAGGAAAGGAAACAAGTGGAATTGAAACACTTCTCACCATGATAGGAGTAGAAGTGTGTGTAGTTCATGCTATTATGAAAAACAGATCAGAAATAAAAGGATAAAAATGATAAACTAAGAAGTAATACTTGTGCCTGGGAAATTCTGCTCCCGTGTCTTATGGTCTAATAAAGAGTAGAAAAGAGAGGATGTCTGGAATGGAAGGACTGCAAAAAAATTCCCTTTGAGGCGTGTCATTCTAACAGGAGCAGGCTGACAGCTTTGATTAACATAGGTCAGCATTGCAAAAATTTGTTAACACTGTGTGTCTCATGTAACTATGGAAGAAATACTCTGTGGCAAATATGAGGGGTGATTGATTAGTTTGTGGCCTAAGGTAGAAGCAGTCAATTTTGGAAAAACTAGCACATTTATTTTTCAACACAGTCTCCTCCTAAGTTTACACTATTAGTCCAGTGGTCCTGGAGCGTACAGTTGAGTTATAGAGCTCTCATTGCATGCAAGTGCAGTTCAACTCTTTGAGTGATTATGCAGAAGGTTTGAAGTTAATAAGTCAACTCCATCTACTTTAGGCCACGAACTTATCAATCACCCCTCGTAGGTGTTTGTACTGGCAGGCGTGGAAGTGTGAGAAAGATTGCTTCAAGAAACAAAGCCAACCTTAGAGTAAAAAGATGACTGCCATCCAGCTCAGAACTAGGAGAATCACTAGAGGGTCAAGACAAATGAAGATGAATGCAATATCTTCAGGTGACAGGAGAAAAGCTTTGTGCTAAGGACAGTGGGTTATTGGAACTGTGAGAAGAAATATGAGTACTACCTGGGAGAATTGTGTTCCAGTTGTGGTGAGAAATATAATAAGAAGAAATATTTTCCAAATAAGTGCTGTGGAAAGACATCTTTTGCTCATAAGCAGACAGCCCAATTGATGAGAAACAAGAAAAACAACTTATGGCTTGGATGAAGAATTATCATTAACTTTCACTCTTTAAGGCTGGATTTTGTCTATATAGTCCCAACAATTGTTGACTGGTGTACAGAGTCCAGACTTCTTGATGAAACAGTTACCTGCAGAAATTATATGCTCCTTTTGTTTTGTTCTTCGTTAGTTTGTATTTCAGCCATGCTCTTATCATAACCCTGAAATGAGAGTGGCAATTTTTCCAATATCTGCATCAACTGAGATACTGGTGGATGTAGGGCACTAAAATCATGTCAAAGAGCACTAGGTCCAAATCAGGATAAGATATATTCCCCCCAAAATCAGAACAGCCATTGGCTGAATTGGAAATGAAATTGAGTGGTTGTTAAAACATTTTTCAGAGCAGTACTCTGGGTAACCTCTGCCATTAATGTGGGGCCATCCATGTCATAAAAAGACTAATGGTCTTCGGGGAGCTTGTCATTATGCAATTAAAAGAGTGCTCTGCAAATACATCAATATCCAGCCAGAAGGGAAATTGCTCAGAAGGATGGAATTCCACCTAAATCCATCAAATGCATGATAACATTTCTGTTAAATCATTTCCATAGGTTCCTCTGCCCTCACTAGAAGATAGAAGACGTCCCTCAAAACATTATTGCCACATTGTACAAAGGAAATGCAACAGAAACAACTGTAATGACTTCTAAGCAATCTCCTTCATCAGAATCACCAGAACATACTTTGCAAAAGAATCCAATTACTTGCAAAGTCAGTTTATATTTTATTGTATTGATACATGAACAGAATGGACAACAAATGACACGTCTGAGGTTTCATATAGACAGAGGAACCAAATTTAATATAAAGGCAAGAAACTGCAGAATAGAATCTGGAGCAATAAAAAATCTTCTGGAAGAAAGTTCAATGTAAATTTATTATCGAAGTACATATATATCACCATATTACACCCTGAGATTCATTTTCTGGCAGGCATTCACAGGAAAAAGAAGAAATATCAGAGAATTAATGAAAATGTACACACAGACAATGACTAACAAATGACCAATGTGCAAAGGAAGGCAAACTGCATAAATAAAAACATAAACAAGTAAATGAATAACACTGAGAACATGAGTTGCAGAGTACTTGAAAGCTAATTCGTAGGTTGCGGAATCAGTTCAGAGTTTAGGTGAGTGAAGCTCTCCACACTGATTCAGAGCCTGAACCATAAGGAGTGGGACCTAAGGCTCCTGTGCCTCCTCCCCAGTGGCAGCAGCAAAGAGAGAGCATGCCCTGGATAGTGGTGGTAATCTTGATGAAGAACTCAGCAGGTGAAGCAGCATTTGTTGGAGGAAAGGAACTATCAATATTTTGGGTTGACACTTCTGAATCAGGACTCATTGTCACCGAGTTCGGATATGGCCCAAGTGTGGAGCAAGAACACTGATAGTTCACAGACTTTAATGCGAACAGAGTTAGAGGGAAAAGAAAACAATAAATGCTAGGCCAAACAGGGCCGTTAACTAAAACTCTCAAATGGAAAACGAAGTCTACACTGCAGCAGAAAAGAATAACTAAATATAAAATGAATACAGCTAGTCTTCAGAATCAGTTGACTTGACAGTCCAATTTCTCAGGCAAGGCCAAATGCAAGCAGGCAGCGAACCATTGCTGTGCTGGGTTCAAGTCCTGACAAGCACTACGACAGAAAGAATGGAGTTGAATACTATCACAATGAAATAATAATTAGCTGATACATGCATATTCATGAGTGCAGTTGCCGTATCTGCTGCGCTACCGAATCTGTGGTTGTGACTCTCATGTAGATACATGGTTCTGAACTGAAGCATCAGCAATTCCTTCCCTCCCACAGACTGATGTTTAACTTCCTGAGCTCTCTTTCGGAAAATTGTTTGTCGCTGCAATCTAAAGTAATGCTGCTTCATATGCACAAGAAACAACCAAAGATTTGGAATTGCAAAGTCGGAGCCACTTTATCAGTGATTATAACTCATGTTGGTACTACTTCTTGCAGAGAAGTGATACAACTGTTGGCTTTGTGTAATAATTGTAAATGTGTGTTTGAATGCAAACTTTTGCACAGCACAATGTATTACTTGTTCCTCGGTTGAGATGTGGTTGAGTGTGGATAGTAAAATTGTAAAGTCATACAGCATATAAACAACCATTTCAGCCCACCAGGATCAAGTCCAGGTACCCAACCATACTAATTTCATTTGCCAGCACTTTGTCCATAGCCTTCTATGCCATGGAGATCCAAATGCTCATTCAGAAATGTTGTGAGCCCACTGAGGCAGTGTGTTTAAGATTTGCAGTCACACTTTGAAAAAATTCCATCACACTCCCCTGCTAAATAAGACAGTTAAGATCATAAAACATGAGAGCTGAATTAAGCTATTTGGCCCACAGAGTCTGCTCCACTATTCCATCACGGCAGCTTTATTATCCCTTTCAGCCTTCTCCACATAGTCGTTAATGCCCTTTCTAATCAAGAACCTATCAACCTCTGTTTTAAGTACATCCAATCACTTGGTCTCCACAGCCAACTGTGGCAATGAAATTCACAGATTAGGCAACCTCTGGCTAAAGAAGTTCCTCTTCATCTCAATTCTAAACAGACGTCCTTTTATTCTGAGGCTGTGCCCTCTGATTGTAGACTCCCTCACTATAGAAAACATTCTCTCCACATTCACTCTGTTTAGGCCTTTCAATATTTGGTAGGTTTCAATGAGATCTCTCTCCTCATTCAAAACTCCAGTGAGTAAAGGCCCAGAGCCTTCCAATGCTCCTCATACGTTAATCCAGTGAGTACAGGTCCAGAGCCATCAAATGCTCCTCATACGTCAATCCTTTAGAGTCATAGAGAAGTGCAATACAGAAGCAGGCCCTTCAGCGCATCCAGTCCATGCCAAAAACATTTCGGCACATACATGCTTTGTACTCTCAAAATCTTGCTTTTGAAGGCCTCCCACTCTCCAAGTACAACTTGGCCAGAAAACATCCTGTCCCAATCCACACTTGCCAGATCATTTCTGACAGCAGCAAAATTGGTCTTTCTCCAATTTAGAATCACAACCCACGGGCAAGACCTATCTCTTTGCATATTTACTTTGAAACTAATGGCATTGTGGTCACTGGATGCAAAGTGTTCCCTTACACAAACTTTTGTCACCTGCCCTGTCTAGCAGATCAAGTATTGCAAGTCTGTGTCTTTGCTGTTGCTTTGCTCACACTTGAGTGCTTGGTGGCAGGTGCCAATGCTTTTTTTTTGTTGGTGGGGGAAGGAGGGATCATTGCTTCCTGCCGCTTACACGCTGGAGGGAGTGGAGCTGGGGGGGATCTTCAGGGTTCTAACATTTAACTGTAATTCATTCTTTGGGGGCACTCGTCTGTTTTTCGTGGATGGTTGTGAAGAAAAAGCATTTCAGGATGTATATTGTATCTATTTCTCTGACATTAAATATATCTTTGAAACCTCTCTCATTTGGACTTCTGCATACTGATGAAGGAAACTTCCTGAACACATATGACAAACTTTACCCCATCGAGTCCTTTTACAGTATAGGAGTCCCAGTCAATATGTGGAAAGTTATCACCTTATGTTTCTTCCAATGGTCTGTGATCTCTTCACACATTTGTTCCTCTAAATCACTCATACTATTGAGTGGTCTGTAATATAGCCCCATTAACATGGTCATACATTTCTTATTCCTCAGTTCCACTCATAAAACCTCATGAAACAAGTTTTCCAGTCTGTCCTGACCGAGCACTGCCAGGATATTTTCCCTGACTAGTAACACCACCCCTTCTCCTTTAATCCCTCCTGCTCTGTCACATCTAAAAAAATGGAACCCCTCCTGGAACCAAATCTCACTAATAGTTGCAACATCATAATTCCAGCTGCTGATCCATGTGCTGAGCTCATCCGCCTTTCCTACGATATTCCTGCATTGAAATATATGCAGCTCAGGACACTAGTCACACCATGCTCAACCGTTTCATTCCTGACTCTGCCTGCCGTCTTACCAACATCTGCCTCCACAACCTCTCCATTAACTGTTCTGGGACTCTGGTTGCCATCTCCCTGCAACTCTAGTTTAAACCCCACCGTACAGCATTAGCAAACATTCTCGCTAGGATATTAGTCCCCCTCCAGTTCAGGTGCAAACTGTCCCTTCTGTACACCTCCTATCTTCTCTGGAAAAGAGACAAATGATCCAAAAATCTTATGCCCCCTACCCCCCACAGCAACTCCTTAGCCATTTATTAAACTGTATAATCTTCCTGGTTCTGGCCTCAGTAGCTTGGGGCATGGGTAGCAATTCTGAGATCACAAGCCTGGAGGTCCTGCCTTTTAACTGATCTCCTAACTCCCTGAACTCTCTATGCAGAGCCTTATCACTCATCCTACCATGTCATTGGTATCTACGTGGATCACGACTTCTGGCTGTTCACCCTCCCACTTAAGAATGCTGAGGACTCAGTCCGAGAAGACATTGGCACCAGGGAGGCAACATACCATCTGGGAATTTCGTTCACATCCACAGAACCTCCATTCCCCTAACTATTGAAACCCCTATTGCCACAGTGTGCTTCCTCTCCCCAATTTCTCTTCTGAGTCACAGAGTCAGACTCAGTGTTAGAGACAATAGACAATAGACAATAGGTGCAAGAGTAGGCCATTCGGCCCTTTGAGCCAGCACCACCATTCACTGTGATCATGGCTGATCATCCACAATCAGTACCCCGATCCTGCCTTCTCCCTATATCCGTTGACTCTGCTATCATTAAGAGCTCTATCTAACTTTTTCTTGAAAGCAACCAGAGAATTGGCCTCCACTGCCTTCTGAGGCAGAGCATTCCACAGATCCAGAACTCTCTGGGTGAAAAAGTTTTTCTTCAGCTCCGTTCTAAATGGCCTACCCCTTGTTCTCAAATTGTGGCCTCTAGTTCTGGACTCCCCCCAACATTGGGAACATGTTTCCTGCCTCCAGCGTGTCCAATCCCTGAATAATCTTATATGTTTCAATTAGATCTCCTCTCATCCTTCTAAATTCCAGTGTATACAGGCCCAGTGGCTCCAATCTTTCAACATATGACAGTCCCACCATCCCAGGAATTAACCTCGTGAACCTCTGCTGCACTCCCTCAATAGAAAGAATGTCCTTCCTCAAATTTGGAGACCAAAATGGTACACAATATTTCAGGTGTGGATTCACCAGGGCCCTGTACAACTGCAGAGGATCCCTTTGCTCCTATACTCAACTCCCCTTGTTATGAAGGCCAACATGCTTTCTTCACTGCCTGCTGTACCTGCATGCTTACTTTCAGTGACTGATGAATAAGGACACCAAGATCTCGTCGTACTTCCCCTTTTCCTAACTTGACACTGTTCAAATAGTATTCTGCCTTCCTGTTCTTGCCACCAAAGTGGATAACCTCACATTTATCCACATTAAACTGCATCTGCCATGTATCTGCCCACTCACCCAACCTGTCTAAGTCATCCTGCATTGTCTCAACATCCTCCACACATTTCACACTGCCACCCAGCTTTGTGTCATCTGCAAATTTGCTAATGTTACTTTTAATCCCTTCATCTAAATCATTAAGGTATGTTGTAAATAGCTGTGGTCCCAGCACTGAGCCTTCCAGTACCCCACTGGTCACCGCCTGCCATTCTGAAAGGGACCCGTTGATCCCTACTCTTTGTTTCCTGTCAGCCAACCAATTTACGATCCATGTCAGTACCCTACCCCCAATACCATGTGCTTTAATTTTGCCCACTAATCTCCTATGTGGGTCCTTATCAAAGGCTTTCTGAAAGTCCAGGTACACTACATCCACTGGCTCTCCCTTGTCCATTTTCATAGTTACATACTCAAAAAATTCCAAAAGATCAGTCAAGTATGATTTCCCCTTCGTAAATCCATGCTGACTCGGACCGATCCTGTTACTGTTATCCAAATGTGCCGCTATTTCATCCTTTATAATTGACTCCAGCATCTTCCCCACCACTGATGTCAGGCTAACTGGTCTATAATTCCCCGTTTTCTCTCTCCCTCCTTTCTTAAAAGGTGGGATAGCATTAGCTACCCTCCAGTCCTCAGGAACTGATCCTGAATTTATAGAACATTGGGAAATAATTACCAATGCGTCCACGATTTCTAGAGCCACCTCATTAAGTACCCCGTGGTGCAGACCATCAGGCCATGGGGATTTAAAAAACTGGATCTATTTAAATAATTTTGGAAGTGCGAAGTTTGCAAGTCATGGTAATGCTGTTCAGTGATTTAAAGCAGAAAGATACTGAGCAGTTCTGGGAAAAATTCCACTGCAAAACTTAAATTAGCTGTAACTGTTACAGCCTCGTTGCAAAGGTAACCACACTGTGAGATGCCTCAGTCTGCACTGGAACAACAATCCACAGAAGAAACAAGCAGTTACTATGTACTGAAGGCACTAACAAAATATTACTTACTGAAAATTATGTTTGCCTGCTGCATGTCTCTGAACAAGAAGTGGTGAATGTTAAAACAGACCATTATCTGACAGAAATAAATTTTCTTCCGCAAAAGAACACACCTAAGAGATTTCAGAGAATGCTGCCTAGGTTACAGATATTTTTTCTTTGTAAAAAGGGAAAATATGATTTGGTAGATATGTTAAGCACAGTAGATCTGCCAGAGATTAGTCCTTGTGATTTCACATATGACCTGGAAGAAATAATACTTGCTGGGAGCATATAAATCACGCAATTGATTATCATCCAGTGTAGAATTGTTACTCAGCAAATGAGGACCTAGGGTAAATCTAGAGATGGAATGTGTATTGTCTTCAAACTCACTTTATCGTGGAGATGAATCAATTGTACAGAGAAATCCAATACTGAAAGGAAAACAAAGTTTTCTTCAAGCATTGAAGAAGCTCTTCAACCTGTAGACTCTCTCAACAGTCCCATTTCTCCTACTTACTTCCCTATGGTCTACTCTCTCTCAAATGTCCATTAACTGCCATAATTATTCTCTTACCATTTGTCTACACTAAGACTAATTTCAGCAACTAACTAGTCTATCAGCACGCCTCTGAGTAATGGGAGGAAGGCGGAAGATGCAGGGAAATTCACAGTCATGTGTCGAGCGTACAATATCCACACAAAACAGAATCACGCACGGCTGCTGGAGCTGTGCAGAAGCAGAACTATTGTGTTAATGGCATTAACATTTGCATTTGAACCATCTAAGATTGCTTTAGTTGGCCTAGGATGTTGTCTGAGCTCAAGCAATAAATATTGAAGTGTAGGTACAAGCGAACGCAGATGGTGGAACCTGGCACTACAAGCAATCTGCTGGAAACAATAGTCAGAAAGATTTGTGAGGGAAGAAATTGTTGACATACCGATTCGCTCCCATAGATGCAGCTCAACCCACTCAGTTCCTCCAGCATTTTGGAAACTTGGAGTCAGAGAGTCATTGAGAACTGCAGCACATAAACATACCCTTTTCAAAGGGTGATAGTTATTTGGCCCATTGCAGTTCTCATACAATATATTGTTACGTACCCCGTAACTGGATTGCCAAACCAGCAGAAATGGATCACTCAGTTGGAGTCTGGAGTACTAGAACTAAGAAAGTTTTATTAAGGAAACAAGCAACACAGTAATCGAAAGGATAATAAATGCAACAGTTCAGTGATGATAAACACACATGTGCACAGAATTAAGATAACAGCATCAATCAAGCTCTATCGTTGTCTAGGGGTAAATGACCAATTTCAAAATGACTCAAAGTTCAGTCCAGTTTAGTAGTTCAGTTCGCAGTAATCGTTGCCATGGCGGTGGACAATGTGGGGGAAGAGAGAGATAGAATAGGAACAACTCATCATTCAGAACGGCTTCACTCACAGACCAGCAAGATGGCTCACAGACCAGCGAGATGGCTCACAAACAGCTTTTGGGCAGGTCCTTGGTGATGTCACCTGAGGTCACCGACTGTGACCCCTCCTCCAGATGCGGTCGATCCTCTGCAGTGAACCCGGCACCCAGGCAAGGGCGGACACACACCGGGTTCCCGCTGATCGTACCTTTCCACCCTTGTCGTTGTCTGGGACTTCTCACCCACTCGTGAGAAGCGCACCGCTTCCAGGGTCTCGTTACCTCGGGTGGCGTGTGTGTCTGTCTTAGCGAACCTGTCCCTTTTTATACCCCTGCTGGGGTATCGCCTGTCCATCACTTCAAACAGTTCAGGGCTCAAAGGGGGGAGCCGCTCCAGACAGCTCTTCCTCCCACATCCCTTCATTACACATCTCCAGACGCTGCTCCATTGTTCCTTATCTCTCCTTCCCCTGAGGGCAGGTGGCAGACCAACTGCTGATGCCACTGATGCTAGCCCAGGCCAGCAAACATCTTAATTTTATGTGTATTCTCGTAACACTTCCCCCCTTTAAGGATTTTTACCGGGAGGTAAAAATTACAAACATGACTACATTATCTGATACATACACAATATACATCTTTAACAGTTATTTAGCTAATACAGAGAATTTGAAGCTGTCAACACCTTGACAGACAGTCATCACATTTTCTGTTCCTTTTACACGTGTTATTAATAATCCCTTAGACCAGGCTCCAACTCAGCAAACTTCATAGTGGCCAAAAACACTGATGAATTGCGACCAATGTAACCTCTCATTTGGTTTTGTCCCGGACCACAACAACAAGGGTCGTCCCATTCCGGCTCAGTTTTCTCTTGCAAGGGCTTAGTAGGAGGGGGACGGGTATTGACCGCAGAGTTATTGCAAAACTTCCTGCAGTACCCCACCATCTCCAAAAGCCTTCTGAGGGCCCTCTTGTCTGTCGGGGTTGGGAGGTCAGCGATAGCCTGCACTGTAGCTTGCATCACTGCCAGCTGCCCCTGTGTCACCACAATTCCCAGGTAGGTGACATTCGTGTGGCCGAATTCATTTTTTTCAAGGTTCACTATCAAACTGGCTTCAGACAGCCGTGTTAAATTGCCAATACACACCTCTGTGTTCATCAGCCCTTTAGTCACTGAATTACTCGAAAAATATGGGTGTTGTTTGCTTGGCCGCCCTATTGTAACCGACATAACCCAACGTCCCAGTTCTTTGCATTTCCTCGGGACAATCAAACACATGGGTGCGAGTCGTTTAATTACTCCTTCGGGGATTAAGGGAGAGACCTTATCAGCAGACCTGGCCAAAACAATAGCCTTCTCCCATCTGACCGATCCCATCCTAATCTTTTCAAAATGGTTTTTTCCTCTTATCAAGGGGCCCCTAGCTTCATTGATTTCCACGCTAACACCGACTAGGTTTGTTAGCATATCAAAAGCCGGTGACCGTCTCAGTTCGCGTCGGTCATGATCAATAACATTCTTCCCCCTGGGCAGCCGGTAACTCTCTTTCATGATTCCACCAACTGTTTCCTCCAGCACCGCAAAATGTCCACCGGGGGGTACCTCGTGGGCCATGTTAAAAACCTCATCCCCATAACTCTTTTGCACCACCCCCCACTCCTCATCTGCGGATGCTGTACTTGATTTCCCTTTCTTCCTTAGCACTTCCTCATCCGCACAATAGCCTACTAGTTCCCTTGTCAAGGCTGTGTCAGAGAGAGCTGTCTCGGCCAAAACCATCAGCCCCTCGTCTCGCTCCTGCGTCTGCACAAATTCTTTCCTGGCTACTGCTACGTCCGTCCCAGCTCCCTCACTACCTCTTATCTCACTACACCCTGTCTCATACAAGGTTGGCAGAAATGTTTCAGCCAAATTCACCATCGCGGGCGGGGCCTCCATGCTGGCAGGCTGACCCGTCAATCTCACGACTGGGAACACGATCCCTCCGGCGATGTCATTACCGAGCAAGACGTCCACGTCTTTCATCGGTAATTCGGACCTCACCCCAATCGTGACTAGTCCAGAGACCAGGTTGCTCTGTAAATGTATCTGGTGCAAAGGGACTGACTCTGTCCCTTCCCCAACACCTTTGACCTCTACCTCCCCAGTCTGGGTCTCTGAGCTAAACTCTAATACACTCTTCAGTATTAGTGACTGACACGCTCCCGTGTCTCTCCAGATCCGCACTGGAACTGGTTTTAACCTCTTTTTCACTGACACCAGTCCAGCCGAGATAAACCTCTCGCGCCCTTCCTGGACTTTTTCAGACCTGTCCTTCCCTAGCGGTTCGCTTAACAGCTCAATACAGCCATTCCAAATTTCCGCTTTTCCTTTCCCCGTCTCCTTTCTTGGGGCAAAGCACCTGGACGCAAAGTGTCCGACTTTCCCACAATTATAACAGACGACCCCAGGAGACTTCCTACCAGGCTGCTCCCGGTCTACCTTATCCTTTTCACTAGTCCCCGGCTTACTTTCTGACTTTTCAGGTGGACTCTCCCCGCCGTCCTGACTACCCTTCTGGTAGCCTTTACTCGGGGCAACCTTCATTTTATGCGTCAACGCATACTCATCCGCTAACTTAGCAGTTGCGGCTAACGTGGCTGCCTCTTTCTCATCGAGGTAGGGTCTCATACCCTCAGGGACACAACCTTTAAACTGCTCAATCAGAACCAGTTGCAGCAGTCTGTCATAATCCCCCTCTACCCCTTTCGAGGCGCACCAACGCTCACAATATGTTTGCATCTCACGAGCAAACTCCAAATACGTGCGGTCCCACCGCTTCCTCGCATTCCGGAACCTCTGCCGGTATGCCTCCGGGACCAACTCATAAGTCCTGAGGATGGCCTCCTTCACCACCTCATACTTCTGGGCATCTTCCGGGGATAAGGCGGAGTAAGCTTGTTGGGCCTTCCCTTTCAGTACACTCTGAAGTAAGACAACCCACTTATCCCTCGGCCATTCCTGACTTATAGCTACTTTTTCGAAGTGGAGAAAGTACCGGTCCACATCGGTATCGTCAAATGGGGGAACCAGCCTAACCTCCTGGGTCGCCCGGAACCCTCCACCTTGGTTCGGCACGAGCCCCTGCTCGGCCCTTATCTTTAACTTCTCCAGCTCAAATTCCCTTTCCCTCTGTTTCTCCTCTCTCTCCAACTGTCTTTCTCTCTCTTGCCTTTCTACCTCTTTCTCCCTCTCCCGCCTTTCTAACTCTCTCTCTTTCTGCTGCCTTTCTAACTCTCTCTCTTTCTCCTGCCTTTCTAACTCTCTCTCTTTCTCCCGCCTTTCTAACTGCTTCTCTTCGTGTTCTAACTGCCGTACCCGGAACTCGTGCTCGAGTCTCAGTTTTTCAAGCTGTACCTGTACCGCGTCTCCAGCAGGTTTTTCAATAGACACCTCCCCCAGCTCACCTTGGGGAAACACACCTTTAGATACATAGTGCTCTACAATAGCTCTGTGTATCTCCTCTCTCCTCATTGTCGACTTCACCTTAGCAAGATTCACCCGTTTGGCCACAGCTATCAATTCCGATTTCCTGGCATCCTCTAATGCCTCCAAGGTCGGCGCCTTTATAAATTCCTCAACCTCCATTTCTGCTGTTTGTCTTTTCTTTCTTTCGGGAATTTTAACCCAATCAATTTACTCCGTCCCAAATTTAGCGTTCAAAATCGCGGACGAGAACCCCACTTATGTTACGTACCCCGTAACTGGATTGCCAAACCAGCAGAAATGGATCACTCAGTTGGAGTCTGGAGTACTAGAACTAAGAAAGTTTTATTAAGGAAACAAGCAACACAGTAATCGAAAGGATAATAAATGCAACAGTTCAGTGATGATAAACACACATGTGCACAGAATTAAGATAACAGCATCAATCAAGCTCTATCGTTGTCTAGGGGTAAATGACCAATTTCAAAATGACTCAAAGTTCAGTCCAGTTTAGTAGTTCAGTTCGCAGTAATCGTTGCCATGGCGGTGGACAATGTGGGGGAAGAGAGAGATAGAATAGGAACAACTCATCATTCAGAACGGCTTCACTCACAGACCAGCAAGATGGCTCACAGACCAGCGAGATGGCTCACAAACAGCTTTTGGGCAGGTCCTTGGTGATGTCACCTGAGGTCACCGACTGTGACCCCTCCTCCAGATGCGGTCGATCCTCTGCAGTGAACCCGGCACCCAGGCAAGGGCGGACACACACCGGGTTCCCGCTGATCGTACCTTTCCACCCTTGTCGTTGTCTGGGACTTCTCACCCACTCGTGAGAAGCGCACCGCTTCCAGGGTCTCGTTACCTCGGGTGGCGTGTGTGTCTGTCTTAGCGAACCTGTCCCTTTTTATACCCCTGCTGGGGTATCGCCTGTCCATCACTTCAAACAGTTCAGGGCTCAAAGGGGGGAGCCGCTCCAGACAGCTCTTCCTCCCACATCCCTTCATTACACATCTCCAGACGCTGCTCCATTGTTCCTTATCTCTCCTTCCCCTGAGGGCAGGTGGCAGACCAACTGCTGATGCCACTGATGCTAGCCCAGGCCAGCAAACATCTTAATTTTATGTGTATTCTCGTAACAATATCCTAACTTCTACGTAACATGTTGGCTATGTTGTGGGTAATGAGTAATGTTGATCTTGGCAACTTACATGGTCATGCTCTATTTTAGTAAATTAAAAGTTGTAGATTACACTAAGCATAGACAGCTTAAACCAGCAGTGTAATGGAAGGACAATACAGGTTTATAGCTCCTGGTGTAACTGGATGTTTATCAGGTTAAATAGCAAATCTGTTTTGAGGAGAAGCAAGTACTAAGCACTGTGGCAGTGATGAATGAGAGTGCATGATCAGGTTTAGTATTTACATTCCAGCTACAAAACACTACAGATGCTGGAGATCTGAAAGTAAAAAAAGCCATTCTAGTAATACTCATCATGCGAAGCAGCAGATGTGGAAATAGAAACAGAGGTCAAATTTCAGGAAGGTGACCACCTATCAGAACTTTTTCTTTGCTTCTCTCCCCATTGGTACTTACATATGAAGCCATCAGACATAGGAGAAGAAACAGCCCAAAGCATGCTCCACCATTCCATAATGGCTGATTTATTACCTCTCTCAAACCCTTGTATTCTGAGAATATGTCCTCTGATCCTAGACTCTCCCACTACAGGAAACACCCCCTCCAGGTCCACTCTATCTAGGCCTCTCAAAACTTGATCACTTTCAATGAAATATCTCCTCCTTGTTCTAAACACTGGTGAGTACAGACCTAGAGCCATAAAATGTTCCTCATACATTAACCGTTTCTTTCCTGGGGGTCATTCCTGACCCGTTGACTCAGCACTTTTTTTTAATTCTTGATGGTCGGAAGTGTTCTTGCCTATGCTCCCAGAGGGTGCAAACAAGCCCTGGTGTGACTGCGACCTGATTCTTCGGTTTCTAATCATTTTACTTGAAATAAAAGTTTCCTTCTCTTCATGATAAGCCTCAAATACACTTATTTCTTTTTCAATCTTTTTATTAGTTTCACAAAATATAAACATGACATAGTAGTAATACAAAGTTATTGGGAATACCTTGTTATAATTAACATGAGTAGTTATAGAACTAAAAAATTGATTGACAAAACTCCCGATCATAAAGGATATCAATGAATAATACAGAGCAAAGAGAAATAACTAGACAAAAATCATGAAAAAGGAAAAAGAAAATAACCCTCCCCCCAAAAAAACCTAATCTAAACAGAATTAATCAACTAAACTAAAAAAAAGACTTGGGCTGTTTTAACATCATAAAAAATGGGAGAAATGAAAAATCTTAGTGTCAGCAACTCCATTCCTCTCAACTAATATTACAGAGAAGTAAAATAAGTTTGGAAATAGTCAAATTACGTCATATGAAAATGCTGAATAAATGGCTTTCAAGTCTTTTCGAATTTAATGGAAGGATCATAAACCACACTTCTAATTTTTTTCCAAATTTAAACACAACAGAGTTTGTGAGAACCAGTGAAATATAGTAGGGGGGTTAATCTCTTTCCAATTCAACAAAATGGATCTTCTAGGCATTAAAGTAAGAAATGCAATCATCCGACGAGCTGAAGAGATTAAATGATTTAATTCTATCATTGGTAGCCCAAAAATAGCAGTAATTGGGTGAGGTTGTAAGTCTATATTCGAAACCGTTGAAATAATATCAAACAACAGGAATTCTGCAGATGCTGGAAATTCAAGCAACACACATCAAAGTTGCTGGTGAACGCAGCAGGCCAGGCAGCATCTCTAGGAAGAGGTACAGTCAACGTTACAGGCCGAGACCCTTCGTCAGGACTAGACGATATGACTAGACATATCAAAAATGACTTCCCAATATTTTTTCAACAAAGGACATGACCAAAACATGTGAGTTAAAGAAGCTATCTCGGAATGACATCTATCACATATAGGATTTATATAAGAGTAATAACGAGATAATTTATCTTTGGACATATGAGCCCTGTGCACTACTTTAATCTGTATCAATGCATGCTTAGCATATATAGAGGATGAATTAACTAATTGAAGAATTTTTTCCCATTTTTCAATCGGTATAATAATCTTAAGTTCTCTTTCCCAATCAGTTTTAATTTTATTAAATACATCAGGACATAAATTCATAATTATATTATAAATAATTGCTACAACACCTTTTTGAGAAAGGTTTAAATCTAAATTTTTTTCCAAAATATCCATTGGGTATGAATGTGGAAAATTAGGAAAAACAGTAATTAAAAAGTTTCTAATCTGTAGATATCTAAAAAAGTGAGATCTGGATAAATTATATTTATTAGATAATTGATCAAAGGACATAAAACAATTATCCAAAAATAAATCATGAAATCGTACTGTTCCTTTGATTTCCCAATCAGAGTAAGCTTGATCCATAGTGGAAGGTTGAAAAAAGAAATTAGATATAATAGGACTTGCTAAAATAAATTGAATCAACCCAAAAAAATTTCGAAATTGAAACCATATACGTAAAGTATGCTTAACTTTTGGATTATTCATTTGTTTGTACAATATAGAAAAAGTGAAAGGAAGCTAAGTCCCTAAAACCAAACCCAAAGAAAACCCTTGTAATGAATTACATTCAAGATTTACCCAATGTGGACTTGAAATTGCACCTAAGTCTCGTAACCAAAATTTTAAGTATCGAATATTAATTGCCCAATAATAAAATCTAAAATTCGAGAGGGCTAACCCCCATTCTTGTTTAGATTTTTGTAAATACCTTTAACCTGGCCTAGGAGTTTGTCTGCCATATATATACAAATACATTTATTGATTAAAGAGGAATCAATACCAAGTTGACTTAGTAAATTGGATTTGACAATGGCTTCAAGCAAGAAGCCAGGTAGTAGTTATAAGCAGTTGCCTCTCTGACTGGAGTCCTGTGACTGTTGGTGTGTGCAGAAACTGGTGCTATGTCTGTTGTTGTTTGTCATCTATATCAGCAATGTGAAAGATGATGTGGTAGACTGGATCAGCAAGTTTGCAGATGACACAAAGATTGGAGTGTCCTGGTAAGGTAGACTATCAGAGCTTGCAGCAAAACTGGACCAGCTGAAAAAAATTGGCTATAAAATGACAGATGAAATTTAATGCAGACAAGTGTGAGGTGTTGCACTTTGGGAGGATTAACTAGGGTAGGTCTGACATGGTGAGTGATAGGGCACTGAGGAGTGTGGTAGAACAGAGGGATCTGGGAATACAGATCCATAATTCCTTGAAAGTGGTGGCATGGGTAGATAGGGCTGTAAAGAAAGTTGTTGGCACTTTGGCCTTCATTAATCTGCATTGAGTACAGGAGTTCAGATGTTATGCTGAAATTGTATATGACATTGGTGAGGCCTAGCCTGGAGTATTGTGCTAGTCAGCATGGTTTTCTGTGTCCCACACTCCCCAGCCTTCTCCCTGTAACCTTTAATACTGTGTCCAATCAAGAACCGATCAAGCTCTGCTTGAAATACACCTAACCTATTCAACCTTTCCCTATAACTTAGGTCCTCATGTCCCAGCAACACTCATGTAAATTTTCTCTGCACCTTTCCTGCAGGTAGGTAACCAGAAATGGCTTACCACGCAGAACTATTTATTTTCCTCCAAAGATGTTATCTGACCAGCTGAGTTCCTGCAGCATTTTGTGTGTTGATCAGATTAATGTTGATGTGAAGCTGGATGGCACAGATTCTCATTATCTTGTCAGAGTGCCCTCTCTTCATGAGATGCATGTGTCTGAGCTGGAGGGCAATGATTCCACCCAATGACCATATGCTTTTATACAGGTCTGGAAGAACACTTCCCACATTGGAACAAATGGAGTAAAGGAGAGGAGGCTCCTTTCCTGGAAACAGGCATTGGGAAATTAATACTCAGCTCCAGACAGTTTGACACTATTTTATACATCCAATCAATGCAACCAGAACTGTACAGAATACATTGATCTACAGTTATATCACATTCAGTGACCTTACCAGCAGACAAGGTGACAGGCTGCAATATCATTTCATATACCAGAATAAGATCTCTTTGAGCTCGTTTTGTCACTCAGTTTGAGTGGCTGAACTTCTGCATCAACTAGAAATTTGCATCTACACGTGCAAAATGTCCAAAAAGCATATTGGTATGAGACACAATAGTAGAAACTAAAGGAGCACAGCTCCCTGCAGTAGAGAAATACAAACATGTGCAACAATTTGAGTAAATAAATAATTTCTCCACCCTATCCTGCATGGTTGACTCCTTATCCCATTACATTTTCTCCTGCTTCTAAACTCTGTCAGTCAATAAAATGCATTTTCAGGCTTCACCCTTTTATCCACTTAATAGCTTTATACTGGACTGGGTCAACTGCAATTGTCACGAATTCCCAGGATGAACATTTCATTGGATTATGTCCTCTCATTGCTTCCCTTGTCTTACAGTTTATCTTCCAGAAACGTGTACCCATGTTTCTTTGTGTTATCTACAAATAGTTCTTTAATGTATGGCTGAAGAGAATATGTATGATTTCAATACAGGGTTGTTAAGAAGGCACAGGGTGTGTTGGCCTCCATTAGTTAAGGGGTTGTGTTCAAGAGCCATTGGGTAATAAAATCATAGAAAACCTACAGCACAATACAGGCCCTTCGGCCCACAAAGTTGTGCCGAACATGTCCCTACCTTAGAAATTACTAGGCTTACTAATAGCCCTTTATTTTTATAAGCTCCATGTACCTATCCAAAAGTCTCTTAAAAGATCCTATCATATCCACCTCCACCACCGTTGCTGGCAGCCCATTCCTTGCACTCACCACTCTCTGAGTAAAAAACTTACCCCTGACATCTCCTCTGTACCTACTCCCCAACACCTTAAACCTGTGTCCTCTTGTGGCAACCATTTCAGCCCTGGGAAAAAGCCTCTGACTATCCACATGATCAATGCCTCTCATCATCTTATACACCTCTGTCAGGTCACCTCTCATCCTTCGTTGCTCCAAAGAGAAAAGGCTGAGTTCGCTTGACCTGTTTTCATAAGGCATGCTCCCTAATCCAGGAAACATCCTTCTAAATCTCCTCTATACCATTTCTATGGCTTCCACATCCTTCCTGTAGTGAAGCAATCAGAACTGAGCACAGTACTCCAACTGGAGTCTGACCAGGGTCCTATATAGCTGCAGCATTATCTCTCGGCTCCTAAATTCAATTCCATGATTGATGAAGGCCAATACACCATATATCTTCTTAACCACAGAGTCAACCTGTGCAGCTGCTTTGAGCATCCTATGGACTCGGACCCCAAGATCCCTCTGATCCTCCACATTGCCAAGAGTCTTACCATTAATACTATATTCTGCCATCATATTTGACATACCAAAATGAACCACCTCACACTTATCTGGGTTGAACTCCATCTGTCACTTCTCAGCCCAGTTTTGCATTCTATCAATGTCCTGCTGTAACCTCTGACAGCCCTCCAAACTATCCACAACATCTCCAACCTTTGTGTCATCAGCAAACTTACTAACCCATTCCTCCACTTCCTCATCCAAATCACTTATAAAAATCACGAAGAGTAAGGGTCCCAGAACAGATCCCTACTGTATATCACTGGTCACTGACCTCCATGCAGAATTTAACCCGTCTATAACCACTCTTTGCCTTCTGTGGGCAAGCCAGTTCTGGATCCACAAAGCAATGCCCCCTTGGATCCCATGCCTCCTTCCTTTCTCAATAAGCCTTCAATTGGGTACCTTATCAAATGCCTTGCTGAAATCCATATACACTACATCTACTGCTCTACCTTCATCAATGTTGCAGCTCTAAAATCCTGGTTCGGACACACTCAGATTATTGTGTTCAGTTGTGGATGTCTCGTTATATTATATGAAAGATGTGAAAGCTTTAGAGAGGGTGCTGAGGAGATTTACCAGAATGCTGCCTGGATAGAGAGCATGTTTTATGAGGATAGGTTGAGCAAACTAGGGCTTTTTTCTTTGGAGCGAAGGAGGATGAGTGGTAACGATGATTAGAGCTGAGATCAAGTGGATAATCAGAGGCATTTTCCCAGGACAGAACGAGACTCCTGGACTGATACATGGAGCTCAGAAAAATAGAAGGCTTGGGTAACCCTTGGTAATTTCTAAGGTAAGGACATGTTCGGCACAGCTTTGTGGGCCAAAGAGCCTGTATATAGGTTTTCTATGTTTCTAATACAAAAGGGTATAATTTCAAGGCAATTGGAGGAAAGTATAAGTGATGCCAGAGGTATGTTTTTTACACAGAATTGGTAAGTGCATGGAGGACCTGTCAGAGGTGATGGTAGAGGCGGATTTTCAGAAAGTCTTATATACGCACATGGATGATAGAAAAATGGGGGGAGGGGCTATGTAGGAGGGAGGGGTTAGATTGATCTTAGAATAGTTTAGAAGTTCAGTGCAACATTGTGGGCCAAAGGATCTGTAATGAACTATATAGTATTCTATGTTGTATTTTCTGATTTTTTTTGTAATTGTGTAAGATAATTGGAAGATGTGAACAGATCATCTTTGGTTAAAAGCAAGCAGTTGCAAATGCTGCAAGTCCAATATAAATACATAAGTTGGTGGGGTTACTCAGCAAATTCGGCAGCATTTCTTGAAAGGGGAATAGAGTTAAGGCTGATTTAGACTTGTGTGTCAAATATAAGCTGTAGATATGGCGTAGTGGCGTACCCTATGCTGTACTCTATGCTGAACCCTACGCCTAACGCACACCTCTCCCAAAATGTAAGTCACGGTGACGCAGACCTCAACGTGTGATTGGTAGCATCGCATTTCCTCCTATGCTGCAGTAGCTTCTCATTGGGCGACTGAAGGGCAGGGAAGGATCTCTGGCTGCAATGCCTTCCATAAAGCTTTACAGACCTCCGAAATTATGGAGGATCCTGTGCTTGACGCCAGTTTGTAGCTAGCTGGTACAGCCTGTTGATTTCCACCTGAAGCTAAAACTCGAATGGTGATTGCCAGTCTCTGAGTATACTGTGCGTACACTGATGCGAAATAAGTGGTTGGACACAATGAACCAAATCATCAAATCTACCTGCCGACATCCGAAAATATTTGAAATGCATTTCCTCGTCCATGTCTCTCAGTGGCCAGACAAGCACAGAAAATTCACCCTCCTTTGGTCTCAGGTGCCATTGTTAGAAGTTTGAGTTTCTTTGTGTTCAGTTTCAACACAAAGAAACTCAACACAGTGGCATAGAAACCCCACCGCCAACTAGCGTTTTGGCAGTGAATTGCAGAGCACACAATGCACAAGTATAAATGCTCACAACGGCGTATCCCACTTGTGTAGGCTATGGTGCAAGCTAGTACGCACAAGTATAAATCAGCCTTTACATTTCAGGTCAATGAACCCTTCTTCTAACTTCATGATGCAGGCATTCCAAAACCAAGGGATTTGCACCGAAATTCTTGCTGGTGTCAAACTGTGAGGCCTGGAAACTGATGTAGGGATTCAACTGAATACGTTGACAATTCCTTTCCTCCCACAGAAGGTGGTTTACCTGGCAAGTTCTTTATGGAGAACTCCAGGAGCAGAACCACTATACTCCGGTAGCCAATAACGCTGTGCTGGCACAGTGTTACTGCTGTGAATTTGCTCTCTTTCCTACTGTTTCCCCGAGCTCCCAGTACCTGCCGCTGTTTATTTGAGCTTGGAAACATAGTTTCATACATTGAGAATCACTTTGATCCTTGGAGCTTCACAGTCATAAAACTATCAATTAGACCATAAGACCATAAGACAAAGGAGCGGAAGTCGGCCATTCGGCCCATCGAGTCTACTCCGCCTTTTTATCATGAGCTGATCCATTCTCCCATTTAGCCCTACTCCCCTGCCTTCTCACCATAACCTTTGATGCCCTGGCTACACAGATACCTATCAATCTCTGCCTTAAATACACCCAATGACTTGGCCTCCACTGCTGTCCGTGGCAACCAGTTCCATAGAATCACCACCCTCTGACTAAAAAAATCTCTTTGCATTTCTGTTCTGAATGGGCGCCCTTCAATCCTTAAGTCATGCCCTCTCGTACCAGACTCCCCCATCATGGGAAAAAACTTTGCCACATCCACTCTGTCCATGCTTTTCAATATTTGAAATGTTTCTATGACTCCAAGGAATACAGTCCAAGAGCAGACAAACATTCCTCATATGTTAACCCTCTCATTCCTGGAATCATTCTAGTGAAACTTCTCTGTAGCCTCTCCAACATCAGCACATCCTTTCTTAAATAAGGAGACCAAAACTGCCCACAGTACTCCAAGTGAGGTCTCAGCAGCACCTTATAAAGCCTCAACATCACATCCCTGCTCCAATACTCTATTCCTCTAGAAATGAATGCCAAAATTGCATTCGCCTTCTTCACCACCCACTCAACCTGGAGGGTAACCTTAAGAGTATCCTGTACGAGGACTCCCAAGTCCCATTGCATCTCAGAACTTTGCCCATTTAAATAATAGTCTACCCATTTATTTCTTCTGCCAAAGTGCATAACCATACACGTTCCAACATTGTATTTCATTTGCCACTTCTTTGTCCATTCTTCCAATCTATCCAAGTCTCTCTGCAGACTCTCTGTTTCCTCAGCACTACCAGCCCCTCCACCTATCTTCGTATCATCAGCAAACTTAGCCACAAAGTTATCTATTCCATAATCCAAATCGTTGATGTACAATGTAAAAAAAAGCGGCCCCAACATGGGCCCCTGTGGAACACCACCGGTAACCGGCAGCCAACCAGAATAGGATCCCTTTAATCCCACTCTCTGTTTCCTGCCAATCAGCCAACACTCGATCCACATATGTAATTTTCCTGTAATTCCATGGGCTCTTATCTTGTTAAGTAGCCTCATGTGTGGCACCTTGTCAAAGGCCTTCTGAAAATCCAAATATACAACATCCACTGCACCTCCCTTGTCTAGCCTACTGGTAATTTCCTCAAAAAATTGTAATAGGTTTGTCAGGCAGGATTTTCCTTTAAGGAATCCATGCTGAGTTCTGCCTATCTTGCCATATGCCTCCAGGTACTCTGTAACTTCATCCTTGACAGTCGACTCCAACAACTTCCCAACCACTGATGTCAAGCTAGCAGGTCTACTTTCTTCAGAATACGGGGGTGCATTCCATCTGGTCTGGGAGATTGATCTACCTTTAGACTATTCAGCTTCCTGAGTACTTTCTCTGTCGTAATTGTGACTGTGCACACTTCTCTTCCCTGCCACCTTGAGTGTTCGGTATACTGCTGATGTCTTCCTCAGTGAAGACTGATGCAAAATACTCATTCAGTTCCTCTGCCATCTCCTTATCTCCCATTACAATTTCTCCAGCATAATTTTCTATGGGTCCTATATCTACTATCACTGGTCTTTTACTCTTTAGATACTTGAAAAAGCTTTTAGTATCCTCTTTGATATTATTTGCTAGCTTCCTTTCATAGTTAATCTTTTCCCTTTTAATGACCTTCTTGGTTTCCTTTTGTAAGGTTTTAAAAACTTCCCAATCCTCTGTCTTCCCACTAATTTTTGCTTCCTTGTATGCCCTCTCCTTTGCTTTAACTTTGGCTTTGACTTCTCTTGTCAACCACATTTGCATCCTTTTTCCATTCGAAAATTTCTTCTTTTTTGGAATACACCTGTCTTGCACCTTCCTCACTTCTCACATAAACTCCAGCCACTGCTGCTCTGTTGTCTTTACCACCAGTGTCCCTTTCCAGTCAACTTTGGCCAGTTCCTCTTTCATGCCACTGTAATTTCCGTTACTCCACTGAAATACCGACACATCAGATTTCGGCTTCTCTTTTTCAAATTTTACAGTGAAATCAACCATGTTATGATCACTGCCTCCCAAGGGTTCCTTCACCTCAATCTCTCTAATCACCTCCGATTCATTACACAACATCCAATCCAATACAGCCGATTCCCCTCGTGGGCGCAATAACAAACTGTTCTAAAAAGCCATCTCGTAGACATTCTACAAATTCTCTCTCTTCAGATCCAGTGCCGACCTGATTTTCCCAATCCACTCGCATGTTAAAATCCCCAATTATCATAACACTGCCCTTCTGACAAGCCTTTTCTATTTCCTGTTGTAATTTGTAGTCCACATCACTGGAGCTGTTTGGAGGCCTATAAATAACTGCCATCAGGGTCCTTTTACCCCTGCTATTCCTTAGCTCAACCCATAAAGATTCTGCACCTTCCGATTCTATATTACCGCTTTCTAATGATTTAATACCATTTCTTACCAATAAAGCCACACCTCCCCCTCTGCCTACCTTCCTATCCTTCTGAAACACCGTGTATCCTTGGACGTTCAGCTCCCTGAGACATGCATCCTTTAGCCACGTCTCAGTGATGGCCACAATATCATACCTGCCAATCTGTAGCTGTACGACAAGATCATCCACCTTATTCCTTATGCTACGTGCATTTAAGTATAACACCTTAAGACCAGTATTTGGTACTTTTCGCTTTGATTTCACTGCAACTTTATTGCACTGCAACTCATCCCAATGGCTACAAATTTGCCCCATCACCTGCCTGCCTTTCCTGACATCTTTACTGCTCACTATCTTAGATTTATTTCTGTTTTCCCCTTCCTCCGCTCTGTCATTCCCATTCCCATCCCCTTGCCAAATTAGTTTAATCCCTCCTTAACAGCTCTATTAAACTTTTCCGCCAGGATATTGGTCCCCTTTGGGTTCAGGTGTAACCTGTCCTTTTTGAACAGGTCATACTTTCCCCAGAAGAGATCCCAACTATCCAAGAATCTGAGGCCCTGCCCCCTGCACCAGTCTCTCAGCCACACATTCATCTGCCTGATCCTACTATTCTTGCCCTCGCTAGCACGTGGCACAGGTAGCAATCCCGAGATTACTACCCTGGAGGTCCTGCTTCTCAGCTTCCTTCCTAACTCCTGGAAATCTCTCTTCAGGACCTTCTCCTTTGTCCTATCTATGTCATTGGTACCAACATGTACCAAGACAACTGGCTGCTCACTCTCCCCCTTCAGAATATTCAGGACTCCATCCGAGATATCGCGTACCCTGGCACCTGGGAGGCAACACACCATGCGGGTATCTCTATCAGGTTCACAGAATCCCCTGTCTGTTCCCCTGACTATGGAATCCCCTATGACTACCGCATTCCTCTTCTCCCTCCTTCTCTCCTGCACAACAGTGCCAGGCTCAGTGCCAGAGACCCGGTCACTAATGGCGTCCCCTGTCAGGTCATCCCGCTCAACAGCATCTATTTGTTGCTGAGGGGGACAGCCACAGGTGTGCTCTCCATTATCCGGGCATTTCCCTTCCCTCTCTTGACAGTGACCCAGCTTTCTGACCCCTGCAGCCTAGGGATGACTACCTCCCTGTAGCTCCTGTCTATCATCTCTTCACTTTCCCTGATAAGCAGTAGGTCATCAAGCTGCAGCTCCAGATCCCTAACACGGTCTCTGAGGAGCTGCATCTTGGTGCACCTGACACAGATGCGGCCATCAGGGAGCCTGGAGGATTCCCAGGCTTCCCACATCTGACACCCTGAACAAAGCACTAACCCTGCAGGCATGCTATCTAACTCTACAGGAATGAAACAGAAAAAAATAAGTCTACTCACCCACTTACCTCGCCAAACAGATGAACTTTTTAAACTGTTAGCTCATACCGTTAGTTGTGTGAGACCTGCTGTTCCTGTCTGTCTGGGCCAATTCACGAAAGTGGTAGGGGGGAGAAAAAGAAGAGTTGGTGCTTCGCTCTTGCCTCTTCCCGTTTACCGCCGAAGTCCGTTGAAGCCAAAGCCCTACACTCTGCTACCGCTCACTCTGCTGCCCGCTCAGACAGCTGCCTGCTGTATAGGGTGGTCTCCTTTTTAAACTCTCCACACTGCCCTGTTGACGTCATGCACCTGCGCAGTCTCGTCCTTCTTGCACTCGAAGAAGTTTTTTAAAAAACTGCCTTCCTTCAGAATTCAGCTCCCACAACGCTCTGTAGTCCCGATCCTAAAGAAAGCTGTTGGTAGCAACCTTAGCAGCTGTTTCAGCTGGAAAGGTTGCAAATTAATGAAGGAGAATATAAATGCACATGTCATCAATACAGGCAGAAATATATTCCACTTTTTAGGAAACCAGATTATTGGGCTGAGGAATACAGTAGCTCCACGCAAACTCAGCATCAAACTCTGGACCCTGAGAGTCAAAACTTCCCTCTGCAACTGGACCATCAACCTCCTGACCAGCATTTGTTTGAAGTAGTGAGTGAAAGAGTGACATATTGTAGGGTGTGAGCCATTTGAAAACTGCAAGTCTCATTGGGAGTGAGTCTTATTTGAGCCAATGAAAAGAAAGGAGATGTAAGCTGAGCAGCCATTGTGTAAGTGAACAGTGTTAAAATGGCTGGCTTTGACTCAACAGGCCTGGGGAAGCACAATGGAGTTTCTAAGTAAGTTTCAAGTAAATTTATTTTCTGTTAGTACACAACAAGTGCGCCAAGAATGGGTCCTGAGTTATTTGTATGTTCCTTGTGTGAGATGTGGGGACTTTGAAAAATCTCCATTCTCCCTTATAGCTTCATCTGCAACTTCTTAGAGACCGTGTTAAGGAACTCAGTGACCTTCGGCTCCTTCGGGGGAATGAGGAGGTGATAGATAGCAGCTACAGGGAGGAGGCCACCCCTAAGTTGCAGGAGGCAGGTACCTGGGTGACTGTGAGGAGAGGGAAAGGGAATAGGCAGCCAGTGAAGTATATCCCTGTGGCTGTTACCCTCAATAATAAGTTTATCACTTTGGATGCTCTTGGGGGGCAGGGATGGGGAGTAAAGACCTACCAGGGAGAAGCTGCAGTGAGCAGGTCTCTGGCACTGAGTCTGTCCCTGAGGCTCAGATGGAAAGGGGGAGAAGAAGAGTGCAGTCGTGATAGGTGGTTCCTTAGTTAGGGGAGCAGACAGAAGGATCTTGTGGATGTGATGAAGACGCCCGGATTGAATGTTGCCTCCCAGGTGCCAGGGTCAGGGATGTAATGGATTCTACTGGGGGAGAGTGAACAGCTGGAAGTCATGGTACATATTGGTACCAATGACATAAGGAGGAAATGGGAGGAGGCCCTGAAGAGGGAATATAGAAAGCTGAAAAGCAAGGCCTCCAGGGCAGTAATCTCTAGATTGCTGCCTGTGCCAAGTGCCAGTGAGAGTAAGAACAGGATGATTTGGCAGATGAATGCAGAGGAACTGGTGCAGGGGATAAGATTTCAGATTTCTGGATCATTGGGATCTCTTCTGGGGGAGGTATGAGCTGCATAAAAAGGATAGTTTACACCGGAACCCAAGGGGGGCCAATATACTTGCTGGAGCTTTTGGGGAGAGTTTAAACTAATTTGGCATGGGATAAGAAGATAGGTGGAGGGGCAGGCAGTTTTGAGGCAGACGGAACACGTTGTTGGCAAGTGTACGGTCATGCACTTTGGTAGAAGAAATGAAAGGGTTGACTATTTTCTAAATGGAGAGAAAAGACAAAAATCTGAGGTGCAAAGGAATTTGGGAGTCCTCGTGCAGGATTCCCTAAAGGTTAATTTGCAGGTTGAGTCTGTGGTGAGGAAGGCAAATGCAATGTTAGCAGTCATTTTAAGAGGACAAGAATATAAAAGCAGGGATATACTATTAAGAGTTTATAAAACACTGGTGAGGCCTCACAGAGTACTGTGAGCAGTTTTGTTCCCCTTATCTTAGAATTGATATGCTGACACTGGAGAGGGCACTAAGGAGGTTCACAAATGAATCCAGCTTCAAACTGGTTGTCATAGGACGAGTGTTTGACAGTACTGACCCTGTATTCACTGGAATTCAGCAGAATGAGGGGTGACCTCAATGAAACCTATCGAATGGTGAAAGGACTTGATAGAGTGGATGTGGAGAAGATGTTTCCTAATGTGGGAGTATCTAAGACCAGCCCATACCACCTCAGACCAGAGAGTGGTGAATCTGTGTAATTTGTTGCAACAGACAGCTATGGAAGGCAAGTCTTTATGTATATTTAAGGCAGACGTTGATAGATTCCTGATTGGTCAGAGCATGATGGAATATGGGGAGAAGGTAGCAGATCGGGCTGGAGAGGAGAAATTGATCAGCCATTATAAAATGGCGGAGCAGACTTGATGGACCAAATGGCTTAATTTTCCGCCTATATCTTATGGTCTTATAATATACAACTCAATTTTTTGTTCTTCGCAGACATCCATGAAAACAGGAAAGTTCCCCAAAGAATGGATGACACTAAAAATGTAAGAACCCCTATTCCCCCCTCCCATGCACAATCAGTAGCAAAGCAACAACTATTCCCCCTTCCCTCCACTTACTTCAGTAAAAAGTGCATGCATCCTCCACCGACCAAGCAAGTGTAACGTTCAGTTATATTGGCTCGTGTATGTCTAGGGGAAATCCAGCCCAGCACCCGCCTCAACACTCCCCACAGGGTCGGTTGCCGCCCGAATCAATCACAAACATCAATCATCAGCCAGCACACCCAGTAAAATTTAATAAATACACTTTATAGATATTACTAATTCTATGACATTAATATACATTTGATACAGAGAGGAAAGTAATGAAAAAAAAAAGGCGCCAACACTTATCAAAGTCCAAGTTCTTTGCGCGCTACGTTGGAGCTCAATTCGACTTCAGACGACCATTCGAATTCCGTCGACTCATGGCTCGGGACCACCCTGAGTGATCAACCAGAGCCTCTTCACACGTCCGCGGTCTTCCTCGTCTCTCCTCCGACTCCCCGCCAAAACTAAGTCCACAGTCATATCATACAGCACGGTATCCGAAAACAAAACGATACATAACCACCCATTGGCTAATAGAACCCTGTTATCTCATTTTAAAATAAAACAAACTGTTAGCGCAAACTCTCTACAGCGTTAAAGCACAACAAAGACGCATTCCCCAGATAAACATAACAAAATCTCCATTTTAAATGTAACAAAAGAAAGACCCCGTACACTCTCCCCCCACCACAAAAAGTCATGCCCTCATGACGTTAACAGAGCTCACCAGTGCTCCTTGTAAAACACAAAACCCAACGCAGGTGCATAAAGCAGTGACATAACTTTGCAGGGCAGTAGAGATCACACCCTGCTCTCCCGGCGCTATATAAGTTAGTCTTTCCGGGGGATGCCTACTCCTCTGAGGCCTCTGTACTTCCTCTGCTGACTATCCCTGTTCAGACACCCCAGTGACCCCTCGGGCCTATCTGTCGGACCTTCCCCTTCACCGGGATCCCTCTGCCCCTGTGAGCCCTCTGGCTCGGGTTCTGCCTCCACCCTCTCCTCCCCCAATCCCGGCTGTAATACAAGCGGCTCTGCAACACCCTCCCCCAATCCCGGCTGTAATACAGGCGGCTCTGCAACACCCTCCCCCAATCCCGGCTGTAATACAGGCGGCTCTGCAACACCCTCCCCCAATCCCGGCTGTAATACAGCCGGCTCTGCAACTCCCTCCCTCGGTTCCCCTGACTCAGTGATGGAAGGGCCAAGAGTCTCTTCTCCCGGCACCGGGGAATCAGCGAACGGAAGCAGGTACCACACGTCCGACTCATCATCTTCCGATGACGCATCCCTTCTCGAGGTGGGGACCGGCCCCGTTTTCTTCGCAGCGGGCTCTTCGCGCGCCCCGCGCCCTCGCAGAGTCCTCGTAATAGGAGTAAACTCCCATTCGGGCTCTGGGTCCATCTTCACCTCTCGACCCAGAGGCAACAGGTGGTTCCGATGGAGTACCTTGACAGGCCCCTGCCCGTCCTCGGGTCTCACCCAGTAAACCGGGAGATTCGGCATCTGACTCTCCACCACATAGGGGGTGGCTGCCCAACGGTCCGCCAACTTGTGCTTACCCTGTAGTCCTAAATTCCGGATAAGGACTTGGTCTCCCGGCAATAGCTGGACGAACTTTACCTTCTGATCATACCTCCTTTTATTCTGCTGGTTCTGCTTGGTGGCTGCCGCCTCAGCCAACTCGTACGCCCTTTTCAACTCTCTCCTCACATCGGACACGTACTTCAGACATGGCTTCGAAGGTATTTCCTCCGCTTCAGTCCCAAAACACAGATCAATGGGCAACCTCGCTTCCCGTTCGAACATCAGATAGTAGGGCGAGTACCCCGTAGCATCATTGCGAGTACAATTATAACAATGAACCAAATGGGCAACGTGCCGACTCCACTTACTCTTCTGTCCAATCTCCAAGGTGCCGAGCATGTCCAGCAGGGTTCGGTTAAACCTCTTGGGTTGAGGATCACCCTGCGGGTGATAGGGGGTGGTTCTGGACTTTTCAACCCCAAGCATATCCAGCAATTCATGTATAAGCTTGCTCTCGAAGTCCCGTCCCTGATCACTGTGGATCGGCCGGGGAAGGCCATAATGAACAAAGTACTTCTCCCATAACACCTTCGCCACTGTAGTCGCTTTCTGATCCTTAGTGGGAAAAGCCTGCGCATATCTAGTGTAGTGATCCGTGAGGACCAAGACATTCGCGGTGTTGCTGGTGTCTGGCTCAATAGACAGGAAATCCATACACACCAGGTCCATGGGTCCCGCACTCTGCGAGTGGGATAACGGGGCCGCCTGCGCAGGCAGGGTCTTCCTCCTGACGCAACGGCTACAGGTCTTACAGTATTCTTCCACCTCCCCCCTCATCCGGGGCCAGTAAAACCGGTCCTTGAATAATCCATAGGTCTTCTCTACCCCTAAGTGCCCGGAATCATCATGTAGAGCCTGGAGCACAGTCTTCTGATACTTCTCAGGCATGACCAGCTGCCAGCGCCAGGGGTGGTCCGGAGGCGACGTGACCCGATACAGGACGTGGTTCTTCAGCTTCAACCGGGGCCACTCCTTCAGTAGTAGGGGAACGGAGGCATGTTTCGCCTTCTCCACCTGCCCCATATCACCCCGGCTAACCGCGTACCAGATAGTGCCAATGCTTGGGTCATCACGCTGGGCCGCCTCTACTTCCTGGGGACTCAACTCCGGCAGCTGCCTGTTCCTCAGAGCAGTCACATTACAGTAAACAGTGGGCAGCGCGTCATCGTCAGCCCCCAGTTGATCTACTGCCCGATCCGTTCCCATCTGTGCTCCTACTTCCCCGTCACTCCCAACTTGACACATGGCCTTTATTCCCTGGGCGGGGACACCCTTCCACTCCTAGGCCGTGCCCGACGAGACAGGGCATCTGCATCGATGTTCCGACTCCCCGGGCGGTAGTTCAGGCTGAACTCATAGGCAGACAAGGCTGCTAACCACCGGTGCCCAGTAGCATCCAGCTTAGCCGAGGTCAGGATATAAGTGAGGGGGTTGTTATCAGTTCTCACCTCAAACTGGGCCCCATATAGGTAGTCACTCAACTTGTCCACCACTGCCCATTTCAACGCCAAGAACTCCAGCTTGTGAGTGGGATAGTTTCTCTCAGATGGCGACAAACTCCGACTGACAAACGCTACCGGCCTCAATCCGTTTCCCCGTTCCTGGTACGGCACAGCCCCCAGACCGTCGTGGCTGGCATCAGTGTGTAGAACATACGGCTTCCGGGGATCAGCAAATGCCAACACTGGGGCCTGCGTCAGCGCCCTTTTTAGAGATTGGAACGCCTCCTCACATTGAGCATCCCACCTCAATCCAAAAGGCTCTCCCGGGTTCAAGTATCCTCCTACCTCCGATCCTCGGTCTCCCTTCCTCCTCCTCCCCACAGGTGGATAGCCACACTGCAGCTGGTTGAATGGATGACTCATTTTCGCATATCCTTTCAGGAACCGCCGGTAATATCCGCAAACCCCAAAAACGAGCGTAAGGCGCTCACCTTCTGGGGTCTCGGCCGGGTGGTGACTGCGGCTATCTTATCCGGATCGGTGGCCACTCCATTTCGCGAGATTATGTGCCCAACATAACTGACTGACGTCTTGCAGAACTGACATTTATCCAGGGAAAGTTTTAATCCTTCCTCCTTCAGCCGACTCAGCACCTTCAGCAGCCGCTCCTCATGTTCCTCCAACGTAGATCCAAACACTATCAGATCGTCCAGGTACACCAATACCTCCAGCAGGTTCATGTCCCCCACTGTCCTCTCCATGAGCCGCTGGAAGGTGGCTGGGGGCCCCGAGATGCCTTGGGGCATTCGTTCGAAGTGGAAAAACCCCAGGGGACAGATAAAGGCTGTCTTCTCCTTATCAGTCCCGCTCATCGGAATCTGGTAATACCCACTCCGCAAATCCAATACACTGAACCACTGTGCACCACTCAGACAGGCCAAGGCATCTTCCACCCTCGGTACCGTATATTGGTCGGGAACAGTGCGGCGGTTCAGGGTCCTGTAGTCCACGCACATGCGTACCTTCCCATTTTTCTTCCTTGCCAGCACTATGGGGGACGCATAGGGGCTTCGGGAGTCCACAATAATCCCTGCGTCTTTCAACTGCCGCACATTTTCCACCTCTGCTGGGGCCAACCGCCGCGACCTCTCCATAAACGGGGTGTCATTTGTTACCCGAATGGTGTGCCGAGTGCTCTTAGAACATCCTACATCAAACTCGTCCTGAGAAAAGACACCCCCTAACTTCAGCATCTTCTCCACCAGCCTGCTCTTATACTCCGGCGGTACAGGGGAGTTTTCAAAATTAAAGGCCTCCTCGGTCAGCCGCCCCCCGTTTCCCAATAGTTTCCCTCCAGTGGGCCGTCACCGGGAACAAGTGCGCGAGGGGCATCCCGCGCTTAAAGGTGATCTCCCTCTCCGTTATGTTCCTTACCATCAGCCCCATCCGCCGTGCCTGTACAGCTGAGGGCCTCTGCAATTCAGGTCTCACTAGCGCCCCAGCCGGGAACCGGGACTCCCTTTCCAGGTCGTCGGGGGCGTCTACTAGCAGGGCCTCGCCCGGCGGTAATCCGGGGAATCTGGGGGTCCCCATCACTAATGCCGCCTCCCCTGGCCGTATCACCTTAGGCCTCGCCTGAATGCACCACACCGTCCCTCGTTTGCACTCAGGATCCAGCCCCTGGGGGTCACTCACTCCTTCGTACACCGCTCGGAACACGGGGTGTACCGAGAGGGTCTCCAAAAAGTTCTCCCCGCCCTTCTTTTTACAGGCTCCCAACAGCCGTCGCACCAGAGGGGAGTTAGTCCCCACCAACAGGGCAGCACCACCGGTCTCCACCGGGTCCGGACAAACCAACACCAGCGTCTCAAAGGCTTCCGATACTCCCACATCTCCCTCCGAAAATTCCAATCTCACTGACAAGTATCCATCGTACGGGTAATCACCATCACTTATGCCCCAAATCTCCAATGCTTTAAACGGAGTGACTGCCAAATGTTTCAGATATTTGTTGTAGAACGACCGGTACAGTAAGGTAACCTGCGACCCGGTGTCAAGGATGGCTTTCGCAAAGATTCCCTCTATCCGTAGAGACACGCTGGAACGGGGTCCCAACAGTCCATCAGGAATTTGGGCTTGTTCTTTCTGGGGTTCCATAGCGGTTTTCTGGGAACGTGTTCCTCCCGAGACTCCAGTCCGTCCCCTCACTGAGCCTCTCCTAAGTTTCCCGACACCTCTCCCTTCTTAGTGGCCCGGGGGCCCTCCCGCCTCGGCGCATCTCGTCTCTCACAATCCTTCCGCAAGTGGCCAGCTTCCCCACAGCGGTAGCACGCCCCCGGCCACTCACATTCCCGGCGGAAATGCCCCTCTCTCCCACAGTTATAGCACCCACTACTCGCCGCCTCTCTTCTCCCGATACGGCCCCCCGGAGACCCCTTGGATTTCTCTGGTCTTACCCCGACTACCACCTCCTGAACCGCTGAAGACCGTTCCTGAGGGTCCGAGCCCCCTGGTCGGCCCAAAGCACACTCCTCGGCCCGTACCTCTCGGATCAGCTGTCCGAATGATGGGGGGGGGGCTCTGCTTAAATGACTGCCGTACACGCCAAGCCACTCTGTCATCCTCCCGGGAACCGCTACATATCTGGCTCATCCTAAACTCCGTCACTTCGTCCTCCTTCACTACCCCTCGTCGCAGCAACCCCGTAAGCTTTCCTTCCACCCTGAAAGCATAGTCTGAGAGCTTTTCCACTCTTCTCTGCCCCATCCGTTGAAACTCCGCTAAATGCCGCCAGGGATCCCCTGACAGTCCAAACACTCCGATAGGGAAGCCGAAGGGCATACCGCTCTCAGATGGCGGACCACCCGGGCCGCCCCGCCCCTTAAGCTTTCCACCAATCGCTGTCCTTTTCCTCATCGGAAACTGGCCACACCTCTAACTATTGGGATGTATCTTCAACCCAGGTATCAGAGTCATCCTTCCCCTCCGGGGTGGGCTTGGCTCCCGAGAAAATTCTCAGCTTCGGGTGGTGCCCCTCAACCCTTCTCGCCAGGGAGGTAATGGCAGCCGTTAACTCGGCAGTCTCCTCAAGCCCATGGGGGCGGGGCCTGGCCAAACCTTCCCACTCCACACCTCCACCCCTGGCTACTGGCACCCGGCCGGGGGCCTCATCTAGCTCCTCCTCCTCCGGCACCTCCTCACTTGCGTCCTTGGGGAGAGTGTGGAGACCCCACGGCCCCGCCTCCCCCGGGGCATGGACTGTCGCTTGTAGTTCCAAAGTCATGACGTCGGCACTCGTCCGCACCAACATCCAGCTGGCCTCCAGTTCTTTCCCACCCATTCTAGCTACAAGTTCTACCTGCCCGATACATGTAATCAAACTCAACTCTCGCACCAGTACCTCTGCCGGAATGCGATAATCGACCCCGCTTACCACACATGCATGATTCACCGGTACCTCCTCCAATTCACACCACCTTACAATCTTATCTCGATCCATCTTCACACCACTTACCACAGCGACAAGTACAACTTTCCCGAAAAGTCCAAATCCAGGACGGTAGCCCCCACTTGTAACGTTCAGTTATATTGGCTCGTGTATGCCGAGGGGAAATCCAGCCCAGCACCCGCCTCAACACTCCCCACAGGGTCGGTTGCCGCCCGAATCAATCACAAACATCAATCATCAGCCAGCACACCCAGTAAATTTTAACAAATACACTTTATAGATATTACTAATTCTATGACATCAATATACATTTGATACAGAGAGGAAAGTAATGAAAAAAAAGGCGCCAACACTTATCAAAGTCCAAGTTCTTTGCGCGCTACGTTGGAGCTCAATTCGACTTCAGACGACCACCCGAATTCCGTCGACTCACGGCTCGGGACCACCCTGAGTGATCAACCGGAGCCTCTCCGCACGTCCGCGGTCCTCCTCGTCTCCCCTCCGACTCCCCGCCAAAACTCAGTCCACAGTCATATCATACAGCATGGTATCCGAAAACAAAACGATACATAGCCACCCATTGGCTAATAGAACTCTGTTATCTCATTTTAAAATAAAACAAACTGTTAGCGCGAAATCTCTTCAGCGTTAAAGCACAACAAAGCCGCATTCCCCAGATTAACATAACAAAGTAGTCATTTTAAATGTAACGAAAGAAAGACCCCGTACACAAGCAATAGTAAACCCCTTAAGAAAGACCATGATCTGCAGTACAACAAAAACTACTTGTTCATCCAACAATTCAACATGCCACAGGCTCTCTCTCCCCCTCCCTAATGAAGGAACAGAGAGGTATCACACAGGTGTCACACAGCAAGAGGAAGACTAACAAGGCAAAAAGAAATACTCGCTGATTCACAAGTCAGTCATGTCACTTTTTTTCAAGCCTGTCAAGCCCAGCGGGCTCTCATCTTCATCCAGTTTAATTTCATCTTTGTCCCGACAGCAAGAATACCAAGATACTCACTCTCTCTCTGTAGGTCAATGGGTCTGAGCACAATGCCGATCCAGAGCCCATTCTTTCTCACTCGTATATTGTTGCTCCGGTGATCTGGGAATAGAGGCAGAGGTGAAGTTCGCCCAACAGTTAGACGCAGGTCCGAGTAGAGGACCTCCCAACCAGCTGTTTGTCCCTGCTGTGTTGCGCTCCGAAGTGTCGGAATGGGGTCACTCCTCCCATCTGGCTGGCCACCTGGGAAGTCAATGGACCAGGAGTTTATTAAGAGAAAATTTTGGTGGCTTTCTATGTCCCAGGATGTCCACGACTTCATATCTGCCTGTCCCACCTGTGCTCAGAACAAGATGTCACGCCAGCATTCTGCAGGTCTGCTATGTCTGGTGCCTGCCTGAGCCTCACCGTCCCTGGTCCCACCTCTCAGTCTTCCCCCATCTAATGGGCACACCACCATTTCGATCATTGTGGATCGATTTTCCAAGGCTGCCCTCTTCTTTGCCCTCCCCAAGCTCTCATCAGCTCGTGAGACTGCCACACTCATGGTTCAACATGTGTTCAGGCTCCAGAGCTTTCCTCGCGACATGGTGGCTGATCCCATTAAAACGGGTATTTGGGCAAATCTCCTCCTACTGGGCATGTGCAGGACACATCTACAGAAAACAAGCGAAGAGGAAACGGTATACTTGGTGTGCGTTTGTCCAGTTACAGTCTAGAAAAACTTAAAAGGAAATTGCCAAACGATGGACAGCTGTTGGCTCTCATTCTGGAGGACTTGAAACTAAAAAAATAAATACTGGAGCGTATGGAGGCAACCGACAAGGAGCTCACAGACAGTATAACCCGGCTGACGACGAACATTGAAAAACTGACTAACTCTGTTTCAGAGGGATTTGCAATGATGAGGAATATGATGGCTCCCACCCCCCCCCCCCCCGGTACTTTTCACCGCCACAATACCAGCCTCACAGCCACTACAATAGCTACACATATGGACACGCAGACCCCTGGGTGGCCCCACCAACGTCTTCCCCACTCCCACAGAGGGGTCACCCTGGAAACATTTCCTACAGCCAAAGTCTCTTCACCGATTAAAGGACGACAGCTACAACTAAATGCAATAAGGCTTGTTACTGGGCAAAAGTGAAATTTGCTGTTACCTCATTTGTTTACCTTTACTTTCACCAAGTCTTTCTGTATTATTTTGCTGTATTTAACATGTGCAATAAAACTGGGCAAAAGTGATTTTATTTTTATCTGAGTAAAAGTGAAACTGACAATTTTCCTTGACATTTTGGAAGTAGTGACAATTGCATCTATTGAATGTTTGCACAAGCAATACATTAATAAAGCACCTTGTTAAATGTATAAAACATGCCTGCGTCAGTGTTATCTTGTATTTCCATACAATGTTACATTAGGCTGTTACACATCTATTGTCAGATATTGTTGTTGTGGTGTTGGAGGTTGCGTTCAAGAAAACAATGAAATGCCGCGCTGCTGCCGTTACCTGTTCCGGCACGTCATGACAGCGTTTTTAAAAAGCTCTGGTTACCGCATACACACTACACCACCCAACCAGCATTTTCAGATTTAAGCACTGTGGAGAGCGTTTTAGAAAAGCCCCATTTTCGGGGAAGGAAAATGCCATTTCAGTGTGGACGGAGGGTCAAAACAAACAGAAAAAGCTTCGGTTACGAATTTATCCGATCTAGTGTGGACGTAGCCCTATGTCTGCATGACTTTATGCATTGAGTTGCTGCCGCATGATCAGCTTATTAGATTTTTGCATTAACGAGCAGTTGCGCAGATATACCTAATAAAGTGGCCACTGAGTGTATTTCAAAATTGTAGCAATCGTACAGAATTTGTTGCCAAAAGTGCAATGGATTTAACAATATGTCTTTGATTGTAACCTGTAGCTCTTGTAGTGGTATTAACTGAGAGGAGTTACTGTGTGCTGGGAATTATCACTTTGCTGATAATTAAGGGAGCTCAATTTCAGCCGCAGGAAGACCATAGCCCTGTAAGATTCTTGAAGTTGATGCATTTGTACATTAAATTGCAATTAAACTCTCTGCAGGAAGTGTGTGCATCTTTTAAATGAGGCAATTTATGGTTAAGCATTTCAAAACCTTACTTTCAGAATGGGAGAAATTTCATCCGTAGAGTCTCATTCCCAGAGGTAGTAAATTGTTGCTAATGATTTTTGAAATTTAATACATTTAAGTTAGTTTTATTTTACTGTTCCTTTTTGCCTATATTTCAAGTCAAAGTTGAACATATTGTCTGTTGCACACATGCAATTAAAAACTTACTTGCGGTAGCTTTGTAGGCACATAGCATAGATAAGTAGCATTTACAAGAAAAAGCAATGTACTATTTTTACAAAAAAGAACATAATTGTGAAAAGGGTCCTGCGGAAGGGTTTTGGCCCATATCTTCGACTTTTTTCCATAGATGCTGCCCGGCCTGCTGAGTTCCTCCAACATTTTGTGTGTGTTGCTCAGATTTCCAGCAACTGCAGATTTTCTCTTGATTGTACTTGTGAAAAGAAACAAAATTGTGAAAAAGAACAAAAGAATTTCACTTTAAGGCAAAGTGTTCAAAACTTTGCTAAAATGTAGTGATTAGGGATGTATCAGTTGGTACAAAAGCTGAATGGTTGAAAGGAAATAGCTGTCATTGAACCTCGTGACATGGGATTTCAGGCTTCTGAACCTGCTGCCTGATGCTAACTGCAACAAAACAACATGGCCTGAATGGATCTATTTCTTTTAGAGCAATGACACCACCCCCCGCCCCTACATATTGAGCTGTTGTCTGCAGATGCACATTGTTTTCTCTCTCACTCTCACTGCTGTGAATACACCAGTTAAAGCTATCTCCTATGTGCATGCACAGACACGACAATTTGACGAGTATGATCCTGAATGTCAGAGAATACTGCGCACTGCACCAACGGTAATAAGGTGAAAAGTGAGAGTTAAACAGCTTGAGAAGGCCATCACAGATGACAACAGACTCATGGGTAACAGTGAAAGACGTGCTGAATTTAAGCTGAAAATAACGAGGCGATGGCTTCAGTCAGGAAATCTGACAAACTTGATAATGCTAATGAAGGCTGGGAATCTTATATCGAAAGGGTTGAACTGTATTGTAACACAAACAACATACAGGAGCCCTTACACCTCTTAGCTTCACACATCAAAGTTGCTGGTGAATGCAGCAGGCCAGGCAGCATCAGGCCGAGACCCTTCGTCAGGACCAAGGAAGAGCTAGTAAGAGCTTTGAAGGAAGAGCTAGTAAGAGATTTGAAAATGGGAGGGGGAGGGGGAGATCCAAAATGATAGGAGAAGACAGGAGGCGGAGAGATGGAGCCAAGAGCTGGACAGGTGATTGGCAAAAGGGATATGAAGTTACGTAGAATAATATGTTGGACCCGGAGGCTGGTGGAGTGGTAGGTGAGGACCAGGGGAACCCTATTCCTAGTGGGGTGGCGGGAGGATGGAGTGAGAGCAGATGTGCGTGAAATAGGGGAGATACGTTTGAGAGTAGAGTTGATGGAGGAAGGGAAGCCCCTTTAAAAAAGGAGGACACTTCCCTCGTCCCGGAATGAAAAGCCTCATCCTGAGAGCAGATGTGGTGGAGACGGAGGAATTGTGAGAAGGGAATGGAAAGCAGGATCTCCCAGTGGCCACACATTTTAATTCTACATCCCATTCCCATTCTGATATGTCTGTCCACGGCCTCTTCTACTGTAAAGATGAGGCCACACTCAGGTTGGAGAAACAACACCTTATATTCCGTCTGGGTAGCCTCCAACCTGATGGCATGAACATTGACCTCTCAAAATCCTTGATTTATTTATATACACACATTCTTTCTCTCTCTCTCCTTTTTCTCCCTCTGTCCCTTGCCCATCCTCTGGGTTCCCCCCCCCCCCGCCCCTTGTCTTTCTCCCTGGGTCTCCTGTCCCATGATCCTCTCATATCCCTTTTGCCAATCACTTGTCCAGCTCTTGGCTCCATCCCTCCCCCTCCTGCCTTCTCCTATCATTTTGGATCTCCCCCTCCCCCTCCCACTTTCAAATCTCTTACTAGCTCTTCCTTCAGTTCGTCCTGACGAAGGGTCTTGGCCTGAAACGTCGACTGTACCTCTTCCTAGAGATGCTGCCCGGCCTGCTGCGTTCACCAGCAACTTTGATGTGTGTTGCTTGAATTTCCAGCATCTGCAGAATTCCTCGTGTTTGCGTTTTTAATCTCTTAGTTTAATGAGCCCAAGAACATACAGTCTGTTACGTAACTTAGCAACCCCTGCAAAGCCAACAAGCGAGATGCTCAATGAAATTGTTGCAATTTTACAAAATGTATGAGCACTAAACTGCTGGTAATAGCAGAGGTTTAGATTTTACAAAAGGAACCAGTCAAAATGTAAAAGCCTTTCTGAATACATTGCAGAACTGTGCAAACTTTCCCAAAACTGTAACTTCAGAGGTGGACTTTCTGATGCATTAAGGGACAGGCTTGTACATGGAAACATAGAAAACCCTTCGGCCCACAAAGTTATGTCGAACATGTCCCTACCTTAGAAATTACTAGGTTTACCCATAGCGCTCTATTTTACTAAACTCCTTGTACCTATCAAAAAGTCTCTTAAAAGACCGATCGTATCCAAATCCACCACAGTTGCCTGCAGCCCATTCTACGCATTCACCACACTCTGTGTAAAAAAACTTACCCCTGACATCTCCCCTGTACCTACTCCTTAAACCTTTGCCCTCTTGTGGCAGCCATTTCAGTCCTGGGAAAAAGCCTCTGACTATCCACACGATCAATGCCTTTCATCATCTTGTGCACTTCTATCAGTTCACCTCTCACCCTCCGTCTCTCCAAGGAGAAAAGACCGAGTTCACTCAACCTGTTTTCATAAGGCATGCTCCCCAGTCCAGGCAATATCCTTGTAAATCTCCTCTACACCCTTTCTATGATTTCCAGATCCTTCCTGCAGTGAGGCAACCAGGACTGAGCACTGTACTCCAAGTGGGGTCTGACCAGGGTCCTATATAGCTACAACATTACCTCTCGGCTCTTAAGCACAATCCCATGGTTGATGAAGGCCAATGCACCATATGCCTCCTTCACCACAGAATCAGTAGCTATGCAGCTACTTTGAGCATCCTATGGACTTGGACCCCAAGATCCCTCTGATCCTCCACAGTGCCAAGAGTCTTACCATTAATACTATATCCTGCCATCATATTTGACCTACCAAAATGAACCACTTTGCACTAATTTGGGTTGACCTCCATCTGCCACTTCTCAGCCCGGTTTTGCATCTTATCAATATCCCACTGTAACTTCTAACAACCCTCCACACTATCCACAACACCCCCAACCTTTGTGTTATCAGCATACTTACTAACCCATCCCTCCACTTTTACATCCAGGTCATTTATAAAAATCACGAAGAGTAAGGGTTCCAGAACAGGTCCCTGAGGCACACCACTGGTCACTGGTCTCCATGCAGAATATGACCCAACTACAACTACTCTTTGCCTTCTGAGGGCAAGCCAGTTCTGGATCCACAAAGCAATGCCCCCTTGGATCCCATGCCTCCTTACTTTCTCAATAAGTCTTGCATGGGGTACCTTATCAAATGCCTTGCTGAAATCCATACACACTACATCTACTGCTTTTCTTTTATCAATGTGTTTAGTCACATCCTCAAAAAATTCAGTCAGTTTCGTAAGGCATGACCTGCCCTTAACAAAGCCACGCTGACCATTCTTAATAATATTATACCTCTCCAAATGTTCATAACTCCTGCCTCTCAAGATCTTCTCCATCAATACACCAACCACTGAAGTAAGACTCACTGGTCTATAATTTCCTGGCTATCTCTACTCCCTTTCTTGAATAAGGGAACAACATCCAGAACCCTCCAATCCTCTGAAACCTCTCCCATCACCATTGATGATGCAAAGATTATTGCCAGAGGCTCAGCAGAGGCCCTTGCATCCCATAGTAGCCTGGGGTACATCTCATCTGGTCCTGGCGACTTATCCAACTTGATGCTTTCCAAAAGCTCCAGCACATCCTCTTTCTTAATATCTACATGCTCAAGTTTTTCAGTCTGCTGCAAGTCATCACTACAATCACCAAGATCCTTTTCCATAGTGAATACTGAAGTAAAGTATTCATTAAGTACCTCTGTTATGTCCTTCAGTTCCAAACACACTTTCCTACTGTCACATTTGATAGATCCTGTTCTTTCATGTCTTATCCTTTTGCTCTTCACATGCTTGTAGAATGCCTCGGGCTTTTCCTTAATCCTGCCCACCAAGGCCTTCTCACGGCCCCTTCTGTCTCTCGTAATTTCCTTCTTAAGCTCCTTCCTGTTAGCCTTATATTCCTCTAGATCTCTATCATTACCTAGCTCTCTGAACCTTTCGTAAGCTTTTCTTTTCTTCTTGACTAGATTTACTGCAGCCTTTGTACACCACGGTTCCTGTACCCTACCATAACTTCCCTGTCTTATTGGAATGTACCTGTGCAGAACTCCACACAAATATCCCCTGAACATTTGCCACATTTCTTCCGTACATTTCCCTGAGAACATCTGTTCCCAATTTAAGCTTCCAAGTTCATGCCTGATAGTCTCATATTTCCCCTTGCTTCAACTAAACACTTTTCTAACTTGTCTATTCCTATCTCTCTCCAATGCTGTTGTATGGGGATAAAATTATAATCACTATCTCCAAAATGCTCTCCCACTGAGAGATCTGACACCTGACCAGGTTCATTTCCCAATACCAAATCAAGTACAGTCTCTCCTCTTGTAGGCTTATCTAAATAGTGTCAAGAAACCTTCCTGATCACACCTAACAAACTCCACCCCATCTAAACCCCTTGCTCTAGGGAGATATGTGGGAAATTAAAATCTCCAACCACAACAACTCTGTTATTATTACAACTTTACAGGATCTGCCTCCCTATCTGCTCCTTGATATCGCTGTTACTATTGGGTGGCCTATAAAAAACACCCAGTAGAGTTATTGACCCCTTTCTGTTCCTAACCTCCACCCACAGAGACTCTGTAGACAATCCCTCCATGTTCTCCACCTTTTCTGCACTATCTCTGGGTATGTGGCATGCATAGTCAAAACACTCAAAAGAGGGTATTATCTGAAAGAGACCTAACCTTAGAACGTGCAATGACCTTTGCAATATCATTAGAAACTGCAGCAAAGGATGCAGCAGAACTACAGAAAAGGTTAGGATGTGAAATGCACAAAATGTACTCAGATGGTGCAAAAAGCTAAAGATGTTGTTTAGTGGCTCACTGAGCTGGCGTGTTAGCTTGCAGACATTTCATTACCCAGCTAGGCAACATCATCAGTGCAACTTCGAATGACTTGTTGGTAATTGTTCTGTGTGTGTGTGTGTGCACGCACGCGCACCCAGGCTGAGTTAGTTAATAGTTATGTAGTTTGTGTTGGGCATGTGGCCAAGTGGTTAAGGTGTTCATCTAGTGATCTGAAGGTCACTAGTTCGAGCCTCAGTTGTAGCAGCGTATTTGTGTCCTTGAGCAAGGCACTTAACCACACATTGCTCTAGTCTCTGTGCGAGGAGTGGCGCCCCACATAGACTTCCAAACTGTGCCTTGTAAGGCATGAAATGCCTGATACAGGCCTCTGAGCATGGTCTGAGTTGACATTTCCTTATGTAGGATTAACGTCGTCCTCATTGATTGACACGTGTAATGAGGTGTGAATTGGCTCTGGACTGACGACTTGAAGCTGAAGTGGGATGTAGACTGGGTTCATTTCAATGTGCTTGTTGGTAGAAATCTGTGTGGAAAACAAAGCCTCTGAGAATTCTTGGGCTTGCCCTAGGATAGTGACATTGGTCCAGTCGAATTGATGTGCTTCACTGTCACAATGTATAGATATAAGGGAAAGTTGATCATGACGGTTTACAGCCAGTTGGTGTTCATGAATCCTTGTTGATAGCTTCCTACCAGTCTGTCCAATATAATGCTTGTCGCAGTTGGTGCATGAAATTTTGTATATGGTGTTCGCTCTGTATGTCGTAGGTAGGGGGTCTTTTATTCTTGATAGACATTAGTGCAGTGTGGCTGTTGGTTTGTGTGCTACTGTGATGTCAAATGGTCGTAGAAGTCGATTGGTCTTTTCCGATACATTCTTGATGTAGGTTAGGGTGACCAGCTTGGTTGGACATTCTGTGCTTCTTTGATTTTGTGGGTTAGACTAACAGCGCCAAACAGAATTCCTAGAGTATTCATTGTTTTTGAAAACTCGAGGGAGATGTTCTTTTTCACTCTTCCTTAATAATGTTGTGCTGCAATGTGTAGTGGCCCATTTGAATAACGTCCTGACACAGCTTTGCTTGTGGCACCGGGGTGGTTGCTGTAGAAATTGAGTATTTGATCTGATTAACTCAGCCCGGACAACTATAATCACCTAATCAGATTTTAACGAAGCAATCACAGATCACATAATCAGTAACCAATAGAAAATGCACACGCACACGCACACGCACACGCACACGAAATGTCTGCAAGCTAACACACCAGCTTGGTGAGCCACTCAACAACAACTTCAACCCGAGCTACAAATCTTTTCCAAAATCTTAAAGTTAAAGATGTTTTCGATGTGGTGAATCCTCCCATGGTACAAATAACACACACAGAATGCTGGAGGAACTCAGAAGGTCAAGCAGCGTCTATGATAAAAAGTACTGTCGATGTTTTGGGCGGAAACCCTTCAGAAGGACTAAAGAAAAATAGCTGAGGAGTAGATTTAAAAGATAGAGGGAGGGAGAGAGAACCACCAGGTGACAGGTGAAACCTGGAAGGGGAGGGATGAAGTAAAGAGCTGGGAAGTTGATTGGTGAGATGAGATGAGAGCCAGAAAAGTGGATGGGAAATGGATGGGTGGGAGGGAGCCAGGGGAGGGGGGGGGGTGCGCGGTGCGGTTGGAGGGCATTACCTGAAGTTTGAAAAATCAATGTTCATGCCATCAGGTTGGAGACTACCCAAACAGAATATAAGGTTTTCCTCGGATTTCCAACATCTGCAGATTTTCTCTTTATTATGGGTTGATGATACAAGTGACTATTGGTTTAAAGAAAAAGTCTGCAGAAAGCGATACAGACAAGGTCACATAGAGAGAATGTGCAAGGCAGACAAAAAGCACAACTGAGTGAAAAAACTCAAACACAAAACTAAGCAAATGCATAAAGTTACCAAATGTAAAACAGAATCAAACAACATGGAGTTTGACAAAGGTGACCTGTCATGCCCAGAACTGCATAGTATAACTGAAGCAAATTGCAATATGTATGTCCGATGTAAAACTGAAAATGGAGCTGCATACAGGGAGCTTTGTCTATAAATCCAGAGGCTGACTACAACAGACTCAATCAAAGCTCTCAGTGTGACATCAACAGGCAATGGCAGCTCAAATGGTAGAACTAACCAGAGACCGGCACAGCTGCTTAACGCTAATGAGAAGTTGTTTGGTAAACTCAAAGGCATGAAGGCCAGAATTGAACTGGATGAAGCAGCACCACCAAGATTCCACAAAGCATGTGCAATGCCTAAATCCTAAAGTGGATGCTGAACTGCAGAGCTTGGAGGCATTTGGAATTTTCTCCAAGGTTGAGTGGAGCGATTGTCCATCAAGAAAGGGAAGGCCAGAGCCATTCACATATGTGGGGATTTCAAGGGGAGCATCAACTGTGCAGTATCCCCTGCCACAAAGAGAAGATATTTTTGCATCTTTGGTAGGCGGGGAGAAGTTTTCAAAGATTGGCTTATCACAATGGAGAATGAGGAGTCAAGCAGGAAGTGTGTCACAATCATCACTCACAAGGGTCTGTTCCAGTATAATCGGCTTGTTTTTGGCATCTCATCAGCCCCAGCAACTTGGCAAAGAGCAATGGACCAAGTGCTCTAAGATATCCCAGGAACACAATACTACCTTGATGAGATCATTGTGACAGGCAAAAATGATGAAGAGCACCTCCAGAACCTTGGTAAAGTGTTTACCAGGCTAAGTGAGTATGGTCTGCATGCAATCAGAGAGAAATGTGGTTTTCCAGAATGAAATCTCATATTATGACAAGCATGGTTTACATAAATCACAAGAGAAGATTGAAGCACTGCTACAGGCACCCAAACTGGAAAATGTGCCACAACTCAAATCATACTTGGACCTTGTAAACTACTACCACCAGTTTCTCCCAGACATTGCTACAGTACTACATCTATTGAATGCACTATTACAGACAGGAGTAAAGTGGGAATGGTCAGAAAGATGTGAAAAAGCACTCAAAGAGAGCAATAACATCTGATGAACTGCTTACCCATTATGACCCATCTTTGTCCATCAAACTGGCATGGGATGCATCACCTTTTGGCAATGGAACCGTTTAGTCACATACTATGAAAAATGGATCAGAATGACCAATTGTGTTGATTTTGTATATTTGGACTTTCAGAAGGCCTTTGACAAGTTGCCACTATGAGGCTGCTTACCACCTTAAGAGCCCATGGTATTATAAAAATGTTACTGACATGGTTAGAGATTTGGTTGATTGGTAGGAGGCAGTGAGTGGGAATAAAAGAATCCTTTTCTTTTTCGGCTGCCAGTGACAAGCAGTATTCCACTGGTTTTGGTATTGGGAACACTTATTTTAATGCTATACATCAATGATTGAGATGATGGAGTAGATGGCTTTGATGCCAAGTTTGCAGAAGGTACAAAGACTGGTGGAAGAGCAGGTAGTGTTGAGGAAATAGGTAGGCTGCATAAGGATTTAATCAGATTTGGAGAATGGGTAAGCAAGTGGCAAATGAAATACAATGTCATACACTTTGATAGCAGAAATAAATGTGCAAACTATTTTCTAAATGGGGAGAAAATCCAACAATCTGATATGCAAAGGGACTTGGGAGTCATTGTGCAGAACACCCTAAAGGTTAACTTGCAGGTTGATTTTGTGGTAAGAAAGGCAAATACGATGTTAGCATTTCAAGAGGTCTAGAATACAAAAGCAGGGATGTGATGTTGAGGCTTTATAAGGCACTGGCGAGTCCTCACCTTGAGTATTCTGAAGAGTTTTGGGCTCCTCTCTAAAAGATATGCTGACGTTGGAGAGGGTTGAGAGGTGGTTCACAAGGATGATTCTGGGAATGAAAGGATTATTATGTTTGTTGCCCCTGGGTCTGTATTTGCTGGAATTTGTGAGGGTGATCTGATTGAAACCTTTTGAAAGTTGAAAGGCCTTGACCGAGTAGATGTGGAAAGGATGTTTCCCGTGGTGGGGGAGTTTTGGAGAAGAGGGTACAGCTTCAGGATATATGGCATTCCATTTAGAACCAAGATGCAGAGAAATTTCTTTTGCCAGAGACTGGTGAATTTGTGGAATTTATTACCACAGGCAGCTGTGGAAACCAGTTCATTGGGTGTATTTAAAGTAGATTGATAGGTTCTTTATTGGGCATAACATCAAAGGTTATGGGAGAGGGCCGGGGAGTGGGGCTGAGCAGGGGAACCAAGAATCAGTCATGATTGAATGGCAGAGCAGACTTGATGGGCCAAATGGCCTGATTCTGCTCTTATGTCTTTTGGTCATCGTCTTATTTCTGAATGGACAATCCGATGAACACTACTTCATCCTCCCCTCTCTTTTTGTACTATGTATTGAATTTAATTTTTGTACATATTATTATGTACTGCAATGTACTGCTGCTGCAAAACAACACATTTTACGACATATGCTGTTGGTATTAAACCTGATTCGGTTCCTGATTCTAATTCTGACTAAGATAGACAAATGACCAACATACAAAAGAAATAAACTGTACAAATAAAAAATACTAATCATAAATAAGTAATTGTCCTACTAATTTAAATTAAATTAAACCAATAATATTGAGAAATTGATTCGTAGAGACTTTGAAAGTGAGTCTATTGGTGTCCTCATACTTTCAGCAACAAGGTGGGCAAAATTTCAAAATGAAGGATGTGTAAAAGGCACATTGGTCAAATTCTGGACTAACATCTTTGGATAACATTTCGAAGATTAAACACGATCAAAGTAAGAGAAATTGAGTTAACTGTTATGAGGTGGCTGTAGAAAGAGAAACTGAATTATCTAACTAATTGAGGTTCACTAAACATTCTTCTTTTTATTTCAGATGTTCAACTTCTGCAGTTTTAGTTGACTTTCATTATATATCCCTGGATCAAGAAATGTTTATTTTTTTTAAAGAATTCCTCTTGGTAATTTCTTATTACAGGGTATTAAATTAAGGAAAGAATTTGTTGGGAATGGCTTTTTTAAGACAGCTAGAACACTGCAATAGCCAGCAAACATACAATAAATCTTCAAAAGTAAATTTAATTTTAAATATTTGGTCTAAAATATTGAATCTGTTTCTTCTTCAGCAGAAGCATGCTGACCTGCCTTTATTTTATATACAAGGAAGTAACTTATAAGGTATTATTTTCAAAAAAAGGTTGAGTTATAACCTTCTGCTGTTTCTGTATAGTCAAACCACTCATACATGATAGCATCTAGTAACAGTAATTTTTATATACATGTATATAAAAAAATTCTGATTCGATTAATTTTTCTTTTGGTTAAAATATTTTCATTACAGAACAGTGGCCAACATGGGCAAGGTCATCATTTTGAATGCCCATACTTAAATCATTGGGAATTTGTTGGTGGCAGCGAATCACTATCTTGCTGTAGTTCACCTGGTGAAGGAATTCCCGCACTGCTGTTAGAGTTGGGTGTTCCAGAATTTAGACCATAAGACATAGAAGCAGAACTAGGCTGTCTGGCCCATCGAGTCTACTCTGTCATTCAATCATGGCTGATCACATTTTTTTAAATCTCCTCAACCCCAGTTTCAAGCCTTTTCCCCATAACCTTTGAGGCCATGTCCAATCAAGAATTTATCAATCTCTGCCTTAAGTGCATCCAATGACCCAGCTCCACAGCTGCATGTGGCAACAAATTCCACAAATTCACCACCCTTTGACTAAGGAAATTTCTCCACATCTCAGTTTTGAAAGGGCACCCCTCTATCCTGTGGCTGTGCCCTCTTGTCCTAGACTCTCTCACCATGGGAAACATCCTTTCCACATCTACTCTGTCTAGGCTTTTTATCATTCAAGAAGTTTCAATGAGATCCTCCCCTCCCCATCCTTTTGAATTCCAGTGAGTATAGACCCAGAGCCATCAAAAGTTCCTCATATGGTAATCCTTTCATTCTGGGAATCATCCTTGTGAACCTCCTCTGCACCCTCTTCAATACCAGCACATCTTTTCTAATATGAGGGGCCCAAAACTGTTCACAATACTCAAGGTGAGGTCTCAACATTGCCTTACAAAGCCTTAGCATCACATCCTTGCTCTTGTATTCTACACCACTTGAAATGAATGCTAACATGGCTTTTGCCTTCCTCACCACCAACCCTAAATGCAAGTTAACCTTCAGGGTGTCCTGCACAAGGACTCCTAAGTCCCTCTGCATCTCAGATTTTTTTGGATTTCCCCCCCCATTTCGAAAGTAGATTGCATAGTTATTTCTACTTTCAAAGTGCACAACCATGCACTTTCCAACATTGTATTTCATTTGCCACTTTCTTGTCCATTCTCCTAATCTAAGTCCTTCTGCATCCTGTTTACTCAACACGACCTGCCCCTCTACCAATCTTCATGTCATCTGCAAACCTGGCAACAAATTCCATTAACAAAGTCATTGATATACAGCATAAAAAGAAGTGGTCCCAACACCAACCCCTGCAGATCACCACTAGTTACTGGCAGTCAGAGAGAAAAGGATCCTTTTATTCCCACTCACTACCTCCTACCAATCAGCTAATGCTCTAACCACGTCAGTAACTTTTTTATAATACCATGAGCTCTTAACTTGGTAAGCAGCCTCATGTGTGGCACCTTTTCAAAGGCCTTCTGAAAATCCACTGCATCCCCTTTATCAATCCATGAGTAATCTCTTCAAAGAGTTCCAACAGGTTCATCAGGCAGGATTTTCCCTGAAGGAAACCATGTTGACTTTGTTTTATCTTGTCCTGTGTTACCATGTACTCCATCAACTCATCCTTAACAATTGACTCTAACATCTTCTAAGCCTCTGAGGTCAGGCTAACTGGTCTACAATTTCCTTTCTGCTGCCTTCCTCCTTTCTTAGAGAATGGAGTGACATTTGCAATTTTCCAGACCTCTGGAATGATTTTTGAAAGATCATTTCTAATGCCACCACTATTTCTAATGCTACCTCTTTCAGAACCCTAGGGTGCAGTTCATCTGTTCCAGGTGACTTATGTACCTTTAGGTCTTTCAGCTTTTTGAGCACCTTCTCTCTTGTAATAATAACTGCACCCACTTCTCTTCCTTCGCACACATCAGGCATACTGCTAATGTCTTTCACAGTGAAGATGAACGCAAAATGCTCATTTAGTTCATCAGCTATTTCCTTGTCCCCCGTTATTATTTCTCCTGCCTCATTTTCAAGTGGTCCTATATCTACTCTCACTTTATTTTTAACATACTTGAAAAAATGTTTATGATCCACTTTGATATTATTTGCTAGCTTGCTTTCATATTTCATCTTTTCCCTTCTAATGATTGTTTTTATTTGCTCTCTGTAGGTTTTTAAAAGCTTCCCAGCTCTGTATCTTTCCACTAATTTTTGCTTTGTTGTATGCCCTTTCTTTTGCTTTTACAATAGCTTTGACTTCTTTCTTCAGCCCTATTTGTATTATCTGACTATTTGAGTATTTCTTCATTTTTGAAATATACATGTCCTGCACCTTCCTCATTTTTCCCAGAAACACACTCCATTTCTGCTCTGCTGACATCCCTGCCATCAATTCCTTCCAATTTACTTTGGCCAACTACTCTCTAATACCACTGTAATTTCCCTTACTCCAATGAAGTACTGCTACATCAGACTTTACTTTCTCCCTATCAAATTTAAAGTTGAACTCAATCCTATTGTGATCACTGGTCCCTGAAGGTTCTTTTACCTTAAGTTCTCTAATCGCCTCTGGTTCATTACAGAACATCCAATCTAGTGTAGCTGATCCCCTAGTAGGTTCAATGACAAATCGATCTAAAACACCACCTCTTAGGCATTCAACAAACTCACTCTCTTGAGGTTCATTACCAACCTGATTTTCACAATTGAACTGCATGTTAAAGATCCCCCATGACTACCTTTGACTCACCTTTTCTATTTCCTGTTGTAACCTTTGGTCCACCTCCCAGCCACTGTTGGGAGGTCTGTATGTAACTGCCATCAACGTCCTTTTATCCTTGCAGTTTTTTAACTCAGCCCACAAGGATTCAACATCTTCTGATCCTTCTTTCTACTGACTTGATGCCATTCTTTACCAATAGAACCACACCTCCCCTTCTGCCTACCATTCTATCCCTCCGATATAACGTGTAGACATTCAGCTCCCAACTGCAACCATCCTTCAGCCACAATTCAGTGATGGCTACAACATCTCTATTTTCAACTAGACCCAGTTTTCCCTAATTTAGACTCTGTTTTCAAGTAGAAAGGTGTGTGATTAAAAAAAAACTACAATTGGGGGTGTTTCCATGTGTCCATTGGCCTTGTCCTTCTAGGTAGTAAAGGGACAGGTTTGCAAGATGCTTTCTGTGAATTTAGCAGATGGTTTATCTGTAGCCAAAGTGGAAACATCTCAGGCATGCTAATTACACCATAAAAATTATAGATCTAAATAGTACTGCAAATGAAGTTGTGGAGATTTACTTCAGAATGTCTGCTTTCATACAAACCAACCTGACCTGGTTAGATTAGGAAATACTTCTATGAATAATATTTGCAGAATTTATATTTAAAATAAAATCAGCCAGCATCTATGAAGAACATTGGAATCATTGTAGTTGTGAACCCTTCCTCATTTCTGGGACCATTTATGAGACCTTATCCAGAATGTATTCTTCTTCAAAATTTTAAAACTCAAAATAGACAGAGATTGTACTCTAGTAACCTTGCCATTTTGCTCTGTATTGTTGTTCATGCTTTCACACTGGTCACTGAGTCATAGAGTAATATAGCATTGAACCAGGCAGATCCTTCAACCCAAATCATCCACTCTATTTCAACAACTTGGCCAAACAATCTTTCCTAACTTGTTTAGTTGGACAATGTCTCCTTAAACCCGTCACCCAAATGCATCTCTGATATTTGTTTTGAACTATAAAATGGTGTGGTGAATTCTATAAGCATTCCCAAGGTAAGCAAAACTTTGTATACCTCTCTCCCAATCTTCTACATTCCAAAGAGTAAAATTCTAACCTACAGTATTCAATCTTCCCTCATAACTCGGGTCCTCAGGTCTCGGCAACATCCTTGTAAATTTTCTCTGCAACTTTCTCAATACTAATGGGAGTCTTATCGGCCTATAATTTCCTGGTTTATTTTCTTAAACAGTGGAACAACATTAGCTATCCTCCAATCTTCCGATACCTCACCTTACCTGTCGCTAAGAATGATTTAAATATCTCTGCCAGGGCATCTCCAATTTCAGAATTTGTCTCCCACAAAGTCCAAGCCTGGGGACTAATTTGTCTCAGGACGGCAAACACGTCCTCCTCTCCTCCATGAACTCTCTACTGCTTTGCCTCACTTCTACAGACTCTGGGTCCATCTCCTAAGATCTAATTCTGTGGGCCTTAGGTCAGAGAATTGAGGCTGACAAGCTTTCTGTTGATGCACCTCCCTTGTCGGACTGCAACGAGATTCTCTCAGAGAACATTACATAATAACTTTGAGCGTGATGAGAGGGTAAGGAGAAACATTTGAGCTTTATTATCTTTAAGGTCACCAACAACTGGTTTTCTCTCTTAATTAGGTGTTGTAAATAGTAAAATTGTTGGTATTTAGTGAAGAGAGTGAACTAGCTACATGCTGGCCACTTCACTGGTTATCTCCTATACCTAATAAAGTGGTCACTGAGTGTATATTTGTAGTTTTCTGCTGCTGTAGCTAAGCTACTTCAAGGTTCAATATGCTCTGCATTCAGAAACACTCTTCTGCACACCACTGTGTAACACATGTTTATTTGAGTTACTATCGCCCTCCTATAAGGTTGAAGCAGTCTGGCCATTCTCCTCTGACCTCTCTCATTAACAAGGTGTTTTCATTCACAGAATTTGTGCTCACAGGATTTTATTTCTGTTTTTTTTGCACCATTCTCTGTAAATTCTAGAGACTGTTGTGTGTGAAAATCCCAGCAGATCAGCAGTTCCTGAGATGGTCAAACCATCGTGTCTGGCACCAACAATCATTCCACGGTCAAAGTCACTTAGATCACATTTCTTCCCCATTCAGATATTTGGTCTGAACAACAATTGAACCTTTTGACCATGTCCGCATGCTTTTAGACATTGATTTGCTGCCATATGATTGGCTGATTAGATATCTGCATTAACGAGCAGCTGTACTAGTGTACCTAATAAAGTGGCCACTGGGTGAGTGTATTTTTATTTACATTCCTTCAGGTGTATGTGCAATTAAATTCGGAGTTCAAAGCGATTGACTGAAAGAGAAGAAGATGAGTTCAAGTGGGTGATGCACAATACCAGGCTGAACATGTATTTTTTTATAGAGTGATACAGCGTAGAATAAGCAACATACATCAAAGTTGCTGGTGAACGCAGCAGGCCAAGCAGCATCTATAGGAAGAGGTGCAGTCGACGTTTCAGGCCGAGATCCTTCGTCAGGACTAACTGAAGGAAGAGTGAGTAAGGGATTTGAAAGTTGGAGGGTGCGGGGAGATCCAAAATGATAGGAGAAGACAGGAGGGGGAGGGATAGAGCCGAGAGCTGGACAGGTGATAGGCAAAAGGGGGTACGAGAGGATCATGGGACAGGAGGTCCGGGAAGAAAGACAAGCGGGGGGGTGACCCAGAGGATGGGTAAGATGTATATTCAGAGGGACAGAGGGAGAAAAAGGAGAGTGAGAGAAAGAATGTGTGCATAAAAATGAGTAACAGATGGGGTACGAGGGGGAGGTGGGGCCTTAGCGGAAGTTAGAGAAGTCGATGTTCATGCCATCAGGTTGGAGGCTACCCAGACAGAATATAAGGTGTTGTTCCTCCAACCTGAGTGTGGCTTCATCTTTACAGTAAAGGAGGCCGTGGATAGACATGTCAGAATGGGAATGGGATGTGGAATTAAATGTGTGGCCACTGGGAGATCCTGCTTTCTCTGGCGGACAGAGCGTAGATGTTCAGCAAAGCGGTCTCCCAGTCTGCGTCGGGTCTCACCAATATATAAAAGGCCACATCGGGAGCACCGGACGCAGTATATCACCCCAGTCGACTCACAGGTGAAGTGATGCCTCACCTGGAAGGACTGTTTGGGGCCCTGAATGGTGGTAAGGGAGGAAGTGTAAGGGCATGTGTAGCACTTGTTCCGCTTACACGGATAAGTGCCAGGAGGGAGATCAGTGGGGAGGGATGGGGGGGATGAATGGACAAGGGAGTTGTGTAGGGAGCGATCCCTGCAGAATGCAGAGGGGGGGGAGGGAAAGATGTGCTTAGTGGTGGGATCCCGTTGGAGGTGGCGGAAGTTACGGAGAATAATATGTTGGACCCGGAGGCTGGTGGGGTGGTAGGTGAGGACCAGGGGAACCCTATTCCTAGTGGGGTGGTGGGAGGATGGAGTGAGAGCAGATGTACGTGAAATGGGGGAGATGCGTTTAAGAGCAGAGTTGATAGTGGAGGAAGGGAAGCCCCTTTCTTTAAAAAAAGAAGACATCTCCCTCGTCCTAGAATGAAAAGCCTCATCCTGAGAGCAGATGCGGCGGAGACGGAGGAATTGCGAGAAGGGGATGGCATTTTTGCATGAGACAGGGCGAGAAGAGGAATAGTCCAGATAGCTGTGAGAGTCAGTAGGCTTATAGTAGACATCAGTGGATAAGCTGTCTCCAGAGACAGAGACAGAAAGATCTAGAAAGGGGAGGGAGGTGTCGGAAATGGACCAGGTAAACTTGAGGGCAGGGTGAAAGTTGGAGGCAAAGTTAATAAAGTCAACGAGTTCTGCATGCGTGCAGGAAGCAGCGCCAATGCAGTCGTCGATGTAGCAAAGGAAAAGTGGGGGACAGATACCAGAATAGGCACGGAACATAGATTGTTCCACAAACCCAACAAAAAGTCAGGAATAGCTAGGACCCATACGGGTGCCCATAGCTACACCTTTAGTTTGGAGGAAGTGGGAGGAGCCAAGGGAGAAATTATTAAGAGTAAGGACTAATTCCGCTAGACGGAGCAGAGTGGTGGTAGAGGGGAACTGATTAGGTCTGGAATCCAAAAAGAAGCGTAGAGCTTTAAGACCTTCCTGATGGGGGATGGAAGTATATAAGGACTGGACATCCATGGTGAAAATAAAGCGGTGGGGGCCAGGGAACTTAAAATCATCGAAAAGTTTAAGAGCGTGAGAAGTGTCACGAATGTAGGTCGGAAGGGATTGAACAAGGGGTGATAAAACAGTGTCGAGGTATGCAGAAATGAGTTCGGTGGGGCAGGAGCAAGCTGAGACAATAGGTCGGCCAGGACAGGCAGGTTTGTGGATCTTGGGTAGGAGGTAGAAACGGGAAGTGCGGGGTGTGGGAACTATAAGGTTGGTAGCAGTGGATGGGAGATCCCCTGAGCGGATAAAGCGGTGATGGTGTGGGAGACGATGGCCTGGTGCTCCTTAGTGGGGTCACGATCGAGGGGTAAATAAGAGGAGGTATCCGCGAGTTGTCGCTGTGCCTCGGCAAGGTAGAGGTCAGTACGCCAGACTACAACAGCACCCCCCTTATCAGCGGGTTTAATAATGTTAGGATTAGTGCGGAGGGAGTGGAGAGCAGAGCGTTCCGAAGGAGTGAGGTTGGAATGGGGACAAGGTGCGGTGAAGTCGAGACGGTTGATGTCCAGTCGGTAGTTAGCAATAAAGAGATCCAGAGCAGGCAGAAGACCAGAGCGGGGTGTCCATGAAGAAGAGGAGGGTTGAAGACGGGAGAAGGGGTCATCGGTGGGGGTGGAAGAGTCCTTGCCGAAGAAGTAGTCTCGGAGACGGAGACGGCGGAAGAAAAGTTCCGCATCATGGCGAACGCGGAACTCGCTAAGGTGTGGGCGAAGGGGGACAAACGTGAGGCCCCTACTGAGAACAGAGCGTTCTGCCTCCGACAGTTGAAGGTCGGAGGGGATGGTAAAGACCCGGCACGGATGAGAGCTGGGATCAGAGGGGGGAGGGGGGAGGCTGGTGGTATCAGTGGAGAGGGGAGGGTTGGGGTGAGAGGAAGATGGAACCTCTGAGGGCCCAGGAGTTGACGGTGGGATCTGAGGAAGATGCGTCTGCGGAGTGGTGGTGGGGGAAGGGGAGACGGGAGTCACAATAGCAGCACATAAAGACCCGGCTTGGAGCTCAAGGCTGGAGACGCAGTTGGTGGTTGCGCAATCACTTCGAATGTCTCCATGGTCGTTGCTGGAGTCCGGGTTTTGAATATGTCCTGAGGTGTTGGAGCCGCCGAGATCAATGGCAGGCGCCGCAATCTGAAGTTCATGCCTGCTAGCGTCGGGGCCGGCAGGCTCTGGAGTCCGTAGATGTAGGATCTTGCGATCTTTGCCTAACATGACAAAGTCAAAAAAACGGCGATTGCAGGCGTGAATCCGACGGAGGATGAAATAACGGGTAGGACCATTACAGACGGCGAAGAAAGTGTCCCGAAGGTGTGGAAGGGTCTGGGATAGGGACACCAAGTACCTCCTCATGGCGGAGAGCGTCGCCTTCAGAGCTTGACGGGAGAAGCGGCGAGAGGCAGAGTCAATAAAATGTGAGTACCTGGGATCCTCAGAAGGTCCAAATTGAGAGGCTTGGAAACGAATCCTAAAGCCAACTGGAGTAAGTTGGCGACGGAGGCACGTTCCAAGAAAGGATATATGGCTGTGATAGCGAGTCTGAGTCAAAGTGTGGTCGAAAAGTTGAAGAGCCGAAGAAATTACAGATGGGGAGCAGTGAGAGATGGTTTCACTGAACTCCGGTCGAAGAGAGGATCTAAACTTCTTCGGTGTAGGCATCACCGGAATATCATCAGGTAGAATAAGCCCTTCTGGCCCAATGAGTCATGCTGCCCAGCAACACACCTTTTTAACCCTAGGTCAATCATAGGCCAATTTACAATGACCAACTCACCTACTAAACAGTACATCCTTGGACCGTGGGTGGAAATCACAGCACCAGAAGGAAACCTACGTGGTCACAGGGAGAACGTACATTCTCCTTACAGACAGCATCGGGATTAAACTTGGAATTGCAATGATTCCAGCTGTAATAGCATCGTGCTTAACAGCTACACTACAGTGCTGCACATGGTTGGCAAGTGTCTGTAAGCATGATACCTACTAACCAGCTATGAAGTGAAACAACTTGTATGTAAAATATAAACATGTTATTTTTTTAAAACAGCAAACATAAAAAAATAAATTAAAAACACTGTTAAGAAGGAAACACTTGATTACTTATCCTAATCATATTTAAAAATATTAAAATTACTTTTAGTCAGATTGCTCACTAGGAGGCTTGATTATGAGATAAAAACTCAAATATTTTGGTCACATCATGAGAAGGTGTTAGGTAAGACAGAGGGTAAAAGAAGGAGAAGACGACAGAGGCTACTATGGATAGATAATATTACTCAGACCATGTCCATGACCTTGGGGGATCTTAGAGAGGCAGTTTCCAACAAGAAGACATAGCGTCCATGAGGTCACGGAGAGTCCAACTGAACAACAAAACTTATTTGCAACTTACCTTTGACAAGCAAGCATGTATCAGGACCTTCAAGAAATTTGCATTCATGTGCACTTTCAGAAAGCGCTGAAATTTTCGTGTTTTTTTTATTCAGAAGGTGCTGACAATTACGCAGTTACACTGCCTTTTCCCAGGAGAATATTCCTCCAGAAGCTGAAACAGGATTTCAATGAAGAAGTCCATTCCAGAGGTAAGCAAGTACCTAATAAAATGATGGGACAGAAAGGCATGGGAGTGAGTTAATGTGTTGTAATTTTGACTGAAAATTCAAAATTATTTAATGTAATTTCCAGGACACCAATGTAAAGGAGAGCATTGTTCCTCCAGATCGGTTGTAGCACAAAAACCCATAATAAGGTAAAGAAGTACTTTATATTATAAAAAGAAGTTATTTTGCAGAAATGTAGGCTTAGAATAGTATTCCTCACAGTTAAATGGCTCCATACCTATGGCTATGTGGCTGGGCATAGCTCAGATGCTATTTATAAGTTTGTCAGCAGAGCTTCAGGTGCCAACAAGGAGGCATCAGGAAAGAAATAGATCAGCTGGTTGAGTGGTGTCGCAAAAACAATCTTACACTCAACATCAGTAAGACCAAGGAATTGATTGTGGACTTCAGGAATAGGAAGTTGAGGATCACACACCAGTGCTCATTGAGGGGTGAGCATTAGAAACTTGGAGTTTGAGGAAACTTGGTATGTCAGTAGTGACACTAACACATTTCTGCAGAGGTTCCATGGAGAGCATGGTTGCATCACCACCTGGTATGAAGGGGCCACTGCAGAGGATCGGCAAAAGCTGCCAAAAGCTGAAAACTCAGCCAGCACAATCATGGGTACTCACTATCGAGCGCACCTTGAAAAAGATGGCATCCATCATTAATGACACCCATCATCCAGGAGATGCTTTCTTCTCATTGTTATCATCGAAGAGGAGGTATAGCAGCCCGATGACACACACTCAGAGTTTCAGGAACAGCTTGTTCCCTCCCCTCTGCAATCAGATTTCTGAATGGACAATGAACCCATGAATTCTATGGCACTTTTATTGCTCTTTTTATTTTTTTATTAGTCATAGTCACAGTCGTAGTCATACTTTATTGATCCTGAGGGAAATTGGTTTTCGTTACAGTTGCACTATAAATAATTAAAGAGTAATAAAACCATAAATAATTAAATAATAATATGTAAATTATGCCAGGAAATAAGTCCAGGACCAGCCTATTGGCTCAGGGTGTCTGACCCTCCTAGGGAGGAGTTGAAAAGTTTGATGGCCACAGGCAGGAATGACTTCCTATGACGCTCTGTGTTGCAACTCGGTGGAATGAGTCTCTGGCTGAATGTACTCCTGTGCCCAACCAGTTCATTATGTAGTGGATGGGAGACATTGTCCAAGATGGCCTGCAACTTGGACAGCATTATTAAGTACTGCTGCCTCAAAACAACAAATTTTACAACATATGCCAGTGATATTAAACTGATTCTGATTCTGGCTATTTGCTAAAGTTTGTGAATAAAGTTTGCAAAGATGAGTTCAAACATTGTGGTGAACTAATATCCTCAACAGTATGATAATAATGAGATAATGGAAATGTGGCTTATGCAATGCTTGGCTGAAAAACCAAAGGACACAAGGTGCATTGCATTTTCAAGTTTGACTCAATTATCCTTGAGGTTCAAGGAGAAGATTATTATCTGGGAACTTTTCCCTGAGGTTAGTTTCTTTATTGCAGGAGCAAAGTAGGCAATTGGAATTTCAGTAGGATCTATCAGAGGTTAACTTATGCATAAATTGAAAAAGGAATAGACATATGGATTAATGGTCTCTTAGACATGATATAAAAGATTCATCACGTAATGTCTGTTCTGAATCTGTTCAACTATGCACCATGGCTAGAGAATTTTACATATCCTTTCCCTATGAAATATATTATGCACATTACTGGTTTACTCATAAATGGAAAAATCAAACCTGTTTTATTAACTGTGAAGGCATTTGTATTATAAAACTCTTGCCAGTAGTATGATCCATATCATACCTTCATTTTGCTCATACATTTAGATCAGAAGTGATTTCCTGGGAAATACACTCAGTGATCACTTTATTAAGTACACCTGTACACCGACTCATTATTGCAAATATCTAATCAGCCAATCATGTGGCAGCAATTCAATGCACAAAAGCATGCAAGCTTGATCATGAGGTTCAGTTGTTGTTTGGACCAAACGTCAGAATGGGAACGAAATGTGATCTAAGTGACTTTGACCATCGAAAGATTATTGGTGCCAGACTGGGTGGTTTGATTATCTCAGAAACTGCCGATTTCCTGGGATTTTTATGCATAACAGCCTCTACTGTGCCATCTGCTTGCTTTTCCTTACATTCTCATTTGAAAATTGCTTCTAGTTGTATATTAACTACCCCATCCTCAGCCCTATGATGCAAGGAAGGCAGTGAATATCCGATCCAGGTTCATCACAGCTTTGTATGGCAAAGGCTCTGCCAAACACTGGAGGATTCATCCCCTCCACCGACTCTGTGCTGCCTGATCTGTTCAGTGTTTCTAACATTTCTAGTCTTTTTTTCTGTTGCAGACTTTCATTAACTCAATTGTTTTCTTTGAGCTTTAACGTTGAACAGCTAGAGGAGTATGCGTGCAGGAGTTTTTTCATTTTCTGAAAAATTGCATATGGAGCCAAACAATCTAAATCATCAAGAGACAATCTAATTTTTGAAGTAATAATGCAGGGAAGGCATTGAAAATCCTATCCAGATTCACCATAGCTTTGTATGGCAAAGGCTCTGCCAAACACTGGGAAACTGGACTAGTCCATCCTTTCCACTGAGTCTGTCTGCACTTCTCGCTGCCTCAGGCAAACAGCCACCAAAATCAAGGACCCTTTTCACAGCAACTATTCTTTCTTATCCACCTTCCCACTGAGCATAAAGTACAAAAGCCTGAGATTAAGAACCTAAGACACTGTAGGCTCACAGGATACCTCTATGCCTCCCTAAAACTTTTGTATGGATCTTTTGTATGCAAAAGATGAATCCTTCATCTCTCAATCCACCTCGTCACGGCCCTTGGACTACATTCAGCAATCTATTTCTTTTCTGTTGTATGACTTCAGTGTACTTGTATCTGGAATGATGTCTGGATGGTATGCACACAGGGTTTTCACTGTGCCAGTAAAAATTCAATTACCAATTTCATTTCAGATTTTCAGCACCTGCAGTCTTTTATTGATTTTAGTTTGGGGTAACCACTGCTTATTGCTCCTAGTGTATCGGAGAATGGTAGAATCTTTGGAGATTAAGGAAAAAGTGGATTAATGTAGGGGTTATATATGGGTGGTTAATAGTCACCATAGACTTAATGGGCTGCTGAGCCTATTTCTATGACTTTTTGTGAGCGCATTTGATTTAAGACCATAAAATCATAACACATACAAGCAGACACGAGGAATTCTGCAGATGCTGGAAATTCAAGCAACACACATCAAAGTTGCTGGTGAACATGGCAAGCCAGGTGGCATCTCTAGGAAGAGGTACAGTCGACGTTTCAGGCCGAGACCCTTCGTCAGGACTAACTGAAGGAAGAGCTAGTAAGAGATTTGAAAGTTGGAGGGGGAGGGGGAGATCCAAAATGATAGGAGAAGACAGGAGGGGGAGGGATGAAGCCAAGAGCTGGACAGTTGATCGGCAAAAGGGATATGAGAGGATCATGGGACAGGAGGCCCAGGGAGAAGGAAAAGGGGGAGGGAGGGAAAAACCAGAGGATGGGCAAGGGGTATAGTCAGAGGGACAGAGGGAGAAAAAGGAGAGAGAGAGAAAGAATGCGTGTATATAAATAAATAATGGATGGGGTACGAGGGGGAGGTGGGGCATTAGCAGAAGTTTGAGAAGTTAATGTTCATGCCATCAGGTTGGAGGCTACCCAGACGGAATATTAGGTGTTGTTCCTCCAACCTGAGTGTGGCTTCACCTCACAGTAGAAGAGGCCGTGGATAGACATATCAGAATGGGAATGGGATGTGGAATTAAAATGTGTATGACAAACAACATCGGACCCAGTACAGACCCCTGAGGCACACCACTAGTAACCGGCCTCCAACTTGACAACCAGTTATCCACCACTACTCTCTAGCATCTCCCATCCAGCCACCGCTGAATCCATTTCACTACTTCAATATTGGGGTGTATGGGGTGTCAGGGAGGGGTAGCACCTCTGGTGGGGGAACATGTCGCGTCCTTTTCAGGGCGGTTAGTCCACCTTTGGTCCCCACCTGGCACTCAGCTCTCACCTGTGGCTCCCCGTAGCTGTTTGCATGCGACAGCGGCCACACCCCGGACAACGGCTTCGACAAGCCGGCTAAACCAGGTGAGGGTCTCAAACCCTCGGTGTGATAGGGAGTTGTCTATCCCAGCATGTGAAGACAGACTCCGGTGGATTGAGTGGATGAGACCTATGGAAGGTCCAACGGTCAAGAAGGCGGTCTCTGCAAACGTCGTGGACCGTGTAGAGCAGGACAAGACACAGAAGACGTCCTGGTCATCCACTGCGCCTAGTCCCATCTCCAGCTGTCTAGACTCTGTCTTGCCACTGGATCCAGATGGAAATTGGGAAGACAGAGTGAGGCTGACGCTGCGCAACTCTCCCTCACTTAAATCCAAATCACGTGCTAGTCTCGACACCATCATAATGGTGTCGAGGTCCTCATCGACGTCGACGATGGATGAACAACCAACTTCAATATTAATACCGAACAACTGAATCTTCCTAACTAACCTTCCATGTGGAACCTTGTCTAACTCCATATAGACAACATCCACCGCTTTACCCTTGTCAACTTTCCTAGTAACCTCTTCGAAATATTCAATAAGATTTGTCAAACATGACCTTCCATACACAAATCCATGTTGACTGTTCCTAATTAGGCCCTGTCTATCCAGATAATTATATATACTATCTCTAAGAATACTTTCCATTAATTTACCCACCACTGACGTCAACCTTACAGGCTGATAATTGCTAGGTTTACTCTTAGAACCCCTTTTAAACAATGGAACAACATGAGCAATACACCAATCCTCTGGCACCATCCCCGTTTCTAATGACATTTGAAATATTTCTGTCAGAGCCCCTGCTATTTCTACACTAACTTCCCTCAAGATCCTAGGGAACATCCTGTCAGAACCCAGAGACTTATCCACTTTTATATTCCTTAAAAGCGCTAATACTTCCTCTTCTTTAAACATCATAGTTTCCATAACTTCCCTACCTGTTTCCATTACCTTACACAATTCAATATTCTTCACCTTAGTGAATACCGAAGAAAAGAAATTGTTCAAAATCTCCCCCATCTCTTTTGCTTCCACACATAGCTATCCACACTGTTTCTCTAAGGGACCAATTTTATCCCTCACTATCCTTTTGCTACTAATATAACTGTAGAAACCCTTTGGATTTATTTTCACCTTACTTGCCAAAGCAACCTCGTATCTTCTTTTAGCTTTTCTAATTTCTTTCTTAAGATTCCTTTTACATTCTTTATATTCCTCAAGCACCTCATTTACTCCATACTGCCTATATTTATTGTAGATACCTCTCTTTTTCCGAGTCAAGTTTCCAATATCCCTTGAAAACCATGGCTCTCTCAAACTTTTAACCTTTCCTTTCAACCTAACAGGAACATAAAGTTTCTCTACCCTCAAAATTTCACCTTTAAATGACCTCTATTACATTTTTCCCATGAAACAATTTATCCCAATCCACTTCTTCTAAATTCTTTCGCATCTCCTTTCTCCAGTCAAAAATCTCAACCCTGGGTCCAGACCTATCTTTCTCCATAATTATATTGAAACTAATGGCACTGTGATCACTGGACCCAAAGTGCTCCCCAACACATACCTCCATCACCTGACCTATCTCATTCCCTAACAGGAGATCCAACTCTGCCCCTTCTCTAGTTGGTACCTCTATGCATTGCTGCAAAAAATATCCTGCACACATTTTACAAACTCCAAACCGTCCTGCCCTTTTACAGTATGGGCTTCCCAGTCTATGTGTGCAAAATTAAAATCTCCCACAACGACAACCTTGTGCTTACTACAAATGTCTGCTATCTCCTTGCAAATTTGCTCCTCCAATTCTTGCTCCCCGTTAATAAATTGGATTAGATATTGGTTTTGTGGGAGATGCCAGAGACTGGTGGTAGGTTGTTGCCTCTCTGACTGGAGGAATGTGACTGGTGGAGTGACACAGGGATCGGTGCTGGGTCCATTGTTGTTTGTCATTTATATCAATGATCTGGATGAAAATGTGCTTAACTGGATCAACAAATTTGTGGTTAACATCAAGATTAGGAGTGTAGTAGACAGTGGAAGACTATCAGAGCTTGCAGCAGGATCTTGACCAGCTGGAAAATGGCAGATGGAATTTAATGCAGGCAAATGCAAGGTGTTGCATTTCATTAGGACCAACCAGGTCGTATGATAGAGCAAAGGGATCTGAGAATATAGCTTCATAATTCATTGAAAGTAGCGACACAGATAGATAGGGCTGGAAAACGTTTGGTACATTGGCTTTCCTAAATCAATGTATTGAGTACAGGCAATAGGATGTTATGTTTGAAGTTGTGTAAGATGTTGGCGAGACCTAATTTGGAGAATTGTGTGCAGTTTGGTCACCTATCTACAGGAAAGATGTAAATTGGGTTGAAAGAGCACAGAGAAAATTGACAAAAATGTTGCCGGGACTGGAGAACCTGAGTTATGGGAAAGATTGAATAGGTTAGAACTTCATTCCTTGGAACAAAGAAGACTGAGGGTAGATTTGATACAGGTAAACAAAATTATGAGGGTTGTAGATAGAAACATAGAAACATAGAAAATAGGTGCAGGAGTAGGCCATTCGGCCCTTCAAGCCTGCACTGCCATTTATTATGATCATGGCTGATCATCCAACTCAGAACGCTGCACCAGCCTTCCCTCCATACCCCCTGATCCCCGTAGCCACAAGGGCCATATCTAATTCCCTCTTAAATATAGCTAATGAACTGGCCTCAACTGTTTCCTGTGGCAGAGAATTCCACAGATTCACCACTCTCTGTGTGAAGAAGTTTTTCCGAATCTCGGTCCTAAAAGGCTTCCCCTTTATCCTCAAACTGTGACCCCTCGTTCTGGACTTCCCCAACATCGGGAACAATCTTCCTGCATCTAACCTGTCCAATCCCTTTAGGATTTTATACGTTTGAATCAGATCCCCCCTCAATCTTCTAAATTCCAACGAGTACAAGCCCAGTTCATCCAGTCTTTCTTCATATGAAAGTCCTGCCATCCCAGGAATCAATCTGGTGAACCTTCTTTGTACTCCCTCTATGGCAAAGATGTCTTTCCTCAGATTAGGGGACCAAAACTGCACACAATACTCCAGGTGTGGTCTCACCAAGGCCTTGTACAACTGCAGTAGTACCTCCCTGCTCCTGTACTCGAATCCTCTCGCTATAAATGCCAGCATACCATTCGCCTTTTTCACCGCCTGCTGTACCTGCATGCCCACTTTCAATGACTGGTGTATAATGACACCCAGGTCTCGTTGCACCTCCCCTTTTCCTAATCGGCCACCATTCAGATAATAATCTGTTTTCCTATTTTTGCCACCAAAGTGGATAACTTCACATTTATCCACATTAAATTGCATTTACCATGAATTTGCCCACTCACCCAACCTATCCAAGTCACCCTGCATCCTCTTAGCATCCTCCTCACAGCTAACACTGCCGCCCAGCTTCGTGTCATCCGCAAACTTGGAGATGCTGCATTTAATTCCCTCATCCAAGTCATTAATGTACATTGTAGACAACTAAGGTCCCAGCACTGAGCCTTGCGGTACCCCACTAGTCACTGCCTGCCATTCTGAAAAGGTCCCGTTTATTCCCACTCTTTGCTTCCTGTCTGCTAACCAATTCTCTATCCACATCAATACCTTACCCCCAATACCGTGTGCTTTAAGTTTGCACACTAATCTCCTGTGTGGGACCTTGTCAAAAGCCTTTTGAAAATCCAAATATACCACATCCACTGGTTCTCCCCTATCCACTCTACTAGTTACATCCTCAAAAAATTCTATGAGATTCGTCAGACATGATTTTCCTTTCACAAATCCATGCTGACTTTGTCCGATGATTTCACCGCTTTCCAAATGTGCTGTTATCACATCTTTGATAACTGACTCCAGCAGTTTCCCCACCACCGACGTTAGGCTAACCGGTCTATAATTCCCCGGTTTCTCTCTCCCTCCTTTTTTAAAAAGTGGGGTTACATTAGCCACCCTCCAATCCTCAGGAACTAGTCCAGAATCTAATGAGTTTTGAAAAATTATCACTAATGCATCCACTATTTCTTGGGCTACTTCCTTAAGCACTCTGGGATGCAGACCATCTGGCCCTGGGGATTTATCTGCCTTTAATCCCTTCAATTTACCCAAAACCACTTCCCTACTAACATGTATTTCGCTCAGTTCCTCCATCTCACTGAACCCTCTGTCCCCTACTATTTCTGGAAGATTATTTATGTCCTCCTTAGTGAAGACAGAACCAAAGTAATTATTCAATTGGTCTGCCATGTCCTTGCTCCCCATAATCAATTCACCTGTTTCTGTCTGTAGGGGACCTTTGCCAGTCTTTTCCTTTTTACATATCTATAAAAGCTTTTACAGTCAGTTTTTATGTTCCCTGCCAGTTTTCTCTCATAATCTTTTTTCCCCTTCCTAATTAAGCCCTTTGCCCTCCTCTGCTGAACTCTGAATTTCTCCCAGTCCTCAGGTGAGCCACTTTTTCTGGCTAATTTGTATGCTTCTTCTTTGGAATTGATACTATCCCTAATTTCTCTTGTCGGCCACGGGTGCACTACCTTCCTTGATTTATTCTTTTGCCAAACTGGGATGAACAATTGTTGTAGTTCATCCATGCAATCCTTAAATGCTTGCCATTGCATATCCACCGTCAATCCTTTAAGTGTCATTTGCCAGTCTATCTTAGCTAATTCACGTCTCATACCTTCAAAGTTACCCATCTTTAAGTTCAGAACCTTTGTTTCTGAATTAACTATGTTACTCTCCATCTTAATGAAGAATTCCACCATATTATGGTCACTCTTACCCAAGGGGCCTCTCACGACAAGATTGCTAATTAACCCTTCCTCATTGCTCAAAACCCAGTCTAGAATAGTCTGCTCTCTAGTTGGTTCCTCGACATGTATGAGCAGGCTTTTTTCCACTGAGGTTGCGTGGGTCTACAAATGAAGGTCATGAGTTAAGGGTGAAAGTTGAAATGTTTAATGGGAACATGAATGAAAACTTCACTCAGAGAGTCATGAGAGTGCAGAACAAACTGCTAGTGCAAATGGTGCATGCGATCTTGATTTCAACATCTGGATATGTACATAGATAGTAGGGGTATGGAGGGCTGTGGTCCTGGTGCAGGTCAATGGGACCAGTCAGTTTAGGTGGTTCAGCATGGACTAGATGGACTGAAGAGCCTATTTCTGTACTGTCCTTTTCTATGACTCCATGAAAATAGCTGGAATGGTTCAAGCTGACAGGAGGGTGACAGTAACTCAAATAACTATGTGTTACAACAATGGTGTGCAAAGAGCATTTCTGAAGCCACAACATATTGAACGTTGAAGTGGGCAATCTACAGCAGAGGAAGACCACGAACATACTCCCAGTGTCTACTATATTAGGTACAAAAAGTACCTAATTATGTGGCCACTTTATGTAGGCCACTTAATTATGTAGCTTTCCATGTAGGAATTTGACATTCTAGCTTGGAAATCAATTGCTGGCTCTTTAGTATTTGCTGCTGTTACTATGTATAAATCCTGGAACTCCCCCAGACAAGAGCACTCTGAGGCTGATCACTAGAAGAACTAAATCATGAAAGCATCTTACTATGATCCACAGGCAAGTAGGGATATACATCAAATTCTGGGCTTGTCCTCACCATTCATAAAATAATTAATGGAAATAATATAAAAACATATTCCATTTTATCACACAGGAAAAAATAAATCATGGAAAAAAGCTATTTCTTTCCTGTTGCTCTCAAAGAAAGCCACTTACCAAAATCTCGTGAGCACTGTCAGAAGTCACAATCCCTTTTGAATGCATCCTGCTGGCAGGTGTCAGTTCAAAGGGATTGCCGGCATCCTGCTTCAGTGATGCTAATAACCAGTGTGCCATTAATCATATTGAATTAATCTGACAGACAGCAAACACAAAGAAAAATAGCTACATTTGAATTATTTTTCTTTCATTACCTGATGTCATGGATAACACCACCATGCCACAGAAATGATTCTACAACTACAGACTCACTTTCATCTACTCCTTACAACTTATGTTTTCAGTATTAATTTTATTTGCACAGTTTGCCTTCTTTTACGCAGTATGTCAGTATTTGTTTATGTATGGTACTTTGGAAAATTCTATTGTATTCCTCTTCTCCCTGTAAATCCTTAAAAGGTTCTATACGGTAACATACATGTAAACAGAAGAGATTCTGAAAATACAGGAAATCCAGAACAACATACTTAATACTGGAGGAACTCTATAGTGCAGGCAGTACCTATGGAGGGGAATAAACAGTGGACATTTCAGACCAAGACCCTTTATCAGGTCGTGATGTGGATCACTGAGAGATCTGATGTCTGACCTGGTTCATTACCTAGCACCATATCTACTGTGGCCTCTCCTCTAGTTGGCCTGTCTATATATTGAGTCAGTAATCCTCTTGGACACATTTAACAAATTCCATCCCACTAAGGAGGTGCCCATCAATATTAAGGCAGTTGAAGTTCCCCATGACAAAAACCCTTTTATTTTTTGCACCTTTCCAAAATCTTCCTCCTAGGCTGTCCTTCAGTGTCTCTGTTGCTATTAGTGGGTGGGAGGAGGGGGGAGATGTCTATAGAATAATTCCAATAGACTGATTGCTTTCTTCTTGTTTCTGACTTCCAGCCACATTGGTTCAATAGAAAATCTATCCACATGTCCTCCCTCCCTGCAACTGTGCTACTATCACTGATTAACAATGCCACTCTCCCACCGCTTTTGACCATTTTGAAATATTTAGCCCTGGAACATCCAGCAGCCATTGTGACAGTCAAGTCTCCATAATGGCCACAATATTGTATATCCTGGTACAGACCCATGATCTAAGTGATCACCCTGATTCCTGATACTCCTTTCATTAAAATAGACCGACCACAATGAATGCAATATTGCCTATCCTCCTCACAGACCCTCTAGGTGCTACATCTACCTGCACATCAACTGACCTACTACTGTGGTTCCCACCCCCCTGCAAAAAACTAACTTCACCCCTCCTGAGCAGATTGACTCAACTTAACTCACCTTGTTAAATAAACTGAATGGTATGTACAGTTTGTATTTCGCTATCTGTTTCAAAACATATTCTGAAATCTCCATGTCAGAGTGATTAATACACAGATATAAACTCTTATTTTATTGATATATATATATATATATATATATATATACATCCTTTATATTTATTTATATTGATATTTTATGTATGTTTGGAAACAGAGAATAAAACTACACCTGTGTGATTTCCTATAGTATCTAGTGACCCTGTAATCTTTGTCTCAGAGGACAGCATCAAATAATTCTTCAAAAGGCATCAGGTCCCGACAGCGTACCTAGCCTGGTACTGAAAACCTGACCTGATCTAACCAAATGGCTGATATATCCAAGAATATAACCATATAAGAATTACAGCATGGAAACGGGCCATCTCAACCCTTCTAGTCCATGCCAAACTCTTACTCTCACCTAGTCCCACCAACCTGCACTCAGCCCATAACCCTCCATTCCCTTCCTGTCCTATCTTCAACTTCTTACTGCTCCAGTCAGAAGTTTCCTCATGCCTCAAAAGGACAGCAATCACACTTGTGCCCAAAAAGAGCAGAGTAAGCTATGTCAATGACTATCACCTGGTAGCGCTCACATCTGATAAAGTGCTTTAAGAGGTTGGTCATAGCTAAAGTTAACTCCTGCCTAAGCAAGGACTTGGACCACTATAAATGTCCTATCACCACAGCTGTCTACACTGGAAGCAACCTCACTGGCTCTCTGCTCAGCATTAGACCACCTGGACAACAGCGAATCATACATTAGGCTGCTGTTCAACAATAACAGCTTTCAAAGATTCAAAGATTCAAAAAAACTTTATTGTCATTCTAACCATACATCAGCTCTGCAGGGCAGAATGAGACAGCGTTTCTCAAGGGCAGTGCAATCATAACATAACAAATGCAACACCAAATAATAAACATAACAGTAAATAGTAAAACACAACAGCCACATGTCAGTTAAATCAGTTATAAGTGTCCAGTGCAAGTTAAAAGTGTCCAGTGCAAGGTAAAAGTGTCCTAAACAGAGTCAGGTGAAGCAGCTATTTAGCGGTCTGACTGCCTGTGGGAGGAAGCTGTTTAGTAGCCTTGTGGTTTTAGTTTTGATGCTCCTGTAACGTTTGCCTGATGGCAGAAGAACAAACAGTTCATGGAGAGGGTGTGAGGGGTCTTTAATGATGTATCGTGTCTTCTGGAGGTATCGACTCTGATTGAGGTCTTGGACAGAAGGTAGGGAGACCCCAATAACCTTCTCTGCTCCCCTAACCACCCTCTGCAAGGCTTTTGTGTTCAACTTCATACTAATCAACAAGCTTCAAAACCTGAGCATCTGTACTTCCCTCCTTGACTCCCTCATCAGGAATCTACAGTGTAGATCAGTAATAACATCTCCTTGCTGACAATCAACACAAACACTTCAGGATGCATGCTGGCCCCACTGTTGTATTCTCTGTACACTCATGGCTGTGCAGCTAGGCACAGCTCAAACACCAATTATACTTTCACTGATGACACCACTGTTGTCAGAGACAGCTTCTCAGATGACTATGATGAAGAAAACAGGAGAGAGAGAGATCAGCTGTTTTTAATATTGTTGCAACAATAACCTCGCACTCATTGTCAGTAAGACCAAGAAATGGATTGATTGTCCTGTGATTAGGCTGGGGTTAAATCGGGGGTTGCTAGGCAGCATTTCACTTTTCTTCTCTGAGACTATTTGTTTATTTATTTATTATTATCTATTATTTACTTATATTGTAATTTCTGGTATTTGTATATATGCATTGTACTGCTACTGCAAAACAACAGATTTCATTGACATCATATATGAATGATAATTAACCTGATTCTGATTTGATTGGAACCAGGTTGCTCGATGGCCATTGGTCACTGCTGGGTAAGCCATTTTAAACTCAGCTCACTTTTTGTAACCAAGCAAAGGCTTTCAGATGTATTGTACAGCAAAATGAACACAAGTACAGAAACTCAAGTCATTCAAGTAATTTCCTTGATTGCAGTATGAGCAACCAATGTAGGGTTGAATCACTTGTAATGACTTTAGAATTCCTTTATTCATCTATACAATTGTGAATGGTCAAAGTTGTTGCCAGCTTTTTGAGCAACTTCGAAGATGTACATTTCCTGTCATCAGTACTTGCAGTATTAATTACTTGCTGTAATTTTCTACCTGTAGTGATCAATAGCCCTGATTTTCACTGTTTCCTGTTTGGCCCAGATGCTTAACAACATTTGATGAGTATTTTATTACATCTCATCAATAAAATTGTATCTTTTAATATTAAGTACCAGTCTTAACTTTTGATATGAGTTCAATAAGTAGTACTATATCAATAAATAATATATCATGGAGTTGCTCTTTTTGTGGAGCTATTGTCAAAGTATACCACTGAATGGTACAGCATAGTAAGAGGAAGTAGTAGAAAATAGTCTTGCATATGTACCTACTGTATGTATGGCAGCATAGTGAATAGTGTAACACTTGACAGTGCCAGCTGCAAGATTGGGGTTTAATGCCTGCCATTGTCTATAAGCAGTTTGTACGTTCTCCCCATGACCGTGTGGGTTGCTTCTGGGTACTCTGGATTCTTTCCACATTCCAAATGAGTAAGAGTTAGTACGTTGTGGCATACTTTGTTAAGGCCAGAAGCATGATGACACTTGTGGGCTACCCACAGCACATACTCGGACTGTGCTGGTCATTTGCACAACCGATGCAATTCACTGTATGTTTTAATGATTCAGAATCAGAATCAGGTTTAAAATCACTGGCTTATGTCATGAAATGTGTTGTTTTGTGGCAGCAGTACACTACAATACATAATAAACAAACATAAATTACTTTGAGAAATATATATATATAATTAAACTTTAAAAATAGTGCAAAAAGAGAGCTAAGAAAGAAAACTATATAGTGTAGTGTACATGGGTTTATAGTTCATTCAGAAATCTGATGGCGGAGGGGAAGAATTTGATCCTGAAACATTGCATGTGTGTCTTCAGGCTCCTGTACCTTTTCCCTCATGGCAGAAATGATAAGAGGGCATGCCCTGGGTGATGGGGGTCCTTAATGATGGATGCTGCCTTTTAGAGGCACTGCCTTTGAAGATGTTCTTGATACTGGGGAGGTCAGTGTCCATGATAGAGCTGGCTGAGTTCGCAACTTTCTGCAGCCTTTTCAAAGCTAATCTTTTTTTCTGTTGAGTTTTAACTTCATCATGACTTGTGCCTTCCCAGTATCAGATATAGTAAAATTCCTTTTACGTTACATTACTTCTGGGCATTTAAATATGTGCAGAATTTTAGTGGATAATTTACTAGAATACTACACAAAGAGTGAGCAAATTCAGATTCAGATAACCATAAAAATGGTAGTAATAGTGACCATGATATTATCAGATTGTTTTAAGTAGCCAGCTGGTTCATTTACATTCTTCAGAGGTGCAATTGACATCAATGGAGCTGGGGTTGAGAAGGTGAACAGCTTTAAGTTCCTCGGCATCCACATCATCAAGGATCTCACGTGGTCTGTACACACCAGCTGTGAGGTGAAAAAGGCACAACAGCACCTCTTTCACCACAGACAGTTGAGGAAGCTTGGGCCCCCGGATCCTATGAACTCACTACAGGGGCACAATTGAGAGCATCCTGACTGGCTGCATCACTGCCTGGTATGAGAACTGGACTTCCCTAAATCGCAGGATTCTGCAGAGAGTGGTGCGGACAGGCCAGCGCATCTGCAGTTATGAACATCCCATGATTCAGGTTATTTACAAAGAAAGGTGTGAAAAAAGGGCCTGATTGGGGACCCAAGTCACCCCAATCACAGTCTATTCCAGCTGCTACCATCTGGGAAATGGCGCAGCAGCATAAAAGCCAGGACCAACAGGCTCCGGGTCAGCTTCTTCCACCAGGCCATCAGACTGATTTGAGCGTATTTCTTTGTTAGATTGACTGTTCTATTTATTACAAATTATTATAAATTACTATGATTACACACTGCACATTTAGACAGGGATGTAACGTAAAGATTTTTACTCCTCACGTATGCGAAGGATGTAAAAAATAAAGTCAATTCAATTCTTTTGCATTTACTTGGCCTGGCACTCAGTGGCCACTTTAATAGGTACACCTAATTGTTAATGCAAATATCTAATCAGCCAATATACAGCAGCAACTCAATTTATACAAGCATGTAGACATGGTCAAGAGGTTCAGTTGTTGTTCAGAGCAAACATCAGAATGAGGAAGAAATATGATCTAAGTGATTTTGACCAAGGAATAATTGTTGGTTTCCAGACAAGGCAGTTTGAATACTTCAGAAATTGCTGATACGAAGATAGGTGGAGGGACCAGTAGTGCTGAGGAAACAGAGAGTCTGCAGAGAGACTTGGATAGATTGGAAGAATGGGCAAAGAAGTGGCAAATGAAATACAATGTTGGAAAGTGCACGGTTATGCACTGTGGCAGAAGAAATAAACCGGCAGAATATTATTTAAATGGAGAGAGAATTCAAAGTTCTGAGATGCAATGGGACTTGGGAGTCCTCGTACAGGATACCCTTAAGGTTAACCTCCAGGTTGAGTAGGTGGTAAAGAAGGCGAATGCAATGTTGGCATTCATTTCTAGAGGAATAGAGTATAGGAATAGAGTATAGGAGCAGGGATGTGACGTTGAGGCTCTATAATGTGCTAGTGAGACATCACTTGGAGTACTGTGGGCAGTTTTGGTCTCCTTATTTAAGAAAGGATATGCTGACGTTGGAGAGGGTACAGAGAAGATTCACTAGAATGATTCTGGGAATGAGAGGGTTAACATATCAGGAACGTTTGTCCGCTCTTGGACTGTATTCCTTGGAGTTTAAAAGAATGAGGGGATACCTCATAGAAACATTTCGAACATTGAAAAGCATGGACAGAGTGGATATGGCAAAGTTGTTTCCCATGATGGGAGAGTATAGTACGAGAGGGCATGACGTAAGGATTGAAGGGCGCCCATTCAGAACAGAGATGTGAAGAAATTTTTTTAGCCAGAGGGTGGTGAATCTATGGAATTTGTTGTCACGGGCAACAATGGAGGCCAAGTCATTGGGTATATTTAAAGCAGAAATTGATAGGTATATGTGGTAAACCATATATATATGTTGTAACTGGGCTAACTGTCTGGACACACCCCTCTGCTGACTGCCCCTGTAGCTCCTTCCACAGATTCCTGAATAAAGGTGTTTTCACCTTGTCCCTCCCCCTCACTCCGGGGGCAGACACTCAGCATGGAGGTCTTATTGTACAGCGAATAAAAGCCTTTCAGTATTTTACTCAACTTCAGTCTTTTGGAGTTATTGAAGGTGCTTCAGTATCTGAGTAGCCAGGGTATCAAAGGTTATAGTGAGAAGGCGGGGGAGTGGGACTAAATGAGAGAATGGATCAGCTCATGATAAAATGGTGGAGCAGACTCAATGCGCCGAACGGCCGACTTCTGCTCCTTTGTCTTATGGTCTTATGGTCTTATCTCCTGGGATTTTCATAACAACAGTCTTTAGAATTTACAAAGGATGGTGCAAAAAACAAAAAGTCCTGTGAGTGGCATTTCCATGGGCAAAAATGCTTGTTAACGACAGAGTTCAGAGGAGAATGACCAGATTAGCTCAAGCTTCCAGGAAAGCAGTAGTAACACATTACAACAGCAATGTGCAGAAGTGCATCTCCGAATGTACAACATGTTAAACCTTGAAATAGATGGGCTATGGCAGCAGAAGACCACAACATACACAGAGACAATTTTATTAGGTACAGGAAGTACCACTGCAGACCCACAGCATTGTGATCAAGAGTAAACTTCTCTTTGTTGTTATTGTATTCAATGAGCAAGTGATTATGGATAACACATGCAAGCCTTACCAGGAACATTCACATTTCATGAATGAATCAGAAAAGATTTAGTTTTACATTCTTGATATGAGCCCTGGATGTGTAATGCTAATCATTGTTTACCTTTATGAAAGTGGAATTGGCACAATTTCATGCCCAAATTAGTTCCCAGCCTGTGTCCAACATTAAAAACATCCATTAAGCACATAAATGAAATGCAATGCAGCCAAATGCGAAGTTATCCATTTTGTTTGAAAAAATAGAAACCATCTCCTTTTTTGTAATGTTGATAAACTCGTAAGTATTTGTGTAGGGGAAGTCAGACAAAATGATGACTCACTGCAAGCTACTTCCTCAGATCTACTCATTACTTTTATTGTCATCGTTCTGCTCTTACATTAAATTCTCTATCTCACTCCATTTTGCCCATAGCCTTTACACTTTATCCTCCATTATTATTGTTTTACCTTATGTAATGATTTGATTTCTATAAACAGTATGAAAGAAAAGCTTTTCCACTGTATCTTGGTGCATGTGATAGTAATAATAAACCAAACCAAATAGATACAAGCAATTTAGTGTGGGAACTAATACGTTATTCTGAATATAAGGTGGAAAGAGTGCAAAAAGTAAATAAGACTTGTTAAGATTATAAAGGACATTGGTGAGATCAAACTTTGAATGTTTTCTCCTTACCTGAGGAAGGATAAACTAAACTTGGATCTTGGATAAAGTGGATTGACTCCCGAATCAGAGAGTGATCGGATGAAGAGGATCGGCCTACAACCATTACAGCTTGGCAAATGTTTTCAGACCATACTGGAATGTACTGGATTCTAAGAGGGATTGACAAGATACAGTTAAGATGCTGTTTCTTCCTGGTTTAAATTTTATAGGCTCAATCTTGAGTTAAAGGATCTGTTCTTCACGAACAAGGTGAGGAATTTTATTTTACATGAAAGGTTGGAAACCTTCAGAATTGTGGAGTACTCTGGGTGCACTGATCATATTCATGGCTGGAAGAGCTTGGAACATCCTTTCTGCTCTCCTTCTGTCCCAAATCTCTTGTCTCAAATCTCTTACCTTTAGGTAATCTTTCCACTAGCAGCGACCTTGACTTTAACTTTCAAGGTTCTAAGCTCTGGAATTTCTTCCCTAAATTTCCCAACCTTTCCTACCTCTTATAATCTATCTTCTGTCATCTACGGATAAATATTGTTTGCTAATGTTCCTATGCGTCACCTAGGAATGTTTGCTTCAATAAAATTATTGTATTTGTTCAAGTTGCTATTTTTTGAGGTTGAGAAATGTATCAAACATTGGATGTAATTCACCTTCAAATAAAGATGATCAATGTAGCAGTTAAACACTTAACCTCAGGGTCAATATTCAATACACTCTGAAAGGATCATGCATTAAAACTGTGGCTGTTGCTTTGAATATTAAACCTAATTTCAGCTTAATAAAGAAAACAAGCATGCATGAAGCAAAGACATAAGGATGTGAGAAATTTACTGAATTTTACAAATTCAGTAAAATCTTGCAGATCCTTTGCATAAAGGGTCTATTCACAACCAATCCCCATGATTTGATTTTCTTATAGCAAATGAATTGCACTACTTCAGTCTTGAAAACACTGGGGTTAATTGGCAGACAACAGGAATTCTGCAGATGCTGGAAATTCAAGCAACACACATCAAAGTTGCTGGTGAACGCAGCAGGCCAGGCAGCATCTCTAGGAAGAGGTACAGTCGACGTTTCAGGCGGAGACCCTTAGTCCTGATGATGGGTCTCGGCCTGAAATGTCGACTGTACCTCTTCCTAGAGATGTTGCCTGGCCTGCTGCGTTCACCAGCAACTTTGATGTGTGTTGGTTAATTGGCAGGGCTGGCAACTTCCATGAAGAGACAAACAGTTGAAGCCTTTGATTGCTAATTTTTCATCCAGCTTGGAACAGTGTATTTTAGTCTGCAGATATGGAAGAGTGGATAGAGCAACAAATACTGTACTAGTGATGGGGTAGAGACCAAGATCATCCACATGAAACAAATGATGCTGCTGCCATCTCTAAGGGTGTGATGAATGCCTGTTAATCACCATTTACTTATCTGACGTGTAAACAGAGGGAGATTAATGAAAGCATTAGAAAAAAAAGCAAAGCTGGGAAAGTGAGATGCAGACACAGCAGTTGCTGTTCAATGGTTCAATGGTTCCATGGCTCCACTTAATATCAGAATGTATATCTGAAATTGTTACTCTCCGCAGATATCTGGCACCATCTTTAGCTCCAACGGTTTAACAATAAATCCCTCTGCATAAAGAAATTTTTCACCATCTCAGTTGAAAATAGCCAATACAGGTTTCCCCCATCATCCGAAGGTAGAGCGTTCCTATGAAACGGTTCGTAAGCCGGAATGTTGTAAAGCGAAGAAGCAATTACCATTTATTTATATGGGAAAAATTTGAGCATTCGCAGACCCAAAAATAACCTACCAAGTCATGCCAAATAACACATAAAACCTGAAATAACAGTAACATATAGTAAAAGTAGGAATGATATGATAAATACACAGCCTATATAAAGTAGAAACACTTCTCTACAATCAATGCCGCACTGTTCTCCGTAGCGAAAAACTCACGCAAGTGCTCTCGGCAATAACACTCTCTCCAGTAACCTTTAAGCTATGAAGCTGCCAAATCATACCAAATAACACATAAAAATACACAGCCTATATAACGTAGTAACAATGTATGTACAGTGTAGTATCACTTACAGGAATCAGGAAGACAGCGCCGAGCACACTGATGATGGTGTGTTAGGCTGAGTCGTCAGAGGTTGGGGTGGTGCAGTGGTCCCCAACCTCCGGGCAGCGAACCGATACCAATCCACGAAGTGGTACCGCGGTGGCCGGGGCGCACCCAGCACGTCTTTAAGAAAAAAGCCGAAATAAACAAGCTAATTAATTAGGTGCCGCGTGGCACGTAAATATCAGCCCAGATCAAAGGCAACGCAATCAGCAATCGCCTCTGATCTGGGCTGACATTTACGTGCCAGGCGGCACCTAATTAATTAGCTTGTTTATTTTGGCTTTTTTCTTAAAGACGTGCTGGGTGCCTCCCGGATACCGCTGCATTCTCCGCGAATCGGTATGTGTCCGCGGCCCGGGGGTTTGGACCACTGGGGTGTCATCTCATCATCGATCAGGGCCGGCAGGTCATCTTCTTCTATGTCTGCCTGCCTCGATAGCGAAGGTCGAGGTTCGTCGTCTGCTGTGGCTGATGTGGAAGGCTTGAAAAACAACAGTACGCTTGACTGCTAGCCTCACGCATTTTTCTATCATACAGTTCTTTGTAAACCATCTTGCAAATATGCCCTAAACCAACGTACCCTTTCAAAATTAAAGTCGTATTTTATCATTGCAGTGAAAATCTCACGCAGTTGCTTCACGTTCAGTTCCTGGATGACTTCACTTTTGGTCCGTTCGCTACTGCATTCGGTTTTGATTGTTATCCTTTCCTCTTCCAATTGCATCAGCTCTTCATCTATCAGTTCTTGGTCATGGGATGCCACAATTCTTCAACATCATCTTCGTCAACTTCCACAAGCCAAACTCACTTTGTCCTTACTTTGTTCACCACGATCAAAATGCTTAATTATGTCTAGTTTTACGCTAAGTGTAATAACCCTTACGAGTTCTTTTAGGCTTTTCTGATATCTTAGAACTCATCTTGCAAATGGATGCTCAGAGGCACATGTAGAATGCCGGCTAGAATTCTGTTCCGAATCTGGGGGAGAGCGGCTGCTCGGGGCGCGCGCTGATTTTTTTTCGCGCGCAGTCTTTTATCGCACGCTGCCTTTTTTCACGCACTGCCTTTTTTCATAACAGTGAAAACACCTTCTGTTAGCGAAAACAGGTAAGTAATGTAGGTCTTTCGTAACAGTGAGATTTCGTAAAGCGAACTTTCGAAAAGCAGGGGACACCTGTACCTTATTCAGATATCGTTTCTTTTTTAAATTATTATTTAGAGATAACACAGTAATATCCCTTCTGGATCAATACACCTACTTGCAACCAATTAACCTACTAACATGCTCCTGTTTGGAATGAGGGAGGAAACCAGAGCACCAGGAGAAAACTGGTCACAGGGAGAAGCTACAAGTTCTTTACAGACAATGCTGAGAACTGAACCTAGGTCACCGGCACTGTTGTAGCATTGCACTAACCTCTATGATACTGTATCATCCGATGGTTTAGAAGAGGTCTGCTGTAACGTTTCCTCCAGAGGCAAAGGTTTTCGTGGAATCATAGATTCATACTGCACAATAATGGATGCACGCATTTTACATATCGACTCTGATGCCCATCTATGAGTGTCCCATTTGCCTACACCAAGTTCATATCTCTTTTCTGATTTCCTATCCAAATGCCCTTTAAATAGTGTCATTGTATCTCCTCTATTACTTCCTATGAGAGCTTGCTCCAGATAACCATGGCCCTCCATATGGGAAAAGTTACTCAGATTTACTTCAAATTTCTCCTGTCTCATCTTAAACCTATGTCCTCTGATTGCAGACTCATGTGCTCTGGGAAAAGACTCAGAGCATCTATCCTATCTGTGCTTCTTGTAATTTTATTAACCTCAATAAGGTCACGTTCTCTATTACTGCCATATCCTTCCTGTAGTGTGGTGGCCTAAACTGTACTCCAAGTACAGTCTAAGAAAATAATTTATGCAGATGCCAACCCCAATTAAACCTCAGCCTATGAAGGCAAGTACACCAGATGTCATCTTCACTACCTCATCATCTGTGCTGTCACTTTCAGGTTCCCTCTACACCCCAATGTTTCTAAGGTCTCTGCCACTTATTTTTTTGGCCATAAGACCATTAGACAGAGGAGCAGAATTAGGCTATTCAGCCTGTCAAATTTGCTCCGCAATTCTATCATGGCTAATTTATTATCCCTCTCAACCCTATTCTCTTGCTTTCTCCACGTAACTTTGACATCCATTAGTGGCAATGAATTCACAGAATCACCACCCTCTTGCTTTCAGAAATTCCTCCCATTCTCTATACTAAAGGTACATCTCTCTATTCTGAGGCAATGCCCTCTTTTCCTAGATCACCCAACTCAGAAAAATCCTCTCCAGATCCATTCCATATAGGCCTATCAATATTCAATGATTCCCCCTTATTCTGCTAAATTCTAGAGAATACAGGCCTAGAATCACCAAGTGCTCTTTATTTGTTAAGCTTTCCATTCCTGGAATCATTCTTGTGAACCTCCTTCGGATGCTCCCCAATGCCAGCACATCTTTTCTTGGATAAGGGGCCTACTCACATGCTCTAAGACTGTCCAATGCCTTATAAAGCCTCAGCATTATACCCTTGCTTTTATATTATAGACCCCTCAAACTGAATGCCAACATTTGTCTTTCTTATCAACATGCAAGTTAAACTTCGGGGAATTCTGCATGAGGGCTCCCAACTCCCTCTCTACTTCAGATTTCTAAATTTTCTTCACATTTAAAAAATAGCCTATGCCTTTAAAGTGCATAACTATACACTTCCCTACAATATATTCCAACTGCTACTTCTTTGGCCATTCTCTCAATCTATCTAGGTCCTTCTGCAGATTCCCTGCTTCCTTAACACTACCTGACCCTCCTCCTATCTTCATATCATTCACTAACCTGACCACAAACCCATCAATTCCATCAACTAAATCATTAGCATATAGCTTGTTTGGTATTGAGATCCCAACACCAACCCTTGCAGAACATCAGTCGTCACCCCCAGTCAAACAGAAAAGGTCCTCTTCTTCTCTCCTTCCCAATCTCTGATTGGCTACTGATCAAATGCCAAATATTCTTTGGATTTAAATGTGTATTATTGAAAATAAATCAACTATTTTGTTAGCTGGAAGTGCCTTCTCCTTGGTAGGGAGGGGGTTAACCACTGCTCAAATAGTGGGTATTGGCAGGCAAACCCGACGTGAAGAATAAACTGGGAAGTGAACTAGTCTTTGAAGAAGCGTTTCAAAAACCCTCTTGGATGGGTTTACAATGAAGTTCTAAACTCAAACAAAGACTTTAAGCCCTATCCGATGTAAACAGCCACGAGTAACATCATTAAAGGAAATTTATACTGTTAACGGGTGACTCACAGAGGTCAGCAAATGTGCATTCAGAAGCAGCACTCGGAGGTACTTCCGGCACTTGAACAGCAGCCACTCAGAGATCAGAAATGACAGACGAGGTGACTCACTGGGGCCTAGAAGTGTGCATTAAGAAGCAAGGCTTCGCCGGAGTTTCAGAGTTTAATCAGCGATCAGTCGTGAGAGAAAAGGTGACTCACACACGTTTGCGAATGCGCATATATTGTAGCCTGGGGGGAAAATACACATGCAGGACAACAAGTAGTTTTTCAGGTCCTTAATTCCTTCATCTGTTTTCAATGTTTTAATGCAGAAAGAGGGTATCAAAATAAAAAATCACGAAGTGAGCTTTAAAACAAACCAAGTTCTCGCTGTTACAATTTCAGTTTAATTTTGGACCACACTCTTGTTACGTATGCAGTATGAAAATAACTAAAACAAAGTTTTCAAAACCAATACGGTAGTGGCAATTCTAAAAAAAATACAAACATTGGAATCCCACCAACCCTGTGCCTTATACACAACATCAAAAATATAAATAAATACATATCATCTTAACTAAGAGATCACTTTGGCAGACACAAGCTTAACTTCGAAAATCAAATAGACTAGACCTTGAAACGAGTACTCCTCGCTCATGCTACGTGAACAGATTAACATATTCAGATTACTCTGTTACATTCACATTTCGTCATGAAACAGTTTATTAGAGGAACAGAAAGGAGGTTCTGTGAATGAGAACTAGATTCCTCAGCATACTTAAGTGGGAGGGTGATCAGCCAGTGGTCTTGATCCATATAGGTACCAATAACATAGGTAGGAATAGGGAGGAAGATCTGCAAAGTGGGTTCAGGGAGTTAAGTAACTATTTAATGGACAGGGTTGTCATCTCAAAGCTGCTAGCCGTACCATTTGTTTAGCACATGGCTGAGGAGTTGGTAGAGGAAGGACGGTTTCATCACTTTGGATTATTGGGCTCTCTTCCACGGAAGATGGGACGTGTACAGAAGTGGAGGGGTCTAATATCCCTAAGGGAATGTTTGCTAGTACTGCATGGGGGTGGAGGAGGGGGGTTAAACTATACTTGTAGGAGGACGGGAACCAGAGTGGCTGAACGGATAGTCGAATAGTTATGGAGCCAGATTTTGTTCAGACATCAGACAAATTCATAATCAAAGTTTTGAGCATGGTGGAACTATGATTCTGAGTTGTGTGTATTTCAATGCAAGTGTTGTAGGAGAAGCAGATGAGCTCAGGTCAGGGAACAACTTTTGGAATTATGATATTGTAGCCATCAATGAGACTTGGCTGCAGGAGGGGCAGGACAGGCAGCTTAATATTCTGGGGTTCTATTGTTTTAGAAGTGATAAAATGGAAGGGATTAAAGGAGGAGGGATCACATTACTAGTGAGGGAAATTGTCAGAGCAGTGTTCAGCCAGGACAGACTGGTCGTCGAGTGAGGCATTATGGGTGGAACTGAGGAATAAGAAAGGTATGACCATGTTAATGGGACTGTATTATAGACCACCTAACAGTTTATAGGATTTAGAGGAGCAAATTTGTAGAGAGATCGCAGACTGTTGCAAGAAACATAAAGATGTTATAGTAAGTAAACAACAGGAATTCTGCAGATGCTGGAAATTCAAGCAACATACATCAAAGTTGCTGGTGAACGCAGCAGGCCAGGCAGCATCTATAGGAAGAGGCGCAGTCGACGTTTCAGGCCGAGACCCTTCGTCAGGACTAACTGAAGGAAGAGTGAGTAAGGGATTTGAAAGCTGTAGGGGGAGGGGGAGATGCAAAATGATAGGAGAAGACAGGAGGGGGAGGGATGGAGCCGAGAGCTGGACAGGTGATAGGCAGAAGGGGATACGAGAGGATCATGGGACAGGAGGTCCGGGAAGAAAGACGGGGGGGGGGTGACCCAGAGGATGGGCAAGAGGTATATTCAGAGGGACAGAGGGAGAAAAAGGAGAGTGAGAGAAAGAATGTGTGCATTAAAAAGAGTAACAGATGGGGTACGAGGGGGAGGTGGGGCCTAGCGGAAGTTAGAGAAGTCAATGTTCATGCCATCAGGTTGGAGGCTACCCAGACGGAATATAAGGTGTTGTTCCTCCAACCTGAGTGTGGCTTCATCTTTACAGTAGAGGAGGCCGTGGATAGACATGTCAGAATGGGAATGGGATGTGGAATTAAAATGTGTGGCCACTGGGAGATCCTGCTTTCTCTGGCGGACAGAGCGTAGATGTTCAGCAAAGCGGTCTCCCAGTCTGCGTCGGGTCTCACCAATATATAAAAGGCCACATCGGGAGCACCGGACGCAGTATATCACCCCAGTCGACTCACAGGTGAAGTGATGCCTCACCTGGAAGGACTGTTTGGGGCCCTGAATGGTGGTAAGGGAGGAAGTGTAAGGGCATGTGTAGCACTTGTTCCGCTTACACGGATAAGTGCCAGGAGGGAGATCAGTGGGGAGGGATGGGGGGGACGAATGGACAAGGGAGTTGTGTAGGGAGCGATCCCTGCGGAATGCAGAGAGAGGCGGGGAGGGAAAGATATGCTTAGTGGTGGGATCCCGTTGGAGGTGGCGGAAGTTACGGAGAATAATATGTTGGACCCGGAGGCTGGTGGGGTGGTAGGTGAGGACCAGGGGAACCCTATTCCTAGTGGGGTGGTGGGAGGATGGAGTGAGAGCAGATGTACGTGAAATGGGGGAGATGCGTTTAAGAGCAGAGTTGATAGTGGAGGAAGGGAAGCCCCTTTCTTTAAAAAATGAAGACATCTCCCTCGTCCTAGAATGAAAAGCCTCATCCTGAGAGCAGATGCGGCGGAGACGGAGGAATTGCGAGAAGGGGATGGCGTTTTTGCAAGAGACAGGGTGAGAAGAGGAATAGTCCAGATAGTTGTGAGAGTCAGTAGGCTTATAGTAGACATCAGTGGATAAGCTGTCTCCAGAGACAGAGACAGAAAGATCTAGAAAGGGGAGGGAGGTGTCAGAAATGGACCAGGTAAACTTGAGGGCAGGGTGAAAGTTGGAGGCAAAGTTAATAAAGTTAACGAGTTCTGCATGTGTGCAGGAAGCAGCGCCAATGCAGTCGTCGATGTAGCGAAGGAAAAGTGGGGGACAGATACCAGAATAGGCACGGAACATAGATTGTTCCACAAACCCAACAAAAAGGCAGGCATAGCTAGGACCCATACGGGTGCCCATAGCTACACCTTTAGTTTGGAGGAAATGGGAGGAGCAAAAGGAGAAATTATTAAGAGTAAGGACTAATTCTGCTAGACGGAGCAGAGTGGTGGTAGAGGGGAACTGATTAGGTCTGGAATCCAAAAAGAAGCGTAGAGCTTTGAGACCTTCCTGATGGGGGATGGAAGTATATAGGGACTGGACATCCAAGGTGAAAATAAAGCGGTGGGGGCCAGGGAACTTAAAATCATCGAAAAGTTTAAGAGCGTGAGAAGTGTTACGAACATAGGTCGGAAGGGATTGAACAAGGGGTGATAAAACAGTGTCGAGGTATGCAGAAACGAGTTCGGTGGGGCAGGAGCAAGCTGAGACAATAGGTCGGCCAGGACAGGCAGGTTTGTGGATCTTGGGTAGGAGGTAGAAACGGGAAGTGCGGGGTGTGGGAACTATAAGGTTGGTAGCAGTGGCCACACATTTTAATTCCACATCCCATTCCCATTCTGATATGTCTATCCACGGCCTCCTCTACTGTAAAGATGAAGCCACACTCAGGTTGGAGGAACAACACCTTATATTCCGTCTGGGTAGCCTCCAACCTGATGGCATGAACATTGACTTCTCTAACTTCCGCTAGGCCCCACCTCCCCCTCGTACCCCATCTGTTACTCATTTTTATGCACACATTCTTTCTCTCACTCTCCTTTTTCTCCCTCTGTCCCTCTGAATATACCTCTTGCCCATCCTCTGGGTCACCCCCCCCCCGTCTTTCTTCCCGGACCTCCTGTCCCATGATCCTCTCGTATCCCCTTCTGCCTATCACCTGTCCAGCTCTCGACTCCATCCCTCCCCCTCCTGTCTTCTCCTATCATTTTGCATCTCCCCCTCCCCCTCCAGCTTTCAAATCCCTTACTCACTCTTCCTTCAGTTAGTCCTGACGAAGGGTCTCGGCCTGAAACGTCGACTGCGCCTCTTCCTATAGATGCTGCCTGGCCTGCTGCGTTCACCAGCAACTTTGATGTATGTTGCTTATAGTAAGTAAATTCAGCTTTCTACATTTTGACTGGGACTCCCATACTGTAAAAAGACTAGATAGTTCGGAATTTGTCAAATGTGTTCAGGAAAGTTTCCTTAATCAGTACATAAAAGTCGCAATGAGAGAGTGTGCGATACTTGATCAACTATTAGGGAATCAGACTGGGTAGATGACAGAAGATTATCTAATGGAACATTTTACATCTAGTGATCACAATGCTATTAGTTTCGATGAAACTGTGGAAAAGGACAGATGGCAGCGGCCACTCCGGTGGTGATGTCTGTCACTTGTCAAGTAGGGTGCCGTGCACAATCCTGATTTGATGGAGACGGACGTGAGAACACTGAGGAACATCTGGTGAAGCTTCTCACAATCTAATCTGCTCCTAGGAATGAGATTCCAAATTGGATAGAGACTTATTCTGATGGTATCAAAAAAGGATCTGACGAGTGTGGACTGGGACAGGCTGTTTTCTAGGAAATGGAGATTGGAGGATAGCTAATGTTGTTCAGTTGTTTAAGAAAGGCTCTAAAATAAACCAAGAAATTATAGGCCAATGAGCCTGACTTCAGTCGTGGGAAAGTTATTGGAAGGCATTATAATGAACCAGTTATATGAGTATTTGGATAGACATGGTCTAGTTAAGGATCGTCAGCATGGCTTTGTGCATGGTGTCTTATAGAATTTTTCAGCAAAGTTTTCGGGAATGTTGATGAGTGCAAGGCAGTGGATGTTGTCTACGTAGACTTCTGCAGAGCCATTGACAAGGTTCTGCATGGAAGATTGGTCAAGATGGCATTCAAGATGAGGTAGTAAACTGGATTAGACATTGGCTTTGTGGGAGAAGTCAATGAGTGGTAGTAAATGGTTGTCTCTCTGACTGGAGACCTGTGACTATAGGAGTGCTGCAGGGATCAGTGGTGGGTCTGTCATTGTTTGTCATCCATGTCAATGATCTGGATGATAACGTGGTTAAATGAATCAGCAAATCTACAGATGACACTAGGAATGGAGGCGTAGTGGACCGCAAGGTAGCCTATCAAAACTTACAGAGAGATGCAAATCAGATGGAGAAATCTGCTGAAACATAGCAGGTGGAATTTAATGCTGACAAGTGTGAGGTGTTGCACTTTGGGAAGACCAACCAGGGTAGATCTCACACAGTGAACAGTAGGGCTCTGAGGAGTGTGGTAGAGCAAAATGATCTGGTAATACAGGTCCATAATTCATTGCAGGAGGCATCACAGCTAGATAAGATTATTAAGAAAGTTTTTGGCACATTGGCCTTGGAAGATCAAAATATTGAATACAAGTGTTTGGATGTTACGTTGAAGTTGTGTAAGATGTTGGTGGGGCCTAATTTGGAGCATTGTGTGCAGTTTTGGCCACATCCCTACAGGAAAGATGTAAATAGGATTGAAAAGATACTGAGAAAATCTTCAAGGATGTTGCTGGGAGAAGAAGTCCTGAGTTCTAAGGAAAGATTGAATAGTTTAGAAGTTTATTTCCTAGTATGTAGAAGATCAAAGTGAGATTTGATAGAGCTATGCAAAATTATGAGGGGTGTAGATAAGGTAAATGCAAGCAGTCTTTTTCTAGTGAGGTTGGTTGAGACTACAGCTAGAGGTCATGAAATAAGTGTGAAAGGTGAAATATTTAAGGGTAGAATGAAGAGAATCTTCTTCTCTCAGTGTGTGGTGATAGTCTGGAATGAGTTTCTAGTGCAAGTAGTGGATGTAATTTCTATTTCAATGTTTAAGAGAAGTTTGGAAAGGTACGTGGATGGGAAGAGTATGGATGGCTATGATTTGGGTGGAGGTCGATGGTACTAGGAAGTTTAAGTGGATCAGTATGGACAAAATAGGCTGAAGGGTCTGTTTCTGTGCTTTAATTTCCTATGACTCTTAGACATTCTTAAAACACATTGAAAACTCACAGATTATTTCTACTTTGTAAAAGACTTCTAAATTACAAACCATTTCTATAACAGAAAGGATTTCCAAACACAAGTTCAATTTTAATAATGCTAACAAGACATACCAATGATGCAGATGAACCAGTCATCTATCACAGAAATCATGGGCCGAGCAATGATATGTTTCTTTCATACTCCTTGATGTCCTTTAACTATTCCTAATTAGCCCAAACTGCTCTCTTCATTTATACAGTTTCTTTGCATCTTGGATGACTTCAACACACATGACAGTTTCATCCATCACCAAAAACCTTTTATTTCCTCCCCTCCTCCACCTGCTTACTCTGACTTCTCATCTTTTTTTCTCAGGTCCTGACGAAGGGTCTCAGCATAAAATGTTGACTGTTTACGCATTTCTACAGATGCTGCATGAGCTGCTGCGTGCCTCTACCATTTTTTGCAGACAAAAATTGTTCGAATTGGCAATGAGGTCAAGAACTTTTTATTTATTTGTTTATTTACAGGGTGTGGGCATCGCCAGCTAAGCCGGCATTTATTGCCTGTCCCTAGTTGCCCTTGAGAAGGTGGTGATGAGCTGCCTTCTTGAACCGCTGCAGTCCCTGAGGTGTAGGTACACCCACAGTGCTGTTAGGGAGGGAATTCCATGATTTTGACTCAGCAACAACGAAGGAACATTGATATATTTCCAAGTCAGGATGGTGACTAACTTGGAGGGAGATTTCCAAGTGGTGGTGTTCCCAGGTATCTGCTGTACTCGTCATTCTAGATGGTAGTCGTTTTGGGTCTGGAAGGTGCTCCCTTAGGAACTTTGGTGTGTTGTTACAATGCATCCTGAAGATAGTCCATACTGTTGCAACTGTTTGATTGGATGCTTGTGGGAGGGGTACTAATCAAGTGGGCTGCCTTGTACTGGATGGTGTCAAGGTTCTTGAATGTTGATGGAGTTCATCCAGGCAAGTGGCAAGTATTCCATTACACTCCTGACCTGAGCTTCATAGATGGTGGACAGGCTTTGGGGAGTCAGGAGGTGAGTTACAAACTGCAGGATTCTTGGCTTTTGACCTGGTCTGGTAGCTAAGGTGTTTACATGGCGAGACCAGTTCAGTTACCTGTCAATGGTATTCCCAGGATGTTGATAGTAGGGAATTCAGTGATGGTGATGCCACTGAATGACAAGGGACGATGGTCAGAGCCTCTCTTGTTGGAGCTGGTCATTGCCTGGCACTTGCGTAGCTCGAATGTTACTTGCCACTTGTCAACCTGGATATTGTCCAGGTCCTGCTGCATTTGGGTATGAACTGCTTCACTATCTGAGGAGTCACAAATGGTGCGGAATATTGTGCAGTCATCTGCGAACGTCCCTACTTCTGACCTTATGACAGAAGGAAGGTCATTGTTGAAGCAGCTGAAGATGGTTGGTCTGAGGACACTTTCCTGAGGAACTCCTGCAGTGACGTCCTGAGGATGAGATGATATGAGAATTGAGGTTGCTGGTTAATGAACCGAAAGTGACATAAGGAAATATTTTTTAAATAGTGAGCGGTTTAGGAGATAGTAATGGGATATGGGTAATTAGGTTATTATCATCACATGAATCAAAATACAGAGTTTGTTTGTATGCCACCCAAACAGATTGATGATTGTTTATTGTTATACCTCAGTAAATATGTGTAAGGGAGAACATGATAATTGTCAGTCCAAGTCCAATGCAGCATCGATAAAACACAGTAAACATAAAGAACACATTTAAAAGATAGTGTTACAATTCCTGAGAATCCGCAGTGCAGGTCAACAAATAAAGTGCACAGCCCATGATAAAGTAAACTGAGAGATCAAGACTTCATCTTTATCATGTACGAAAATCTTATAACAGTAGGCTGGAATGCCAAAGATGGTATACAAACACATGCAGTTGTATTTAAAATGTAGTTGGATAAGTATCTGAAAAGAAAGAATCTGCAGGGCAATGGGGAGAGGGTGAGGAAATAAAACTTGTTGGGATTGTTCTTGCCAAATGCATATGCTCTGTGTAGTGACCTGTCTGTGATTCTATGAATTTAAATACATGGGGTCAGATTATTTTGGTTCTGGCTCACTGCCAGAAATGCCTACTCTGCTTCAGCCTATCCAGATCTTCTCCCAGCCTTCTCGTCCACCCCCCACAGTTCCAACCTATACTCATCAGATTGAGGGGCTAATCTTGCTGCACCTCCCCCAACACCTAAGAGTCAAGTGATATGGTCTCAGCAAAAATGAAGCCCAGAGGAGGCATCAGAGGACTCAGCCTTGAGTGTCCTGGCAGAAGACAATATTTGCAATTATAGTTAGCATTTATTGAATAGAAACATAGAAACATAGAAAATAGGTGTGGGAGTAGGCCATTCGGCCCTTCGAGCCTGCACTGCCATTCCGTATGATCATGGCTGATCATCCAACTCAGAACCCTGTACCAACCTTCCCTCCATACCCCCTGATCCCTTCAGCCACAAGGGCCATATCTAACTCCCTCTTAAATATAGCCAATGAACTGGCCTCAACTGTTTCCTGTGGCAGAGAATTCCACAGATTCACCACTCTCTGTGTGAAGAAGTTTTTCCTAATCTCGGTCCTAAAAGGCTTCCCCTTTATCCTCAAACTGTGACCCCTCGTTCTGGACTTCCCCATCATCAGGAACAATCTTCCTGCATCTAGCCTGTCCAATCCCATTAGGATTTTATATGTTTCAATAAGATCCTCCCTCAATCTTCTAAATTCCAACGAGTATAAGCCTAGTCGATCCAGTCTTTCATCATATGAAAGTCCTGCCATCCCAGCAATCAATCTGGTGAACCTTCTTTGTACTCCCTCTATGGCAAGGATGTCTTTCCTCAGATTAGGGGACCAAAACTGCACACAATACTCCAGGTGTGGTCTCACCAAGGCCTTGTACAACTGCAGTGGTACCTCCCTGCTCCTGTACCCGAATCCTCTTGCTATGAATGCCAGCATATCATTCGCATTTTTCACCGCCTGCTGTACCTGCATGCCCACTTTCAATGACTGGTGTATAATGACACCCAGGTCTCGTTGCACCTCCCCTTTTCCTAATCGGCCACCATTCAGATAATAATCTGTTTTCCTGTTTTTGCCACCAAAGTGGATAACCTCACATTTATCCCCATTAACATAGAAACATAGAAACATAGAAAATAGGTGCATTAAATTGCACTTACCACGAATTTGCCCGCTCACCTAGGATCCAAGTCACCTTGCATCCTCTTAGCATCCTCCTCACAGCTAACACTGCCGCCCAGCTTCGTGTCATCCGCAAACTTGGAGATGCTGCATTTAATTCCCTCATCTAAGTCATTAATATATATTGTAAACAACTGGGGTCCCAGCACTGAGCCTTGCGGTACCCCACTAGTCACTGCCTGCCATTCTGAAAAGGTCCCATATATTCCGACTCTTTGCTTCCTGTCTGCCAACCAATTCTCTATCCACATCAATACCTTACCCCCAATACCGTGTGCTTTAAGCTTGCACACTAATCTCCTGTGTGGGACCTTGTCAAAAGCCTTCTGAAAATCCAAATATACCACATCCACTGGTTCTCCTCTGTCCACTCTACGAGTTACATTCTCAAAAAATTCTGAGATTCATCAGACATGATTTTCCTTTCACAAATCCATGCTGACTTTGTCTGATGATTTCACCGCTTTCCAAATGTGCCGTTATCACATCTTTGATAACTGACTCTAACATTTTCCCCACCACTGATGTTCGGCTAACCGGTCTATAATTCCCCGGTTTCTCTCTCCCTCCTATTTTAAGAAGTGGGGTTACATTAGCCACTCTCCAATCCTCAGGAACTAGTCCAGAATCTCAAGAATTTTGAAAAATTATCACTAATGCATCCACTATTTCTTGGGCTACTTCCTTAAGCACTCTGGGATGCAGACCATCTGGCCCTGTGGATTTATCTGCCTTTAATCCCTTCAATTTACCTAACACCACTTCCCTACTAACATGTATTTCCCTTAGTTTCTCCATCTCTCTGGACCCTCTGTCCCCTACTATTTCTGGAAGATTATTTATGTCCTCCTTAATGAAGACAGAACCAAAGTAGTTATTCAACTGGTCTGCCATGTCCTTGTTCCCCATAATCAATTCACCTGTTTCTGTCTGTAGGGGACCTACATTTGTCTTAACCAATCTTTTTCTTTTCACATATCTGTAAAAGCTTTTACAATCAGTTTTTATGTTCCCTACCAGTTTTCTCTCATAATCTTGTTTCCCTTTCCTAATTAAGCCCTTTGTCCTCTTCTGCTGGACTCTTCCTGAATTTCTTCCAGTTCTCAGGTGAACTGCTTTTTCTGGCTAATTTGTATGCTTCTTCTTTGGAATTGATACTATCCCTAATTTCCCCTGTCAGCCACGGGTGTGGTACCTTCCCTGACTTATTCTCTGCCAAATTGTTGTAGTTCATCCATGCGATCTTTAAATGCTTGCCATTGCATATCCACCGTCAACCCTTTAAGTATCATTTACCAGTCTATCTTAGCTAATTCACATCTCATACCTTCAAAGTTACCCTTCTTTAAGTTCAGAACCTTTGTTTCTGAATTAACTATGTCACTGTCCATCTTAATGAAGAATCCCACCACATTATGGTCACTCTTACTCAAGGGGCCTCTCACAACAAGATTGCTAATTACCCCTTCCTCCTTGCTTAATACCCAGTCTAGAATAGCCTGCTCCCTAGCTGGTTCCTCGACATGTTGGTTCAAAGACGACACGCTGGCCTGCCTGAGTGGTGTGAGTGATTCAGTGTGCTGGACTTGAGGAGTGGATATTACCAGAGTCCCATGAGTGAGGCTGACAAAGAGAAGGCAGCATTTATATGTCCACTGGGATTCCTCCAGTTTGAAAGGATGCCCCACGGCATGTCAGGAGCCCTTGCAACCTTTCAGTGGGTCATGGAGAAGATGGTGGGGGTATGAACTTCCTTGAGGTATTGGTATACCTGGATGACCTCATAGTGTTTGGACCCACCTTGGAGAAATATGAAGCGAAGCTACTGAAGGCACTGGACCACCTGAAAGCTGAAGAGTTAACCCTTTCCCTGGACAAGTGCCAGTTCTGCCTAATGGCTGTTAGCTCTGTTGGGCACATAGTCTCACGGAATGGAGTAGCTATGGGCTAAGATAGAGGTATGGAGGCGGTGACCACTTGGCCAAGACCTCAGACTGTGAGCGCTCTGTGCACGTTCCTCAGGTTCTGTGATTACCATCGGATGTTCCTGAAAGGCTACATGAAAGGGAGTCACCCATTGAATCAGCTTCTGTGCGGTTACCATCCCTTGGGGAAGAAAGGGAGGGGAAAATAAGGACAGGAGGGTGGAGAGTATCTTAGCCCATCAGTACCCTTTGGACCGAGGTGGGATGAAAAATGTGAGCAGGCCCTTTACTCACTGAAGGAGCTGCTGACCCAGGCGCCGGTGCTGGCTTTTGCAGACCCCCGATTTCCATATGTACTGCACACAGGTGCCAGCCGAGAGGGTTTTGGGGGTGTCCCGTATCAGGATCAGGGCTCCAGGTTGAGGCCCATTGCATTTGTCAGCTGAAGTCTGTTGCCCTCCAAGAAAAACTATCTCACACACAAGTTGGAATTTCTGGCATTGAAATGGGCAGTGGTGGATAAGGTGGTGGCCAAGTTTGAGGTGAGGATAGGCAACAGCCCCCTAACTTATATCCTGACCTCGGCGAAACTGGATGCCACAGGCTATCGGTGGTTGGCAGCGTTGTCTGCCTATGATTTCAGCCTGAAGTACTGACCAGGAAGCAGGAACGTTGATGCTGATGCTTTGTCCTGATGGGTGCATGAGGGACTGGACAGGGACGAGGAGTGGGAGAGTGTTCCTGCCCTGGGGGCGAAGGCCATGTGTCAGTTTGCCATCACCGTGAAGGCAGAGGTAAAGGAGGAGCAGGGTTGAGCGGTGGATCAATTGAGAGCTTCTGATGATGTCATTCCCTGAGTTTACTGTAACCTAACTGCTCTGAAGACAAATCAGCTGCCGGAATTGAGTTCTAGGGAAGTGGCAGCTGCTCAGCGAGATGATCCAGGCACTCGTACCATTTGGGTGGCAGTCAGAAAGGGAGACATGGCTCAGGCAGAGAAGACAAAACATGCATCAGTGCTTCCATTACTGTGAAAATGTCCTCGGGTGGAGTTGAAGAACCAAATCTTCTACTGGGTCATGTCACCCCAAGACTGACCTCAGTGTTGCCAGCTGGTTCTGCTGGAGAAGTATCAGAGGATTGCGCTGAAGTCACTTCATGATGATTCTGAAGTTTGGGGGAGGAAAAGACCCATGGAATGCTCAGAGACTAGTTTTACTGGCCCTGAATGAAGTTGGAGGTCAAAGAATACTGCAAGTCTTGCATTTGATGCATACGGTGGAGGACACTGCCTACACGGGCAGCTCCCTTGTCCCACCTGCAGAGTGCGGGGCCTCTGGACCTAGTGTGTATGGATTTCCTGTCAATAGAGCCAGATGCCAGCAACCTGGCAAATGTTTTTGTCATCACGGACCACTACGCCAGATATGGTCAGGCTTTTCCTACCAAGGACCAGAGGGCATCTACGGTGGCCAAAGTGTTATGGGAGAAGTATTTCATTTATTATGGCCTTCCTAGGCAGATATGTAGTGATCAGGGACCGGATTTCGAGAGCAGACTCATCCATAAGTTACTGGTCATGCTTGGAGTTGAGAAGTCGAGGACCATGCCCTATCACCCACAGGGTGATCCCCAGACCGAAAGGTTTAATCAGACCTTGCTAGACATGCTCAGGACACTGGAGATCAGTGAGAAGAGCAGATGGAGTCAACATATTGGATATCTGGTTCACAGTTACAACTGTACTCAAAATGAAGTTACTGGATACATGCCATATTATCTGATGTTTGGGCGTGAGGCGAGGTTGCCCATTGACCTTTTTTTGGGACTGACAAGGGTAATTTACCACCAAAGACTTATCTGAACTATGTGTCTGACATGAGAAGAGAGCTGAAAAGGGCTTATAAATCAACTGGGGTCACAGCTCCCAGACAGAATCAAGGAAATAAGAGGAGGTATGATCAATAGGCAAGTTTCTCCCAACTCCTGCCAGGAATTTGGGGCTACCTGGGAAACACAAGTTGGCTGACAGCTGGGTGGCTAATTCTTATGTGGTGGGGAGTCAAATGCCAAGCCCACTAGTTTTCCGGCTGAAAGCCTGTCAAGAGTCTCCATTGAAACCATCTGCTGCCCCTGGGACAAGAGGTGCAGGTAGACCCAGAGCCTGACTTGGAGTCTACACCTAGTTAGAGGTCTCTACGGAAATGCGGGGTGACAGAAGGGCCCACAACAGGGGAGGTAAGGCTGGCTCCCACCCCTGAGAGGGATACTGATTCGGAGGATGAGGACCTGGATGTGTGGTATATGCTGCCTTTTGCTAACTCCCCACTGATTGAGAAAGAGACTCCCAGCCTTCTCCCATTGAGTCAGGTGAAGTGTTGGGGGCGCTATCTATGGGCAACCCGGGTTGCAACAGAACCCTGCAGGGGATGAGCTGGGATTGGCCACGGGACAGAGGGGTCAGAGTTGTAGGTGGCATGGGGGCAAGAGTGATATGTTAGGGGAGGGCTTGCCATGTTGACCAGAAGTCAAGTCAAGTCAAGTCACTTTTTATTGTCATTTCGACCATAACTGCTGGTACAGGACACAGTAAAAATGAGGCAATGTTTTTCAGGGCCATGGTGCTAGATGAAACAATACAAAAACTACACTGAACTACGTAAAACAACACAAAAGCTACACTAGACTACAGACCTACCCAGGACTGCATAAAGTGCACAAAACAGAGCAGGCATTACAATAAATAATAAACAAGACAATAAGCACAGTAGAGGGCAGTAGATTGGTGTCAGTCTATGCTCTGGGTATTGAGGAGTCTGATGGATTGGGGGAAGAAACTGTTGCATAGTCTGGTCATTAGAATACATAGAATACTTCGGTGCCTTTTGCCAGACGGCAGGAGGGAGAGAAGTTTGTATGAGGGGTGCATAGGGTCCTTCATAATGCTGTTTGCTTTGTGGATGCAGCGTGTGGTGTAAGTTTCTGTAATAGTGGGAAGAGAGACCTCGATAATCTTTTCAGCTGACCTCACTATCCGCTGCAGGGTCTTGCGATCTGAAATGGTGCAATTTCCGAACCAGGCAGTGATGCAGCTGCTCAGGATGCTCTCAATACAACCTCTGTAGAATGTGGTGAGGATGGGGAGTGGGAGTTGGACTTTTCTCAGCCTTCGCAGAAAGTAGAGACGCTGCTGGGCTTTCTTTGCTATGGAGCTGGTGCTGAGGGACCAGGTGAGATTCTCTGCCAGGTGAACACCAAGAAATTTAGTGCTCTTAAAGATCTCTACAAAGGAGTCGTTGATGTTCAGCGGAGAGTGGTCACTCCATGTCCTTCTGAAGTCAACAACCATCTCTTTTGTTCACATTCAGAGACAGGTTGTTGGGTCTGCACCAGTCCGTTAGCTGCTGCACCTCCTCTCTGTTTGCTGACTCATCATTCTTGCTGATGAGACCCACCACGGTCGTGCCATCGGCGAACTTGATGATGTGGTTTGAGCTGTGTGTTGCAGCACAGTCGTGGGTCAGCAGAGTGAACAGCAGTGGACTGAGCACACAGCCCTGGGGGGCTCCCGTGCTCAGTGTGATGGTGTTGGAGATACTGCTCCCAATCCGGACTGACTGAGGTCTCCCAGTAAGAAAGTCTAGGATCCAGTTGCAGAGTATCCCCAGTGGTGTCTGAACCTGCAGAGTTAGGTGAGGGGGGTGCAGAAGTCTCAGAGAATTAGGAGACCACCAAATAGGCTGGGCTATGTAGCACCAGGGAAACAGAGTGGGACCCTTACCGCTTGGGAGAGTTACATCACTGCTTTTTGCACCTGGATTGAACTTTGTGTTTTTCAAGAAGGGTTGGCGAATTATCTCAACATCATGAGGACATGACTAAATTGGTGGGGGGAGAGTGTCACACTCTGTAATGTATTGCTGCTAATGTAATGGCCTCTCTGTAATGTTCCACTTTTAAGGTAATAGTTTCTCTGTAGCAGCAATGTTTGGGTTATGACTAGAGATAGCGGGGCTTTTGCAATGTATGTTAGCCAATGAGAAGCCTGTTGTTCTTTCTTGTAGGCCTGGGAGCAGGGATTTTGGGTCTTTTGTTGGCGAGAGAGGAAGAGAGAAGACATGAGTGGAGAGAGTTGGTCGACCGCCGGACAGAGTGGACTAGGAGCAAGGGTCCGAAGGTCGGCTACGCTCGAAGGTCGATGGGAAGCAAATGGACAAAATCTTAAGCTCCAATGTGCACATTAGACTGTTTCATTAAAATGAGCCCTTTATTCTTTTTATTTTCTTTACTAACCCTATAGTCAGATTACGATTTATAAAGTTCACTCAGTCAACTGCATCTGGAGTACTGTCTGATATTTTGCGGTACAGGTTTGTAACCAGGCAGCACATCACGCAGCATCCACACAAGCGAGATTTCTCAGTTTGACTGGGCCAGAGGCTGTCTTCCACTGGACAAACAGGTGCTGGCTGAACCTAAGGGTTACAGATAGAAGGCAATAGTTATTTGGTCATTTGATTACTAATTTAATTAGTTTGACAGAGAAACTTGTTCCAGTGCTATTCTATGTTCTATGTTCCATTTCAGGTCAGGGCCCTGTAACAGAGCTGGCAGTGTTCAGTCTAAATAGGAGAAATGGAGTGCTAAGACAGGAGCCTGAGAGTGATTTGTAAACTGAACAAGGGTTGGACTTTTGCAAATATCAGTTCTGAATGCTATTTGCTTCATTCTTATTGTTTCTTTTCCTTCACATAGGGCATTTTATGGTCTTCTTTTTATTGGGTTCCATTGGGCTTCCTTATTTTGAGGCTGCCTTTAAGAAGACAAATCTCCAGGATAATAAATATACTGAGAACTTTGAGATGACTGGCAGATTGTGCCAGGCAAGGCAGAGGAGAAAGGATGGAGTTTGGAGACAGGGCAGGTAAATGGAGGCAGACAAATAAAAATATAAAGGGCAGCTAGAGAAAGGTGGGGGAGAGAAGCATTAACACTTCAGAGAGGTGCTGGAGGGAGATAAGCAGAAATATTATTGAGTCACATTCACCCAATCAAATGGAAGGTTTTCCTTCTCTTCAAGTTCACATATATGATATGTGCCACAATTTCAAACAGATTATATTTCAAATAGGCATTGCATTCTACAAGTATGTGAAGAGCAAGAGGATAAGAGGTGAGAGAATAGGACCAATCAAGTGTGACAGTGGAAAAGTGTGTATGGAACCAGAGTAGTTGCAGAGGTACTCAATGAATACTTTGCTTCAGTATTCACTACAGAAAAGGATCTTGGCAATTGTAGGGATGACTTACAGTGGGCTGAAAAGCTTGAACATATAGACACTAAGAAAGAGGATGTGCTGGAGCTTTTGGAAAGCATCAAGTTGGATAAGTCACTGGGGCCGGATAAGATGTACCCCCGACTACTGTGGGAGGCGAGGGAGGAGATTGCTGAGTCTCTGGCAATGATCTTTGCATCATCAATGGGTACGGGAGTGGTTCCAGAGGATTGAAGGGATGCAAATGTTGTTCCCTTATTCAAGAAAGGGAATAGAGGTAGCCCATGAAATTATAGACCAGTGAGTCTTACTTCAGTGGTTGGTAAGTTGATGGAGAAGATCTTGAGAGGCAGGATTTATGAACATTTGGAGAAGCACTCTTTCTCGGTCCACTGACAACAATAAACATTTTGTATGTGTTACTACCCTCTCAGGTCACCCACAGGATCCCCTCCCTCACCTGGTTTCATCCACCCTTAAAGATTTCCATCATCAACTTCCTTACTTATCGGATTCTGGCACTTGTAACCTTCCACCTTCAACCCCCACTCCTTTTACTCAGCTTTCTCTGCCCTTTCTTTATCACTTATCACCCATCTGCCTCCATCTGCCCTTCAGTCTTCATCCATCCTATCTCCTCTTTCTCCCTTTTCTCCGTCTCCTTCTTATGCTGTCTACCTCCTCTCTCCATTCTCAGTCCTGCTGCAGCTGCAGAGACTTGACTCAAAGAATCAGCAAATCTTTCTTCCCAACAGATATGATTTCACCATCTGAGTTTCACCGACAGTGAAGTGCCTGAACAATTCACCATAGCATGTTGTTTTCAATGAGAGATGAAAAACTGAAGTTACTCTCCTTCCATTTTAAGAGTGCACCCATAAATGTTGCAAATTGGGAAATGGTGAAATAACAGCTCACTGCTAAAAGGATCAGATTTTATTTGCAATTTAAATGGGAACATGACGTGCATTATACATTGTGAGATTATCATTTCTAAACAGTTTGGTGCAGATGTTGTTTGAAATCAGGCTCCCAGCATTTGGAACGATTCTGAAGAACATAATCCATTGGGGTTGCTGCATAAATAGTGGTTTTCACTTTTAGAATTCTGATAAACTTTGGCCTTGAGATGTTAAGATTAATCCTTCAGAGAAATATGGGAAGATGGAAACAACAGCAGAAGCATTTGTGTAGTGACTTTCTGCACATAAGCTCACGGAGAGCCTTGCACAGAAGGATCCGAAGAAGGATTGCACTTTATTTTTCATATCTAGAACCCTGCTGTCAATTAAGTTAATATACCCAAAGGAATTTCTCTTACCAAGAAGCCAGCAATACTGGGATTGCATGGTGCTGCCTATAAGGGGCATAATTTGTGATTCTGTCTCTTAAACGCAGCAAGCTGTGATGAGAGTTCAGAAGGAAAGTTCCTTTCTGTTGTACTGTCACTTGTGACTCCATCAACAGCACTTGTGTCCCCAAAATCACACACTTGAGGATTCATTTCTCCCTTCAGAACCATGAGCACAAATTCCTTGGCTATCATTTTGTTGTTACTTGGAGAGAGTGCTGCACTGCTGGAAATGAAGTTTCTTTTTAAAGAAATGTTAAACTGAGCAACATACTCAAAATGCTGGGGGAGCTCAGCAGGCCAAGCAGCCTCTGGAAAGAGGATTAAAATCAACATTCCAGGCCAAGGCCCTTGTTCAGGGCTGGAACAGAAGGGGAAAAGAAGCCATCCTGGGGAAAAGGCATTGACGGTCCACTCTACCTATGCTTCTTATAATCATAAGCGGTTACCATTTCCTTTCTAGTCCCGATGTATAGTCTCAGCCTGAAACACTCCATAAATGCTGCCTGACCTGCAGAGTTCCTCTGGCATTTTGTGGGTGTTGCTCTGGATTTCCAGTACCAGCAGAATCTCTTGTGTTTATGAACTGCTAAATTGAGACTCCTGCTCAGATATTCATCTCTATTTGGAACACTGAAGTAACTGCAGTAAACACTGAAATAACACTAAAGAAACTTGTCTAGATTTGGATTGTTAATTTCAATAGAATCAAGTTTCATATCCCAAATGTTATGAGAAAAGTTGAGCAAGATAGGGCATATCACTTTGGAATGACGGAGGATGAGAGGTGGCTTAATAAGAGGCATAGATATTGGACAGCCAATGCTTTTTCCCTAGGGTGGCAATGGTCAACACCAGAGAACATGCTAAGGTGAATGGAGCAAATTTTGGAGGAGACAGTTTTTTTTTACACAGGGAACTCACTGCCGGGATTGGTAGTAGAGGCAGATACATTAGGGACATTCAAGGGTTTCTTAGACAGGAATATGGATGAAATAAAAAAAGTGGGTAATGAACTTTGTAGGAGGGAAGGGTTAGATTGCTCGTGGGGTAGGTTAAAAGGTCAATAGAACATTGTGGAGTGACGGGGTCATACTGCGCTGTATTGTTCTATGCTCTATGTTTCAAATTTGAGAACGTCAGGAAGTGGGGTGGACTATTGGTACTGAGGTGGAGATGGTTGAGTACTTCAATTTCCTGGATGTAAATTAACAATTTATCCTACTCCAACCATGTAGAAGCTGTAGTCAAGAAAACACATCTAAGGTACTTCATAATGTACCAAATCTACTCAAACTCTTAATTAAATATTGCCACTAGTATGCTTTCTTCATGATTGCATCAATGTGTTGGGCAAAGTATAGATTCTCTGAGATATTGATGCCCGGGAACGTGAAACTGCTGATCCTTACCACCACTGACAACCCACGATGACTCCTCCCAACTTCCTTTTCCCATCCACAATCAATTCCTTGTTTTTCCTAACATTGAGTACAAAGTTGTTGTTGTGATACTGCCCAACCAGTTTGTCTATCTCAACCTGTGTGCCTTGTTGTCTCATCTGAGATTCTGCCAGCAACAGTGGTGTTACTGGTGAATCTATGGATGGTATCTGAGCAGTGGCTAACCACACAATCACAAATATAAAGACAGCAGAGCAGTAGGCTATGCATGCATCTTTCTCATTGAGTAGGAGATGTTATTTCCAACCCACACTGACTGTGATTTCCCAATAAAGATGTCAAGGATTAATTTGCAGAGGTGTGTACAGAAGCCCAGGTTTAATGCTTGTTGACTAGGGGATAAAGCCATAAGACAGAGGAGCAGAATTTGGCCATTCAGCCCATCAAGTCCACTCCGCTATTCCGTCATGGCTGATGCTGGATCCCACTCAACCCCATACACCTGCTTCCTCGCCATAACCTTTGATGCCCTGATCAATCAGAAAATTATCAATTTTCACTTTAAATATACCCATGGTCTTGGCCTCCATAACTAACTGTGTGGCAGAGCATTCCACAGATTCACTACTCTCTGGCTACAATAAATTCTCCTTACCTCTGTTCTGAAGGAGTTACCCCTCAATTTTGAGGCTGTGTCCTCTAGTTCTGGACATCTCCACTACAGGAAACATCTTCTCCATGTCCACCTTATTTAGTCCTTTCAACATTCGGTAGGTTTCAATGAGATCCCACACATTCTTCTAAATTCCAGTGAGTACAGTCCCAAAGCTGCCAAACCATGGGATGATGGTGTTGAGTGCTGAGCTTCAATCCATACAAAGCAGGTGGTTCAAAGCTGAGTGGGGAACCAGTGAGATTGCATCCACTGTAGACCTGTTGTGGTGGAAGGCACACAGGTCTACAGTGATAACATGCAGAGCAAATTTTTCATTGTATCTCGTATATTTGACAATAGTAAATTAATTCCATTTCCAATATCCTACTGGTAGAACTGTGTGGTACTTTTAGTGTTATGGACCAGAAGTGAACTTCATAGCATTGCCTGTGCTCTAAAATGATGGCAAAGATCTAGGACATTATTTACATACGAGGGAGGGGTGACCTGACCAATATTTATTCCTCATCAATATTCTAGATTTATCTGATCACTAACAAGCGGGCTGCTTTTGGGAACTTGCTACCAATGACTGGGATCTTTTGGTCCCTACATTGGTCAGACAAAGTTTCAGAGTGTAGTTTTAGAGATACAGCATGGTAGCCAAATGAGGCTGCCACCCAATTACACCCATGTGACCAACTAACATACTAACCCGTGTGTCTTTGGAATGTTCAACATTCTAAGTAAATTTATTATCAAAGTACATAAATGTCACCATATACAACCCATATACAAACCTTGCAGGCATTCACAGTAAATACAAGAAGCACAATAGAATCAATGAAAACTGCACATACAACAAGACAAACGAACAATGAATGTGCCAAAGATGACCAACAGTGTACTAACAAAAAGAAAATAAAACAAACAAAATAATAATGATTGTAATGCCTGGTTAAGATTTTTACTGCTAATGCTCTAGGGTATTTCATTTACTAGTTTTCTCCAGAAGCAGTGCATTCTGCTGATTGTGTTTGGGTTTCAGTTACGGTTAACGGGTTGTGATGTTTAACTGAGGAATTTTGGGTCACCTGATCAGGATGCTGGAATTGAGAGAAGGTTCAAGGGAAGGCTGGCCGGAGAGGTTTTGTGATGGACATTGTTGGGGGTCATGGTCCTTTAGCAGGAGATAGAGAGAGAAGAAGATTGAGAGAACCAGCTGTAGGATTCAATTCAAATGGAATAGGCGATTCGCTGGAGTACAAGATGGGAAGTTCTACCGGTGATCGGTGAATATGGGTCTGCACCGTGAATAAGGGACACACCCATCTTTTAGAAGACATGAGCTCCAACACTGTGCACATTTCACTCGTTTAATTATAATGGGCCCTTTTCTTTTTTCCCCTTTTTTTCTTCTTTTAATAACTGTTTGATTAAGCTGAAAGTTGTAAATATACCTTCTTTATGTGGTGTATGATCTGTTAGTTCTTGCCAACAGATCATTGCATGTGGGGAACATTTAAATAGTTTTTCCTCTATTGGGGTTTGGGTGTTCAGGTCAAAACTCCCAGCTTTCCGGTTTGGTGCGACCCAAGTCATTCTGACCGGAGACGTATGGAGTTTGAAAAAGGTTGCATTCTCACCGCTAAATCCAGTGACTGTTAGTGAGTGGCTAACAAGCTGTGTTTCCTTAGAATCCCCGTAAAAAGGGGTTTCATTGTCGGAGCTTGTCCAGGATTAAGCTTTGGTATGATTCAACAACATTTGTTTTAGATTATGAGGACACTCAGTCCTCGTTTATTGTCATTTAGAAATGCATCCTCCAGTATGATATCACAGAAATACAGGACAGACCAAGACTAAAACTGCCAAAAACCACATATATATAACATATAGTTACAACAGTGCAAAGCAACACTGTAATTTGATAAAGAGCAGCCCATGGGCACTGTAAAAAAAGTCTCAAAGTCTCAATAGCCCCAACATCTCACACAGACGGTAGAAGGGAGAACCTCCATGAGCCTCCAGCGCCGCAAACTTGCTGATGCAGCAACCTGGAAGCGCCCGACCACACCCTACTCTGAGTCTGTCCGAAAACTTCGAGCCTCCGACCAGCCCTACAACACCGAGCACTGAGCACCATCTCTGCCGAGCACTTCGACCCCGCCCCGACCGCCGAGCAACAAGCAAAGCCAAGGACTCGGGGCCTTCACCTCCAGAGATTTTGGATCACACAGTAGCAGCGGCAGCGAAACAGGCATTTCAGAAGTTTCACCAGATGTTCCTCCGTGCTCTCACATCTGCCTCCATCAAATCAGAATTGTGCATGGCACCCTACTTGACAGATAACAAATATTCATCACCTGCATCGCACCACCATCTTCTCCCCTCCATAACTAATAACTAATACTTATGTTCTGAGTGAGATGGAAATCTGCAGCCGTGATGAACTGCTGATTAGAGTGTTAAGTTCGGTTAAAGTATTAGAAAAAGTTTGATCAATCAGCTGGTAAGGATGTTATGTTACTGCAGAGTAATAGTGATGTGACTGGAGTGGAGCTGCCTCATACTATCATAGCTGGAGAGATGGGGCCATGGGCTGTCCATACTTAAGAGGAATGGAGAATGTAGCGAACGGTGAAAAACCTGAAAACAAGTTTCTTGTAGGTGAGGATGGAGATGTTGCCCTCATTTCTGCGGAGTGAGGGCAGGAGTTGTCTGATATACAAGGTCTAATGAATCCTCCAGCAGGTGGTGAAAATTCTGAGCTGGATTTGGCACTTACCTCCCTGGTGTATAAATGCCAAAGTGTACCAGCACAGACTCAGTTACCGTAGGCTGAGAATGTTCTTGGGAGTGAAGCACACCCCCGGGAGAAGGAAGAACATGAGACTTGGGCAGAGCAGACTCCTCAGTTACTGGATGAGTGGCAGTGCTCTGATAATATCAAATGACAGCGATTGTCAGAGAGTCTGAAAGATCTGGCTGCTGAGGTGGTGAGGCAGAGAACCCATTTGCCATGGCCGCGGGCTACATGCAAGAGCTAGAAAGTATTTTTAGCACACCGGAGAGCCCAGTGGAGCTTATGATGAGGTTTAGGAGCATGTTCAAGGAGAAATGAGAGAAACTTTCTGCCTGCATTCTTCAGCTAGAGAGACATATGCAATGCTTGTGCCATAAAGGGACCATTCAACTGGCTGAGTTAATTCAATTAAGCATGGAGCAAGAGGCAAAGGGCTTGCAGTCACACTACATGATTGCTTTTAGCCTCTGAATGTCTTGTAAGACACGTCCCCCTCGTTCATTTGTTGAGCAGTAAGAGAGGAGAAAACTGCGGGGCAGAGTCCTCAGTAGTAACCTTTGTTGCGGAAATGACCCCTGATACCACAAAGGGTTTTGCAGGATGCTGTGAAAAACCTGCAAGTCAAGGTATCTCAGTTGATATCAGTTAGTGCTGCCACCAAGCATAACAAGGCCATTAGCAAGCTGGACCTACTGGTGGGACATACTAAACAGAGTGCTGTTAATTCCATGGACCAGGGAAGTGGCTGGTTTTTTCTGTTACAACTGTGATGAGGAAGGGCATTTCAAGCGGGAGTGTGAAGGACAAGAAAATCTTCAGAAAGTGAACTAACAGTTACTGAAACAGAAAATGAAGTTGGGAAACTGCAGAGAGACCCAGTAAGGGAAAGACCTGGTATCTTGGAGGAACATGTTCCAATCAATCTATCAAGTAAAACCCTATTCCTGAAGGCTTGGTGGGCCAAGCTTCAGTAGATCGACATGGATTGAGGGTATGGAATGTGCCCTGTCCAATGAGGGGAGTGCTTTTTTCTTGTTGTGTGCCGAGTGAGGTATTCGTGGTCTTTTGTTTGGTGAGAGATGGAGGGAGATGACTTTAGAAAGCAGAGGCCATAGACCACAGGATAGAGTGGACTTGGAGTGAGGGGCTGGAAGCCGACAATGCCTGGGGGAAATCGATGGAGGACTAAGGGACGGAAAATCGTGAGCTCCAACATGCACATTAGACTATTTCATTAAAATGGGCCCTTTTCTTTTTGTATTTCTTTACTAACCCTCTAGTGGGAATTAATGGGAAGACAGAGGATTGGGAAGTCTTTAAAACCTTACAAAAGGAAACCAAGAAGGTCATTAAGAGAGAAAAGATTAACTATGAAAGGAAACTAGCAAATAATATCAAAGAGGATGCTAAAAGCTTTTTCAAGTATATAAAGAGTAAAAGACAGGTGAGAGTAGATATAGGACTGATAGAAAATGATACTGGAGAAATTGCAATGGGAGATGAGGAGATGGCAGAGGAACTGAACAAGTATTTTGCATCAGTCTTCACTGAGGAAGACAGCAGGATACCGGACACTCAAGGGTGGCAGGGAAGAGAAGTGTGCGCAGTCACAATTACGACAGAGAAAGTACTCAGGAAGATGAATAGGCTAAAGGTCAATAAATCTCCTGGACCAGATGGAATGCACCCTCGTGTTCTGAAGGAAGTAGCTGTGGAGATTGCGGAGGCATTAGCGATAATCTTTCAAAAGTCGATAGATTCTGGCATGGTTCCGGAATACTTGAAGATTGCAAATGTCACTCCGCTATTTAAGAAGGGGGCAAGGAAGCAAAAAGGAAATTATAGACCTGTTAGCTTGACGTCGGTGGTTGGGAAGTTGTTGGAGACGATTGTCGAGGATGAGGTTACAGAGTACCTGGAGGCATATGACAAGATAGGCAGAACTCAGCATGGATTCCTTAAAGGAAAATCCTGCCTGACAAACCTATTACAATTGTTTGAGGAAATTACCAGTAGGCTAGACAAGGGAGATGCAGTGGATGTTGTATATTTGGATTTTCAGAAGGCCTTTGACAAGGTGCCACACATGAGGCTGCTTAACAAGATAAGAGCCCATGGAATTATAGGAAACTTACATACGTGGATAGAGTGTTGGCTGATTGGCAGGAAACAGAGAGTGGGAATAAAAGGATCCTATTCTGGTTGGCTGCCGGTTACCAGTGGTGTTCCACAGGGATCAGTGTTGGGGCCGCTTTTTACATTGTACACCAACGATTTGGATTATGGAATAGATGGCTTTGTGGCTAAGTTTACTGACGATACAAAGATAGGTGGAGGGATAGTGCTGAGGAAACGGAGAGTCTGCAGAGAGACTTGGATAGATTGGAAGAATGGGCAGAGAAGTGGCAAATGAAGTACAATGTTGGAAAGTGTATGGTTATGCACTTTGGCAGAAAAAATAAATGGGCAGACTATTATTTAAATGGGGAAAGAATTCAAAGTTCTGAGATGCAACGGGACTTGGGAGTCCTCGTAGAGGATTCCCTTAAAGTTAACCTCCAGGTTGAGTCGGTAGTGAAGAAGGCGAATGCAATGTTGGCATTCATTTCTGGAGGAATAGAGTATAGGAGCAGGGATGTGATGTTGAGGCTCTATAAGGCACTGGTGAGACCTCACTTGGAGTACTGTGGGCAGTTTTGGTCTCCTTATTTAAGAAAGGATGTGCTGACGTTGGAGAGGGTACAGAGAAGATTCACTAGAATGATTCCGGGAATGAGAGGGTCAACATATGAGAAACATTTGTCCGCTCTTGGACTGTATTCCTTGGAGTTTAGAAGAATGAGGGGAGACCTCATAGAAACATTTCGAATGTTAAAAGGCATGGACAGAATAGGTGTGGCAAAATTGTTTCCCATGATGGGAGAGTCTAGTACGAGAGGGCATGACTTCAGGATTGAAGGGCGCCCTTTCAGAACAGAAATTCAAAAAAATTTTTTTAGTCAGAGGGTGGTGAATCTATGGAATTTGTTGCCACGGACAGCAGTGGAGGCCAAGTCATTGGGTGTATTTAAGGCAGAGATTGATAGGTATCTGAGTAGCCAGGGCATCAAAGGTTATGGTGAGAAGGCAGGACAGTGGGACTAAATAGGATAAAATGGATTAGCTCATGATAAAATGGTGGAGCGGACTCGATGGGCCGAATGGCCTACTTCTGCTCCTTTGTCTTATGGTCTTATGGTCTTATAGTCAAATTAAGAATTATAAAGCTAGATCGTTTAATTGCATATGGTGTACTGTCTGATATTTCATGGTACTGATTTGTAACAGGGTAACACATCACGCAGCATCCACACAAATGAGATTTCACAAATTTGGTGGGGCCAGAGACTGTCTTCCCTAGACTAACGCGGCCGGCGGGTTACAGAAGAAATTAGCATTATTAGATCCCCATGAGTGAGGCTGACAAAGAGAAGACGGCATTCATGTGTCCACTGGATTCTTTCAGTTTGAAAGAACGGAACAGGGCATATCAGGAGCACTAGCTCTTTCCCAAGGTGTCATAGAGAAGACTGTGGGGACATGAACTTGCTTAATGTACTGGTGTACTTGGATGATCTCCCAGTCTTCAGGTTCACCCTGGAAGAGTACGAGATGAGGCTACTGAAGGGGCTAAACTGCCTGAAGAGCTGAAGGGTTAAATCTGTCTCTGGACAAGTGCCAGTTCTGCAAGACATCTGTCAACTACGGTGGGCACATAGTCTTACAGGATGGAGTAGTTACAGATCTGTCAAAGATAGAGGCAAGGCCCAATGTGAGTGCCCTCCGCACATTCCTTGGAATATGTGGGTACTGACGGAAGTTCATGAAGAATCATTCCAAAGTAAGTCACCCATTGAATCAGTGTGCTTACCCTCTGACGGGGAAGAAAGGGAGGACACAATGAGAAAATGGTAATGTTTATCTTAGCCCTTCAGAGCCTTTCAGAGCATGAAGGGATGCAAAATGTGAAGAGGCCTTTCAGCTGCTGACTAAAGCACCTATGTTGGTCTTTGCAAGCCCTCAGTTGTCGTATGTACTGCATACTGATGCTAGGTGTGACAGTTTAGGGGGTGTTCTATATCAGGACCAGGGCAAAGGGTTGAAACCTGTCGCTTTCATCAGCTGGAGTCTGTCACCCTCCGTGTGAAACTACCCCATGTACAAAGTGGAGTTACTGACATTGAAATGGGCCATGGTGAGTAAGTTAACTGACTATCTATATGGCACCACGTTCGAACTGAGGACTGACAACAATCTACTGACTTATATCCGGACCTCGGGAAAGTTGGAAGCCACGGGTCTTTGTTGGTAGGCGGCATTGTTTGCTTATGATTTCAGCTTGAACTATCGGCTAGGGAGCCAGAACATTGTGCAGATGCATTGTCCTGATGTTCAAATGAAGGGCTGGAGAGAGGTGGAGAGTGAGAGAGTGCTCCTTTCTCTGGAGGCAAAGCAATGTGCCAGTTTTCTGCCACGGGGAAATTAGAGACAAGACTATGGCTGGATGGAGCTCTGGACCATCTGGGAGCTTCTGGTTGTGCGATTCTACAAGCTTAATGTAACTTGACTGCTCTGGATATGAAGCCGTTGCCTCATTTGAGTGCTGTGGGATTGGCAACAGTCCAGTGAGATGATACCTGTATAGCTGCCATTCACTCATCTGCTGCCAAAGGGGATGTGGTCCGAGTTGAAAAGATGAAACACCCTGCCATACCCCTACTGAGGAAACTGGAGTTGAGGAACCAGGTTTTATATAGGGTCATGTGTCCTCCAAATAATCCTCAGTGTTCCCAGTTGGTTTTGCCTGAGAAATATTGGAGGATTATATTGAAGTCACTTCATGATGATTCAGGTCATTTGGGGTTTGACAAGACCTATGGATTAGTCAGAGATCGATTCTACTGGCACCAAATGAAGCCTGAGGAATAAGAGTGTTACAAGTCAGGCATTTGAAGTATTCAGATGAAGACGCTGCCTATGAAGCCATCCATTAACCCATCTACAGAGAGTGGGCTCACTCGATCTAGTATATATGGATTTCCTCTCCATAGAGTCTGATTCCAGCAATGTTGTGAATGTCCCGGTCATCACTGATGACTGCACCAGATATGCTCAGCCTTCCCCACAAAGGATCAGAGTTGCCAAAGTATTATGGGAAAATCATTTTGTTCATTATGGCCTCCGATGAAGGATACATTGTGATCAGGGCAGGGATTTTGAGAGGCGGCTCATATATGAGTTACTGAGCATGCTTAATGTCGAGCTGTTGAGGACTATGCCCTATCATCCTTAGGGTGATCCTCAGCCTGAAAGGTTCAACTGGATATTGCTAGACATGCTTAGAACCTGGATATCAGCAAAAAGAACAAATAGAGTCAGCATATTGGGCATCTGGCCCACTGCTACAACTGTACATGGAATGAAGACACTCGCCATACGATTTGATGTTCAGGTGTGAAGCGAGATTGCCTGTAGACCTGTTTTGGGACTGGCAGGGAAGTCATGCGGCAAAAGATCTATCATAAATATGTGTCTGACATGAGGAAGGAACTACAAAAGGATTACGAGCTAGCAGATGTCTCCGCTATCAAGAAAAATCAGGAAAACAAGAGGAGTTATGATCAAAAGATTACGTTCTTCCAACTGATGCCTGGAGCCAGAATTTTAATAAGGAATTTGAAGCCTTATATAGTGGAGACACAGATGCCAAATCTGCCATTTTTTTTCCGTATGAAGCCAGAAGACGGGAATGGACCTGTCAAAATTCTCCTTTGGAATCACCTTTTACCTCCAGGACAAGTGGTGTGTGTTGACCCAGAGTCTAGCATGGACCCTATTCCTAGAAGAAGGACTCTACGCAGAAGAGAGAGATCAGAAAGACCTGAAATGGACACTGAATGCTGTATGGACTCAGAAGATGATGAAATGGGGGTATGGTATATGTTACCTTATGCAAACTCCCCAAGAATTGATGAAGAGATTCTTGAACCTCTCCAGATGTAGTGGGGAGGAGTATCAGTGACAGGCAGACTCGATGCTGGATAATGAATGGAAGCTGGGCTCCAGTGTAATTTGGGATGAAGCTAAGCTCAGTTAGGTGGCAGGGGGTACTTGAATTGTTGGAAGACATGAGTAATGGACAAGGGGAGGCATCTCTAAGTAGACAGGAAAGACCCTGAGGAGTGCTTGAGGTTGAAGAAGCTGAAGATGGGATAAAGAGGTCCCTAAGAGTCAGGAAACCCCCAGATAGGCTAGTCTATGACACTCCGGGGGAACAGAGTGTTGCATCTATCCCTCTAGTGAGATATGTCACCACCATTTACAAATGGATTGGCGGTTCTGACATCACAAAATTCCTTTGAAAACCGTGTTATTAATAAGGATAATGATGACATCGACTCAAGCCTGAGAGGCCAATATGGCGCGCCACACCTCGCACAGACATTTCACAGTATTTTTCTTTATTTTATGAGGTCGATTTGCAAGCTCAACACTCAACCCGGCACGGATGGAAAGCACACTCGGGAGAGGCCGACTGGATTCGAACCCGGGAACCTCCATTCCAGAGTCCAGCGCTGATGTCACTGCGCCACCAGCCGACCTAATGACGTTATTAATGATGGGTTGGTAAATTTCAAAGTCATGATGATATGACAATTTTTGCTGGGGGGAGAATGTAATGCCTTGGTTAAGATTTTTTCTGCTAATGCTATAGGGTATTCCATTAACACACATAAAAGTTGCTGGTGAATGCAGCAGGCAGTTCTTTGGCAGTTACTGGTTCTAACAGACTTTCATTTTGTAAATCTGTAAGTTTAGGTAGATCTAAAGAATTCAATAAACTGTCTATATAGGGCTCATTGGAGGACCGGGGTTGGGAGTACTGCTCTCAATAATATATTTCAAAACTCTCTTGAATTTTCCCTATTGTACTTTCCACAAGCTTCGTCTTTGGATTCTTTATTTTATGAATTGTATTGTCTGCTTGTTGTTTTCGTAATTTATATGCTAATAATCTAGCTGATTTACCTCCTACTTCATAATTCTTTTGTCAGGTGAAGAAAATTTCTTTGAAAATTCCAACGTATAAATATCGCCAATTTCACTTTGCAATTTCCTAATTTCCTGTTTTAAATTGGAATTACTTTTGTTACTATCTACAACTTGAAGTTGTTTTAATTTTCCTTGAAGGTCCGCTAATTTTTGTGCATTGATTTTTTTCATGTGAGTGGTAATAGAAATTATTTTCCCTCTCAGTACAGCTTTCAATATATCCCATAAGATCACTGGTGATGTTTCTCCCGTGTCATAGGTCTAGGATTTCTTTGATTTCTCCCCTTAATCTCTCCATTACTTTCGGGTTATTGAGTATATGTGATTTTAGCCTCCATAGTGTTTTCCTCTGTTACGTACCCCGTAACTGGGTTGCCAAACCAGCAGAAATGGATCACTCAGTTGGAGTCTGGAGTACTAGAACTAAGAAAGTTTTATTAAAGAAACAAGCAACACAGTAATCGAAAGGATAATAAATGCAACAGTTCAGTGATGATAAACACACATGTGCACAGAATTAAGATAACAGCATCAATCAAGCTCTATCGTTGTCTAGGGGTAAATGACCAATTTCAAAATGACTCAAAGTTCAGTCCAGTTTAGTAGTTCAGTTCGCAGTAATCGTTGCCATGGCGGTGGACAACGTGGGGGAAGAGAGAGATAGAATAGGAACAACTCATCATTCAGAACGGCTTCACTCACAGACCAGCAAGATGGCTCACAGACCAGCGAGATGGCTCACAAACAGCTTTTGGGCAGGTCCTTGGCGATGTCACCTGAGGCCACCGACTGTGACCCCTCCTCCAGACGCGGTCGATCCTCTGCAGTGAACCCGGCACCCAGGCAAGGGCGGACACACACCGGGTTCCCGCTGATCGTACCCTTCCACCCTGTGCGTTGTCCGATTCTTCTCACCACTCGTGAGAGGCGCACCGCTTCCAGGGTCTCGCCACCTCGGGTGGCGTGTGTGTCTGTCTTAAGCGAACCTGTCCCTTTCTATCCCCCTGCTGGGGCATCGCCCGTCCATCACCTCAAACAGTTCAGGGTTCAAAGGGGGGAGCCGCTCCAGACAGCTCTTCCTCCCACATCCCTTCATTACACATCTCCAGACGCTGCTCCATTGTTCCTTATCTCTCCTTCCCCTGAGGGCAGGTGGCAGACCAACTGCTGATGCCACTGATGCTAGCCCAGGCCAGCAAACATCTTAATTTTATGTGTATTCTCGTAACACTTCCCCCCTTTAAGGATTTTTACCGGGAGGTAAAAATTACAAACATGACTACATTATCTGATACATACACAATATACATCTTTAACAGTTATTTAGCTAATACAGAGAATTTGAAGCTGTCAACACCTTGACAGACAGTCATCACATTTTCTGTTCCTTTTACACGTGTTATTAATAATCCCTTAGACCAGGCTCCAACTCAGCAAACTTCATAGTGGCCAAAAACACTGATGAATTGCGACCAATGTAACCTCTCATTTGGTTTTGTCCCGGACCACAACAACAAGGGTCGTCCCATTCCGACTCAATTTTCCCTCGCAAGGGCTTAGTAGGAGGGGGACGGGTATTGACCGCAGAGTTATTGCAAAACTTCCTGCAGTACCCCACCATCTCCAAAAGCCTTCTGAGGGCCCTCTTGTCTGTCGGGGTTGGGAGGTCAGCGATAGCCTGCACTGTAGCTTGCATCACTGCCAGCTGCCCCTGTGTCACCACAATTCCCAGGTAAGTGACATTCGCGTGGCCGAATTCATTTTTTCCAAGGTTCACTATCAAGCTAGCTTCAGACAGCCGTGTTAAATTGCCAATACACACCTCTGTGTTCATCAGCCCTTTAGTCACTGAATTACTCAAAAAATATGGGTGTTGTTTGCTTGGCCGCCCTATTGTAACCGACATAACCCAACGTCCCAGTTCTTTGCATTTCCTCAGGACAATCAAACACATGGGTGCGAGTCGTTTAATTACTCCTTCGGGGATTAAGGGAGAGACCTTATCAGTAGACCTGGCCAAAACAATAGCCTTCTCCCATCTGACCGATCCCATCCTAATCTTTTCAAAATGGTTTTTTCCTCTTATCAAGGGGCCCCTAGCTTCATTGATTTCCACGCTAACACCGACTAGGTTTGTTAGCATATCAAAAGCCGGTGACCGTCTCAGTTCGCGTCGGTCATGATCAATAACATTTTTCCCCCTGGGCAGCCGGTAACTCTCTTTCATGATTCCACCAACTGTTTCCTCCAGCACCGCAAAATGTCCACCGGGGGGTACCTCGTGGGCCATGTTAAAAACCTCATCCCCATAACTCTTTTGCACCACCCCCCACTCCTCATCTGCGGATGCTGTACTTGATTTCCCTTTCTTCCTTAGCACCTCCTTATCCGCACAATAGCTTGTCAAGGCTGTGTCAGAGAGAGCGGTCTCGGCCAAAACCATCAGCCCCTCGTCTCGCTCCTGCGTCTGCACAAATTCTTTCCTGGCTACTGCTACGTCCGTCCCAGCTCCCTCACTACCTCTTATCTCACTACACCCTGTCTCATACAAGGTTGGCAGAAATGTTTCAGCCAAATTCACCATCGCGGGCGGGGCCTCCATGCTGGCAGGCTGACCCGTCAATCTCACGACTGGGAACACGATTCCTCCGGCGATGTCATTACCGAGCAAGACTTCCACGTCTTTCATCGGTAATTCGGACCTCACCCCGATCGTGACTAGTCCAGAGACCAGGTTGCTCTGTAAATGTATCTGGTGCAAAGGGACTGACTCTGTCCCTTCCCCAACACCTTTGACCTCTACCTCCCCAGTCTGGGTCTCTGAGCTAAACTCTAATACACTCTTCAGTATTAGTGACTGACACGCTCCCGTGTCTCTCCAGATCCGCACTGGAACTGGTTTTAACCTCTTTTTCATTGACACCAGTCCGGCCGAGATAAACCTCTCGCGCCCTTCCTGGACTTTTTCAGACCTGTCCTTCCCTAGCGGTTCGCTTAACAGCTCAATACAGCCATTCAAAATTTCCGCTTTTCCTTTCCCCGTCTCCTTCCTTGGGGCAAAGCACCTGGACGCAAAGTGTCCGACTTTCCCACAATTATAACAGACGACCCCAGGAGACTTCCTACCAGGCTGCTCCCGGTCTACCTTATCCTTTTCACTAGTCCCCGGCTTACTTTCTGACTTTTCCGGCGGACTCTCCCCGCCGTCCTGACTACCCTTCTGGTAGCCTTTACTCGGGGCAACCTTCATTTTATGCGTCAACGCATACTCATCCGCTAACTTAGCAGTTGCGGCTAACGTGGCTGCCTCTTTCTCATCGAGGTAGGGTCTCATACCCTCAGGGACACAACCTTTAAACTGCTCAATCAGAACCAGTTGCAGCAGTCTGTCATAATCCCCCTCTACCCCTTTCGAGGCGCACCAACGCTCACAATATGTTTGCATCTCACGAGCAAACTCCAAATACGTGCGGTCCCACCGCTTCCTCGCATTCCGGAACCTCTGCCGGTATGCCTCCGGGACCAACTCATAAATCCTGAGGATGGCCTCCTTCACCACCTCATACTTCTGGGCATCTTCCGCGGATAAGGCGGAGTAAGCTTGTTGGGCCTTCTCTTTCAGTACACTCTGAAGCAAGACAACCCACTTATCCCTCGGCCATTCCTGACTTATAGCTACTTTTTCGAAGTGGAGAAAGTACCGATCCACATCGGTATCGTCAAAAGGGGGAACCAGCCTTACCTCCTGGGTCGCCCGGAACCCTCCACCTTGGTTCGGCACGAGCCCCTGCTCGGCCCTTATCTTTAACTTCTCCAGCTCAAATTCCCTTTCCCTCTGTTTCTCCTCTCTCTCCAACTGTCTTTCTCTCTCTTGCCTTTCTACCTCTTTCTCTCTCTCCCGCCTTTCTAACTCTCTCTCTTTCTCCCGCCTTTCTAACTCTCTCTCCTGCCTTTCTAACTGCTTCTCTTCGTGTTCTAACTGCCGTACCCGGAACTCGTGCTCGAGTCTCAGTTTTTCAAGCTGTACCTGTACCGCGTCTCCAGCAGGTTTTTCAATAGACACCTCCCCCAGCTCTCCTTGGGGAAACACACCTTTAGATACATAGTGCTCTACAATAGCTCTGTGTATCTCCTCTCTCCTCATTGTCGACTTCACCTTGGCAAGATTCACCCGTTTGGCCACAGCTATCAATTCCGATTTCCTGGCATCCTCTAATGCCTCCAAGGTCGGCGCCTTTATAAATTCCTCAACCTCCATTTCTGCTGTTTGTCTTTTCTTTCTTTCGGGAATTTTAACCCAATCAATTTACTCCGTCCCAAATTTAGCGTTCAAAATCGCGGACGAGAACCCCACTTATGTTACGTACCCCGTAACTGGGTTGCCAAACCAGCAGAAATGGATCACTCAGTTGGAGTCTGGAGTACTAGAACTAAGAAAGTTTTATTAAAGAAACAAGCAACACAGTAATCGAAAGGATAATAAATGCAACAGTTCAGTGATGATAAACACACATGTGCACAGAATTAAGATAACAGCATCAATCAAGCTCTATCGTTGACTAGGGGTAAATGACCAATTTCAAAATGACTCAAAGTTCAGTCCAGTTTAGTAGTTCAGTTCGCAGTAATCGTTGCCATGGCGGTGGACAACGTGGGGGAAGAGAGAGATAGAATAGGAACAACTCATCATTCAGAACGGCTTCACTCACAGACCAGCAAGATGGCTCACAGACCAGCGAGATGGCTCACAAACAGCTTTTGGGCAGGTCCTTGGCGATGTCACCTGAGGCCACCGACTGTGACCCCTCCTCCAGACGCGGTCGATCCTCTGCAGTGAACCCGGCACCCAGGCAAGGGCGGACACACACCGGGTTCCCGCTGATCGTACCCTTCCACCCTGTGCGTTGTCCGGTTCTTCTCACCACTCGTGAGAGGCGCACCGCTTCCAGGGTCTCGCCACCTCGGGTGGCGTGTGTGTCTGTCTTAGCGAACCTGTCCCTTTCTATCCCCCTGCTGGGGCATCGCCCGTCCATCACCTCAAACAGTTCAGGGTTCAAAGGGGGGAGCCGCTCCAGACAGCTCTTCCTCCCACATCCCTTCATTACACATCTCCAGACGCTGCTCCATTGTTCCTTATCTCTCCTTCCCCTGAGGGCAGGTGGCAGACCAACTGCTGATGCCACTGATGCTAGCCCAGGCCAGCAAACATCTTAATTTTATGTGTATTCTCGTAACACCTCATTTTCCTTTCCAGGATTAGAGACATCGAGACTGGGCTATGATCTGACAGATCAATTGTTGCAATATTACAGTTTTTTATCCTATCTGTATTAAAGATAAAGAAATAGTCTATCCTTGAATAGGCTGAATGAGGGAAAGAATAATGTGTATAATCTTTACTAGTGGGGTGTAATTCCCTCCACACATCTATAATTCCCAACTCCTCCATCAATAAATTAATTTTCCGAGTCAGAGGTTTATTCTGAGTGACTATTCTTGAAGAATCTAATATAGGATTTAATCTAATATTAAAATCCCCTCCACAAATTACTACCCCTTGAGAACTGACCATTAGGTCAAAAATGTGTCTATAAAATGACCATTCACAACCTGGAGGAGCATAAACATTCAGCAATGTTATTTCTGTACCTTCTATTCTTCCTGTAATTTTTACAAATCTTCCATCTTTGTCTTTAGTCTCTGAAATATGTTCATAATTAAGAGTACTTGATATTAAAGTAGCTACCCCTCTTTTGTGGCTCAGTTTATATGATGAATAAAATACATGCTTAAAGCCCATTCTTTTTAATTTTCCATGTTCAGATTGGCTCATATGTGTTTCCTGGAGGAAAGCTATTTGTGCCCTCTCTTTTTTCAATTTAGACATAATCTTATTTATTTTAATTGGATTCAAAACCCCATTAACATTATAGGAAATTATTTTTACCAATTCAATTTGCATTTTTCTCTAGTAGAAAAAATCACTCTCCTTTTCTAACCAAACAGTAAGCAATCCCTTCTCAACAGTAAACCAAAATATATAACCACACCCTAGACATTTTTGAATGTATAACATTTGAAAATTTTTCCCGACTTCCCACAGTGAGGCCTGAGCACCGACCCGCCTCAGTTCAGAGGGATAACCTCTATCTTCACCCTGTGTTAGAGGGCCCTCCGCAGTTTGAATAATCATGAGAATTTTCTCCTATTTATGTCTGGACCATATTGCTATCATTCAAGTTATTCCGTCTAGTTTATTTTCAGATACCAGCTTTCATTTTACCTTTAAGTCCGATTTACTCTTTTCAGTCATTTCTCTTAATTAGTCTGTATTCTCTGTACATTCACGTCTGAATATTTGCAGCTTTTCCTTGTAGTTTGACACTCTGGTTCGTGTGGAGCGTCCTCGCCCCACTAACTGCCACGATTTCTGCCGAATCCTCTCTAGTAGCAACTCCAGCTGGGTGATAACTTTAATAGGTAGTCCCCGGTCCGCCAGGTCCAACGTTGCCTGCTCCATGGTAGCGTAAGTTTTTGTCCCTTCGTCGTAAAAGACTTTCAGCCGAGCTGGATACAGGGTCTGAAATCTGATGTTGTTTTCCTTCAGGACCCTCCGTGTTTCCGCATATTCCTTCCATCTGGCATGGATCCCCGGTGCGTAATTGTGGTCTAAACTGATTTTACAGTTGCTCCACATGAAACCTTTCTTTTGCCATGCCCGTTTAAGCACCTCTTCCTTCGTTCTGTAACTGAGAAATCTGACCGGAATCGATCCGGGCTGGGCGCCTGCCGGAGGCTGTGGTGCCAACCCGCGGTGAGCCCTTTCTATCTGTAGGTCTTTTGCGGCCGGTATATCAAGGTTGTCTCTAAGCAGCTTCTCCACGGAGGGAATCATCAATCCGGGTTTACCTTCAGTTCCTTCGGGAACTCCGTAAATCCTCACATTTTCCCTTCTTGAGCGGCCTTCTTGGTCTATCAGCTTCCACTGGAGCTGTTCTTGCAGCTTTAGCATTTCTGCTATCACTTCCTCTGCTTTTTGTAGCGTCTCTTCAATTCCAACAATCCTCGGTTCGGCTTCATCTATCCTTGAGTTAGTTTTTACTATTTCTCCTTTAATAACTTTGAAGGTATGTGTCGTGAATTAGCTAAGATAGACTGGCAAATGACACTTAAAGGATTGACGGTGGATATGCAATGGCGAGCATTTAAAGATTGCATGAATGAACTACAACAATTGTTCATCCCAGTTTGACAAAAGAATAAATCAAGGAAGGTAGTGCACCCGTGGCTGACAAGAGAAATTAGGGATAGTATCAATTCCAAAGAAGAAGCATACAAATTAGCCAGAAAAAGTGGCTCACCTGAGGACTGGGAGAAATTCAGAGTTCAGCAAAGGAGGACAAAGGAAGGGGAAAAAAGATTATGAGAGAAAACTGGCAGGGAGCATAAAAACGGACTGTAATAGCTTTTATAGATATGTAAAAAGGAAAAGACTGGTAAAGACAAATGTAGGTCCCCTACAGACAGAAACAGGTGAATTGATTATGGGGAGCAAGGACATGGCAGACCAATTGAATAATTACTTTGGTTCTGTCTTCACTAAGGAGGACATAAATGATCTTCCAGAAATAGTAGGGGACAGAGGGTCCAGTGAGATGGAGGAACTGAGAGAAATACATGTTAGTAGGGAAGTGGTGTTAGGTAAATTGAAGGGATTAAAGGCAGATAAATCCCCAGGGCCAGATGGTCTGCATCCCAGAGTGCTTAAGGAAGTAGCCCAAGAAATAGTGGATGCATTAGTAATAATTTTTCAAAATTCATTAGATTCTGAACTAGTTCCTGAGGATTGGAGGGTGGCTAATGTAACCCCACTTTTTAAAAAAGGAGGGAGAGAGAAACCGGGGAATTATAGACCGGTTAGCTTAACGTCGGTGGTGGGGGAACTGCTGGAGTCAGTTATCAAAGATGTGATAACAGCACATTTGGAAAGCGATGAAATCATCGGACAAAATCAGCATGGATTTGTGAAAGGAAAATCATGTCTGACAAATCTCATAGAATTTTTTGAGGATGTAACTAGTAGAGTGGATAGGGGAGAACCAGTGGATGTGGTATACTTGGATTTTCAAAAGGCATTTGACAAGGTCCCACACAGGAGATTAGTGTGCAAACTTAAAGCACACGGTATTGGGGGTAAGGTATTGATGTGGATAGAGAATTGGTTAGCAGACAGGAAGCAAAGAGTGGGAATAAACGGGACCTTTTCAGAATGGCAGGCAGTGACTAGTGGGGTACCGCAAGGCTCAGTGCTGGGACCTTAGTTGTTTACAATATATATTAATGACTTGGATGAGGGAATTAAATGCAGCATCTCCAAGTCTGCGGATGACATGAAGCTGGGCGGCAGTGTTAGCTGTGAGGAGGATGCTAAGAGGATGCAGGGTGACTTGGATAGGTTGGGTGAGTGGGCAAATTCATGGCAGATGCAATTTAATGTGGATAAATGTGAAGTTATCCACTTTGGTGGCAAAAATAGGAAAACAGATTATTATCTGAATGGTGGCCGATTAGGAAAAGGGGAGGTGCAACGAGACCTGGGTGTCATTATACACCAGTCATTGAAAGTGGGCATGCAGGTGCAGCAGGCGGTGAAAAAGGCGAATGGTATGCTGGCATTTATAGCGAGAGGATTCGAGTACAGGAGCAGGGAGGTACTACTGCAGTTGTACAAGGCCTTGGTGAGACCACACCTGGAGTATTGTGTGCAGTTTTGGTCCCCTAATCTGAGGAAAGACATCTTTGCCATAGAGGGAGTACAAAGAAGGTTCACCAGATTGATTCCTGGGATGGCAGGACTTTCATATGAAGAAAGACTGGATGATCTAGGCTTGTACTCGTTGGAATTTAGATTGAGGGGGGATCTGATTGAACCGTATAACATGCTAAAGGGATTGGACAGGCTAGATTCAGGAAGATTGTTCCCGATGTTGGGGAAGTCCAGAACGAGGGGTCACAGTTTGAGGATAAAGGGGAAGGCTTTTAGGACTGAGATTAGGAAAAACTTCTTCACACATAGGGTGGTGAATCTGTGGAATTCTCTGCCACAGGAAACAGTTGAGGCCGGTTCATTGGCTATATTTAAGAGGGAGTTAGATATGGCCCTTGTGGCTACGGGGATCAGGGGGTATGTAGGGAAGGCTAGTGCAGGGTTCTGAGTTGGATGATCAGCCATGATCATAATAAATGGCGGTGCAGGCTTGAAGGGCCGAATGGCCTACTCCTGCACCTATTTTCTATGTTTCTATGTTAATATCCTCCAGCTGTTTGTTGTTATCTTGTCGGAACTCGCAAATCTCTTCGAGAATCAAAGACAGAGTCACCGATTCCTGCTCATTATCTCCGTCCTGGCTTGCCATTGGGGAGCTGGGCCCGTCGCCTTGCTGCGTCTCTTTATGTTTATCAGCCTTCGGAGCAGACTTTTTAATCTTGATCTTAGACATCATCCTTGCCCCTTTTATTAATATAGTTATACAATATTAAGTATTCGTCTAAATTCGATTTTGGGGCAGTTTACCTTCTTTTTGGCCGAGAGACCTTTTCCTTACGCCACCATTCCCTTGATGACCAGGAAGTACCCCCCCCCACGATATCCCCACTCCACCAATCTCATTCCTGCACCCCACACCTCCCATTTCAACCTCCTACCCAAGATCCACAAACCAGCTTGTCTAGGTAGACCCATTATTTCAGCTTGTATCTGCTCCACTGAACTCATATCTGCATATCTCAACCCTGTTTTATACCCCCCTATTTCAGTCCCTTCCTACCTACCTCTGTAACATTTCACATGCTCTGAATTTTTTCGATGATTTCAATCTCCCTGCCCCCATCATCTCATTTTCACTATGGATGCCCAGTGCCTATACACCTTATCCCCCATCACGAAGGCCCCAAAGCTCTTTGTTTCCTTCTGGACACCAGACCCAACCAGTTCCCCTCCACCACCACTCTCCTCCGTCTTGTGGAACTCGTTCTCACTCTTAATAATTTCTCTTTCAGTTCCTCCCACTTCCCTCAAACAAAAGGTGTAGCCATGGGCCATTGCATGGGTCCCAGATATCCCTGTCATTTTGTCGCCTACGTGGAACAGTCCATGTTCCAAGCCTACACTAGTGTCCATCCCCCAGATTTCCAACACTTCATTGATGACTGCATTGGTGCTGTTTCTTTCATCCATGCTGAGCACGTTGACTTCAGCAATTTTGCCTCCAACTTCCACCCTGCCCTCAAATTTACCTGGTCTATTTCCAACACTTCCCTCCCCTTTCTGGAGCTCACTGTCTCTATCTCTGGAGACAGCTCATCTGCTGACGTCTGTTTTAAACCCACAGACTCTCACAGCTACCTGGAATATATCTCTTCCAACACTGTTACTTGTAAAAATGCCATCTCCTTCTCTCAATTCCTCCATCTCCAGCGCATCCGCACTCAGGATGAAATTTTTCATTCCAGGATGAAGGAGATGTCCTCCTTTTTCAAAAAAGGGGCTTCCCTTCTTCCACCATAAATGCGGCCCTCAACCGCATCTCTTCCATTTAGCATACATCTGCCCTCACCCCATCCTCCCACCCTCCCTACCAGGGATAAGTTTCCTCTTACCACCCCACCAACCTCCACGTCGGGCACAAAATTCTCCGATATTTCCGCCATCTCCAATGGGATCAAGCGCACCTTTCCCTGAGACAACATGTCATAACCCACAGACGATGGTGAGATGGATGAAGTCAGATTACATCATTCTGACTCCAACCATAGACCATGTTGAGATTGTGCTCAGATTACATCATTCTTTCTCTACTCACAGACGAGGTTGATTTGGATGTAGTCAGATCACATCATTCTGTCTCTACCCACAGATGATGTTGATTTGAATGTGTTCGGATCACGTCATTCTGTCTCTCCCCATAGACAATTGTGAGATGGATGTCATGAGAGCACATCATTCTGACTCTACCCACAGACGATGGTGAGATGGATGTTGTCAGATTACATCAATCTGACTCTACCCACAGGCGATGTTGAGATTGCGGTCAGATCACATCATTCTGACTCTACAGACAGATGATGTTGATTTGGTTGCAGTCAGATCACATCATTCTGACGCTACAAACAGATGATGGTGAGATGGATGAGGTTTGATCACATTATTCTGTCTCTACCCACAAATGGATGGTGAGATGGATGTTGTCAGATCACTTCATTCTGACTCTACGCACAGATGATGGTGAGATGAAGGTGGTCAGATCACATCAATCTGACTCTACACACAGACGATTTTGAGATTGTGGTCAGATCGCATCATTATGACGCTAAGCAGAGAAGCTGGCGAGATGGATGTAGTCAGATCACATCATTCTGAATCTACCCACAGACATTGTTGACTTGTATGTGATCAGATCACATCATTCTGATGCTACCCACAAGACGATGGTGAGTTGGATATGGTCAGATCACGTTATTCTGACTGTACCCACAGATGATGTTGATTTGGATGTGGTCAGATCACATCATTCTGAACCTACCCACAGACAATGGTGTGAAGGATGTAGTTAGATCACATCATTCTGTCTCTACACACAGACGATGGTGAGATGGATGTGGTCAGATCATATCATACTTACTCTACCCACAGACGACTTTGAGATTGTGGTCAGATTGCATCATTCTGAGTCTACCCACAGACGATGTTGAGATTGTTGTCAGACATATCATTCTGACACTACACACAGACGATGGTGAGATGGATGTGGTTTGATCACAATCATTCTATCTCTACCCACAAATGGATGGTGAGATGGATGTTGTCAGATCACTTCATTCTGACTCTACACACAGATGATGGTGCGATGAAGGTGGTCAGATCACATCATTCTGACTATACCCATAGACAATGTTGAGATTGCGGTCAGATCATATCATTCTGACTCTATCCACAGACGATGGTGAGATGGATATGCTCAGATCACATCATTCTAACTCTACCACAGACGATACAAAGATTGTGGTCATATTACAGGATCATTCTGACTCCACCCACAGACGATGTTGAGATTGTGGTCAGATCGCACCATCCTGATTCTACCCAGAGACGATGTTGAGATTGTTGTCAGATCATATCATTCTGACGCTAAGCACAGAAGATGTGAGATGGATGTGGTCATATCACATCAGTCTGAATCTACCCGCAGACATTGTTGACTTGTATGTGGTCAGATCACATCATTCTGACTCTAACCACAAGACGATGGTGAGTTGGATGTGGTCAGATCAAATTATTCTGACTGTACTCACAGACGATGTTGATTTTGATGTGGTCAGATCATATCATACTGAACCTACCCAGAGACAATGGTGTGAAGGATATAGTTAGTTCACATCATTTTGTCTCTACCCACAGACGATGGTGAGATGGATGTGGTCAGATCTTATCATACTGACTCTACCCGCAGATGACTTTGAAATTGTGGTCAGATCACATCATTCTGAGTCTACCCACAGAGGAAGTTGAGATTCTTGTCAGATCATATCATTCTGACGCTACACACAGACGATGATGAGATGGATGTGGTTTGATCACATCATTCTGTCTCTACCCACAAATGAATGGTGAGATGGATGTTGTCAGATCAATTCATTCTGACTCTACGCACAGATGATGGTGAGATGAAGGTGGTCAGATCACATCACTCTGTCTCCACCAATAGCCGATGGTGAGATGGATGTTGTCAGTTCACATTATTCTGACTCTATCCACAGACGATGGTGAGATGGATATGCTCAGATCACATCATTCTGACTACCGCAGACGATATTGAGATTGTGGTCATATTACAGGATGATTCTGACTCTACCCACAGACGATGTTGAGATTGTGTTCAGATCGCATCATTCTGACTCTACTATCAGTCTATGTGGTGATCGTGGTCAGATCTTGTCATTCTGTTTCTACCCACAGATGATGTTGATCTGGATGTGGTCAGATCACATCATTCTCATTCGATCCATGTGTTTAGTCATAGTTATAGTCCTAGTCATACTTTATTGATCCAGGGGGAAATTGGTTTTCATTACAGTTGTACTATAAATAATAAATAGTAATAGAACCATAAACAGTCAAATAGTAATATGTAAATTATGCAGGTAAATTATGAAATAAGTCCAGGACTAGCCTATTGGCTCAGGGTATCTGACCCTCCAGTGGAGGAGTTGTAAAGTTTGATGGCCACAGGCAGGAATGACTTCCTATGACGCTCTGTGTTGCATCTCGGTGGAATGAGTCTCTGGCTGAATGCACTCCTGTGCCCACCCAGTACATTATGTAGTGGATGGGAGACATTGTCCAAGATGGTCTGCAACTTAGACAGAATCTTCTTTTCTGACACCACTTTGAGAGAGTCCAGTTCCATCCCCACAACATCACTGGCCTTACGAATGACTTTGTTGATTCTGTTGGTGTCTGTCTCCCTCAGCCTGCTGCCCCAGCAGACAACAGCAAACACGATAGCACTGGCCACCGCAGACTCGTAGAACATTCTCAGCATCGTCCGGCAGATGTTACTGGACCTCAGTCTCCTCAGGATATAGAGACAACATTCTGTCACAACCCACAGACGATGGTGAGATGGATGATGTCAGATTACTTCATCCTGACTCCAACCATAGACGATGTCGAAATTGTGGTCAGATTACATCATTCTTTCTCTACCCACAGAAGATGTTGATTTGGATGTGGTCAGAAAACATCATTCTGACTCTACCCACAGATGATGTTGATTTGAATGTGGTCGGATCACATCATTCTGTCTCTCCCCATAGACAATTCTGAGATGAATGTTAGCAGATCACATCAATCTGACTCTACCCATAGATGATGTTGAGATTGTGGTCAGATCACATCATTCTGACTCTACTCACAGACGATGTTGAGATTGTGGTCAGATCGCATCATTCTGACTTTACAGACAGACGATGTTGATTTGGATGCAGTCAGATCACATCATTCTAATGCTACAACCAGTCGATGGTGAGATGGATGTGGTTTGATCACATCAATATGACTCTACACACAGATGATATTGAGATTGTGGTCAGATTGCATCATTCTGAGACTACACACAGACCATGTTGAGATTATGGTCAGATCCCATCATCCTGACTCTACCCACAGATGATGCTGAGATGGTTGTCAGATCATACCATTCTGATGCTAAGCACAGAAGATGGTGAGATGGATGTGGTCAATTCACATCATTCTGACTCTACTCACAGACTTTGTTGACTAGTATGTGGTCAGATCACTTCATTCTGACGCTACCCACAAGACGATGGTGAGTTGTATGTGGTCAGATCATGTTATTCTGACTGTACCCACAGATGATGTTGATTTGGATGAGGTCAGATCATATCATTCTGAACCTACCCACAGACAATAGTGTGAAGGATGTAGTTAGATCACATTATTCTGCCTCTACACACAGACGATGGTGAGATGGATGTGGTCAGATCATATCATTCTTACTCTACCCACAGACGACTTTAGGATTGTGGTCAGATCACATCATTCTGAGTCTACCCACAGACGATGTTGAGATTGTTGTCAGACATATCATTCTGACACTACACACAGACGATGGTGAGATAGATGTGGTTTGATCACAATCATTCTGTCTCTACCCATAAATGGATGGTGAGATGGATGTTGTCAGATCACTTCATTCTGACTCTACGCACAGATGATGGTGAGATGAAGGTTGCCAGATCACATCATTCTGACTATACCCACAGACAATTTTGAGATTGTGGTCAGATCACATCGTTCTAACTCTTTCCACAGATGATGGAGAGATAGATGTGGTTAGATCACATTATTCTGTCTCTACCCACAGACGATGGTGAGATTGTGGTCAGATCACATCATTCAGACTCAGCCCACAGACGATATTCATTTGGATGTGGTCAGATCACATTATTCTGACTCTACCGCAGATGATATTCAGATTGTGGTCAGATCGCATCATTCTGACACTCATCACAGCCGATGTTGAGATTGTGGTCAGATCACATCATTCTGACTCCACCCACAGACGATATTCATTTGTAGGTGGTCAGATCGCATCATACTGACTCTACACACAGACAATGGGGAGGTGGATGTGGTCAGATCACATCATTCTGTCTCTACCCTCAGACGATTTTGAGATGGATGTTATCAGATCACATCATTCTGATTCTACTCACAGATGATGGTGAGATGGATGTGGTCACATCACATCATTCTGTCTCTATCCACAGACGATGGTGAGATTGATGTTGTCAGATTACATCATTCTGACCCCACACATAGATGATGTTGAGATTGTAGCCAGATCGCATCATTCTGACTCTACCCACAGGTGAGTTTGATTGGGATGTGGTCAGTTCACATCATTCTGACTCTACTCACAAACGATGTTGAGATTATAGTTAGATCGCATAATTCTGACTCTAACCACAGACGATGTTCATTTGGATGTGGTTGGATCGCATCATTCAGAGTCTACCCACAGACGATGTTGAATTGGATGTGGTCAGATCACATCATTCAGCGTCCACACACGGATGATGTTTAGATTGTTGTCAGATCGCATCATTCTGATTCTACCCACAGATGTTGTTGACATGTATATGTTCAGATCACATCACTCTGACACTACCCACAGACGATGTTGAGATTGTGATCAGATCACATCATTTTGACTCTACCGACATATGATGATGAGATGGATGTGGTCAGATCACATCATTGTGACTCTACCCACAAACGATGTTGAGATTGTGGACAGATCCTGTCATTCTGACTCTACCCGCAGATGATATTAATTTGGATGTGTTTAGATCACATCAGTCTGTCTCTACCCACAGACGATGGTGAGATGGATGTTGTTAGATTATATCATCTAATGTCTACCCATAGACGATGTTGAGATTGTGGTCAGAGCACAGCATTCTGACTATAGCCACAGACGATTCTGAGATTGTGTTCAAATCGCATCATTCTGACTCTACCCACAGACGATTTTGATTTGGATGTGGTCAGATCAGATCATTTTGTTTCTACCCCCATACGATTGTGAGATGTATGATATCAAATCACATCACTCTGACCTACCCACAGACGATGCTGATCTCAGCATCAGCATTCAGAGCACAGCATTCTGACTCTACACACAGACGATGTTGAGATTGTGTGTCAGATCGCATCATTCTGACTCTACCCACAGACGATGTTGATTTGGATGTGGTCAGATCACATCATTATGACTCTACACACAGAGGATGTTAAGATAGTGGTCAGATCGAATCATTCTCTCACTACCCGGAGATGATTCTGAAATGGATACTATCAGATCACATCATTCTGACTCTACACACAGACGTTGTTGAGATGGATGTGTTTAGAGCACATCATTCTGTCTCCACCCACAGACGATGGCGAGATGGATGTTGTCTGATTACATCAATCTGACACTACACATAGACGATGTTGAGATTGTGGTCGGATCACATCATTCTGACTCTACCCACAGACGACGTTGATTTAGATGTCATCAGATCACGTCATTCTGAGTCTACCCCCAGAGGATGTTGATTCAGATGTTGTCAGATCGCATCATTCTGACTCTACCCACAGACAAGTTTGATTGGGATGTGGTCAGTTCACATTATTCTGACTCTACCCACAAACGATGCTGAGATGGATGTGGTTAGATTATATCATTCTGTCTCTTCCCACAGACGATGGTGAGATGGATGTTTTCAGATCACATCATTCTGACTCTACGCACAGATGATGGTGCGAAAGATGTGGTCAGATCACATCATTCTGACTCTACCCACAGACGATCCTGAGATTGTTATCGGATCACATCATTCTAACACTAAGCACAAACGACGTTGATTTGAATGTGGTCAGATCACATCATTCTAACTCTTCGCTCAGACGATGGTGAGATGGATGTGGTCAGATCACATCATTCTGATTTTACTCACAAATGACGGTGATTTAGATGTGGTCAAATAACATTATTCTGACACCTCCCACAGATGATTTTGAGATTGTAGTCAGATCGCATCATTTGGAGTCAACCCACAGACGATTTTGATTTGCACGTGGTCAGATCGCATCATTTTGACTCTACCCACAGATGATGTTGATTTGGATGTGGTCAGATTGTATGATTCTGAGTCTACCCACAGACGATGATGACATTGTGGTCAGATCGCATCATTCTGATTCTACCCACAGACAATGTTGAGAGTGTGGTCAGATTGCAACATTCTGACTCTACGCACAGACGATTTTGAGATTGTGGTCAGATCATATCATTCCGACTCTAAGCACCGTTGATTGTGAGATGGATGTGGTCAGTTCACATCATTCTGTCTCTACCCACAGATGATGGTGAGATGGATGTTTTCAGATCACATCATTCTGACTCTTCGCTCAGACGATGGTGAGATGGATGTGGTCAGATCACATCATTCTGATTCTACTCACAGATGACAGAGAGATGTATGTGATCAGATAACATTATTCTAACACCTCCCGCAGATGATGTTGAGACTGTAGTCAGATCGCATCATTCTGACTCCACGCACAGACGATATTGAGATTGCTGTCTGATCATACAATTCTGAATTCAAGAACAGAAGATGCTGAGGTGGATGTAGTCCGGTCACATTATTCTTTCTCTACCCACAGACGATGGTGAGATGAATGTGGTCAAATCACATCATTCTGATTCTACCTACAGACGTTGTTGACTTGTATGTTGTCAGATCACATCATTCTGATTCTACCCACAAACGATGGTGAGATGGATGTGGGCTGAGCACATCTTTCTGACTCTGCCCACTGCTGATGTTGAGTCTACCCACAGACCAGTCTGAGATTGTGGTCAGATCACATCATTCTGACTCTGCACACAGACGATGTTGAGATTGTGGTCAGATCGCATCATACTGACTCTACCCACAGAAAATATTGATTTGGAAGTAGTGAGATCACATCATTCTAACTCTACACACAGACCATCGTGAGATGGTTTGGTTAGAACACAGTATTCTGTCTCTACCCACAGACAATGATGAGATGGATGTTGTCAGATCATATCATTCTGACTATACCCACAGACGATGTTGAGATTGTGGTCAGATCGCATCATTCTGATTCTACCCATAGGCGATTGTGAGATCGATTTGATTAGAGCACATCATTCTGATTCTATGAACAGACAATGGTGAGATGGATGTGGTCAGATCACATCATTCTGTCTCTGCCACAGACGATACTGTGAATGTGTTCAGATCGCATCATTCTGGCTCTACCCACAGACAATCTTGAGATTGTGGTCAGAGTGCATCATTCCGACTCTACCCACAGACTATGTTGATTTGGATGTAATCAGATCTTTCAATCTGACTCGACCCACAGACGATGGTGAGATTGTTGACAGATCTTGTCATGCTGACTCTACTCACAGATGATGTTGATTTTGATGTGGTCAGATCGCATCATTCTCAGTCTACCCACAGACCATGTTGAGATTGTGGTCAGATCATATTATTCTGACTCTACACACAGACAACGTTGATTTGGATGTAGTGAGATCACATCATACTAACTCTACACACAGACCATCGTGAGATGGATGTGGTTAGAACACATTAATCTGTCTCTACCCACAGACAATGGTGAGATGGATGTTGTCAGATCACATCATTCTGACTCTAGGCGGAGACGATATTGAGATTGTGTTCAGATTGCATCATTCTGACTCTACCCACAGACAATGTTGAGATTATGGTCAGATCGCATCATTCTGACTCTACCCACAGAGGATGGTGAAATGGATGTGGTCAGATCGCATCATTCTGACTCTACACACAGACGATGTTGCGATTGTGGTCAGATCTCATCATACTGATTCTACCCACAGACGTTGTTGACATGTATGTGTTCAGATCACATCATTCTGACTCTACCCACAGACGATCCTGAGATTGTTATCGGATCGCATCATTCTAACACTAAGCACAGACGATGTTGATTTGAATGTGGTCAGATCACATCATGCTGACTCTTCACTGAGACGATGGTGAGATGGATGTGGTCAGATCACATCATTCTGATTCTACTCACAAATGATGGTGATTTAGATGAGGTCAAATAACATTATTCTGACACCTCCCACAGATGACTTTGAGATTGTAGTCAAATCGCATCATTCTGAGTCAACCCACAGACGATTTTGATTTGCATGTGGTCAGATCACATCATTTTGACTCAACCCACAGATGATGTTGATTTGGATGTGGTCAGATCGCATGATTCTGAGTCTACCCACAGACGTTGTCGACATGTATGCGTTCAGATCACATCATTCTGACTCAACCCACAGATGATGTTGAGATTGTGGTCAGATTGCAACATTCTGACTCTACGCACAGATGATGGTGAGATGTCTGTGTTCAGCTCACATCATTCTGACTCTACCCACAGGCGATTTTGAGATTGTGGTCAGATCATGACATTCTGACTCTGAGCACAGTTGATTCTGAGATGGATGTGGTCAGTTCACATGATTCTGTCTCTACCCACTGACGATTGTGAGATGGATGTGGTTAGATCACACAATTCCGAATTTACTCACAGACGATGGTGAGATGCACGTTTTCAGATGACGTCATTCAGATTCTACCCACAGACGTTGTTGACTGGCATGTGGTCAGATTACAACTTTTTGACTCTACCCACAGATGATATTGAGATTGTGGTCAGATCACATCATTCTGACTCTACCCACATACGATGTTGAGATTGTGGTCAGATTGTAACTTTCTGACTCTACCCACAGAGGATGGTGAAATGGATGTGGTCAGATCACATCATTCTGACTCTACACACAGACGATGTTGTGATTGTGGTCAGATCTCATCATACTGATTCTACCCACAGACGTTGTTGACATGTATGTGTTCAGATCACATCATTCTGACTCTACCCACAGACGATGTTGAGATTGTGGTCAGATTGCAACATTCTGACTCTACGCACAGACGATGTTCAGATTGTGGTCAGATCTCATCATACTGACTACCCACAGACAATGTTGATTTGGATGTAGTCAGATCACATCATTCTAACTCTACACACAGACCATCGTGAGATGGATGTGGTTAGAACACATTATTCTGTCTCTACCCACAGATGATTGTGAGATGGATGTTGTCAGATCACATCATTCTGACTCTACACGGAGACAAAGATGAGATGGTTATGGTTATATCACATTATTCTGTCTCTACCCACAGACGATGGTGAGATGGATGTGGTCAGATCACATCATTCTGTCTCTACCCTCAGACGATTTTGAGATGGATGTTATCAGATCACATCATTCTGATTCTACTCACAGATGATGGTGAGATGGATGTGGTCACATCACATCATTCTGTCTCTATCCACAGTCGATGGTGAGATTGATGTTGTCAGATTACATCATTCTGACCCTACACATAGACGATGTTGAGATTGTGGTCAGATTGCATCATTCTTACTCTACCCACAGAGGATAGTGAGATGGATGTGGTTAGATCACATCATTCTGTCTCTACCCACAGATGATGGTGAGATGGATGATGTCAGATCATATCATTCTGACTATTCCCACAGACGATGTTGAGATTGTGGTCAGATCGCATCATTCTGACTCTACCCACAGACGATATTGATTTGGTTGTATTCAGATCACTTCCATCTGACTCTACACACAGACAATGGTGAGATGGATGTGGTTGATCACATCATTCTGTCTCTAACCACAGACGATGGTGAGATGGATGTTTTCAGATCACATCATTCTGACTCTTCGCTCAGACGATGGTGAGACGGATGTGGTCAGACTCATCATTCTGATTCTACTCACAGACGACGGTAAGATGGATGCGGTCAGACAACATTATTCTGACACGTCCCACAGGATGATGTTGAGACTGTAGTCAGATTGCATCATTCTGACTCCACCCATAGATGATATTGAGATTGTTGTCAGATCATAAAAGACTGACTCTAAGAACAGAAGATGGTTAGATGGATGTAGTCAGTTCACATTATTCTGTCTCTACCCACAGACGATGGTGACAGGGATGTGGTCAAATCACATCATTCTGATTCTACCCACAGATGATGTTGACTTGTAGGTCATCAGATCACATCATTCTAATTCTGCCCACAAACGATGGTGAGATGGATGTGGTCACACCACATCTTTCTGACTCTACCCACAGATGATGTTGAGATTGTACTCAGATCACATCATTCTGGCGCTACACACAGACAATGTTGAGATTTTGATCAAATCGCATCATTCTGACTCTACATACAGATGATGTTGATTTGGATGTGGTCAAATCACATCATTCTGACTTTACACAGAGACGATTGGGAGATGGATGTGTATAGAGCACATCATTCTGTTTCTACCCACAGACGATGGTGAGATTGATGTTGTCACATTACATCATTCTGACTCTACACATAGATGATGTTGAGATTGTGGTCAGATCACGTCATTCTGACTCTACCCACAGAAAATGTTGATTTGGCTGTCATCAGACCACAACATTTTGATTCTACTCACAGACGATGGTGAGATGGATGTGGTCAGATCACATCATTCTAACACTACCCACAGACGATGTTGAGATTGTGGTCAGATTGCATCATTCTGACTCTACCCACAGAGGATGATGAGATGGATGTGGTTAGATCACATCATTCTGACTATACCCACAGAAAATGTTGATTTGGCTGTCATCAGACAACATCATTCTGACTCAACACACGGACGATGGTGAGATGAATGTGGTCAGATCACATCATTCTGATTCTACTCACAGACGATGTTGAGATTGTGGTCAGATCGTATTATTCTGACTCTAAGCACAGACGATTGTGAGATGGATGTTGTCAGTTCACATCATTCTGACTCCACCCACTGGCGATGATCAGATGGATGTGGTTAGATCACGTCATTCAGACTCTACTCTCAGACGATGGTGAGATGCATGTGTTCAGATCATATCATTCTGACTCTACCCGCAGACGATTTTGAGATTGTGGTCAAATCACATCATTCTGACTATACCCACAGTCGATGTTGAGATTGTGGTCAGATCGCATCATTCTGACTCTACCCACAGACGATGTTGATTTGGTTGTAATCAGATCACTTCCATCTGACTCTACACACAGACAATGGTGAGATGCATGTGGTCAGATCACATCATTCTGTCTCTACCCACAGATGATTTTGAGATGGATGTTGTCAGATCACATCATTCTGACAGTACCCATAGACGATGTTGAGATTGTGTTCAGATCTCATCATTCTGACTCTACACACAGATGGTCTTGATTGGGATGTGGTCAGTTCACATCATTCTGTCTCTACCCACAAACAATGGTGAGATGGATGTGTTTAGATCACATCATTCTGTCTCCACCCACAGACAATTTTGAGATGGATGTGGTCAGGTCACATCATTCTGACTCTACCACAGACGATATTGAGATTGCGGTCATATCATAGAATCATTCTGAGTCTACCCATCGACAATGTTGAGATTGTGGTCAGATTGCAACATTGTGACTCTACGCACAGACGATGGTGAGATGTATGAGTTCAGCTCACATCATTCTGACTCTAGACACAGATGATTTTGAGATTGTGGTCAGATCATATCATTCTGACTCTAAGCACAGTTGATTGTGAGATGGATGTGGTCAGTTCACATCATTCTGTCTCTACCCACGGACGATTGTGAGATGGATGTGGATAGATCACACAATTCCGAATTTACTCACAGATGATGGTGAGATGCATGTTTTCAGATGACATCATTCAGATTCTACCCACAGATGTTGTTGACTGGATTGTGGTCAGATCACATCATCCTGACTCTACTCACAAACGATGTTGAGATTGTGGTCAGATTGCATCATTCTGACTCTACCCACAGACGATGTTGATTTGGTTGTAATCAGATCACTTCCATCTGACTCTACACACAGACAATGGTGAGATGCATGTGGTCAGATCACATCATTCTGTCTCTACCCACAGATGATTTTGAGATGGATGTTGTCAGATCACATCATTCTGACAGTACCCATAGACGATGTTGAGATTGTGTTCAGATCTCATCATTCTGACTCTACACACAGATGGTCTTGATTGGGATGTGGTCAGTTCACATCATTCTGTCTCTACCCACAAACAATGGTGAGATGGATGTGTTTATATCACATCATTCTGTCTCCACCCACAGACAATTTTGAGATGGATGTGGTCAGGTCACATCATTCTGACTCTACCACAGACGATATTGAGATTGCGGTCATATCATAGAATCATTCTGAGTCTACCCATCGACAATGTTGAGATTGTGGTCAGATTGCAACATTGTGACTCTACGCACAGACGATGGTGAGATGTATGAGTTCAGCTCACATCATTCTGACTCTAGACACAGATGATTTTGAGATTGTGGTCAGATCATATCATTCTGACTCTAAGCACAGTTGATTGTGAGATGGATGTGGTCAGTTCACATCATTCTGTCTCTACCCACGGACGATTGTGAGATGGATGTGGATAGATCACACAATTCCGAATTTACTCACAGATGATGGTGAGATGCACGTTTTCAGATGACATCATTCAGATTCTACCCACAGATGTTGTTGACTGGATTGTGGTCAGATCACATCATCCTGACTCTACTCACAAACGATGTTGAGATTGTGGTCAGATTGCATCATTCTGACTCTACCCACAGAGGATAGTGAGATAGATGTGGTTAGATCACATCATTCTGACTCTGTGCACAGACGATGGTGAGATAGATGTGGTCAGATCATATCATTCTGACTCTACCCGCAGACGATTTTGAGATTCTGGTCAAATCGCATCATTCTGACTATACCCACAGACGATGTTGAGATTGTGGTCAGATCGCATCATTCTGACACTACCCACAGATGATGTTGATTTGGATGGAATCAGATCACTTCAATCTGACTCTACACACAGACGATGGTGAGATGGATGTGGTTGATCACATCATTCTGTCTCTAATCACATACGATGGTGAGATGGATGTTGTCAGATCTCATCATTCTGACTCTACGCATAGACGATGGTGAGATGCATGTGGTCAGATGTCATCATTCTGTCTCTAACCGCAGACGATTTTGAGATGGATGGTGTCAGATCACATCATTCTGACTCTACCCTTAGACCATGTTGAGATTGTGGTCAAATCTCATCATTCTGACTCTACACACAGACGATGTTGAGGTTTTGGTCAAATAGCATCATTCTGACTCTACACACAGACGATTGTGAGATAGATGTGCTTAGAGAACATCATTCTGTCTCTACCCACAGACGATGGTGAGATTGATGTTGTCACATTACATCATTCTGACGCTACACATAGATGATGTTGAGATTGTGGTCTGAATACGTCATTCTGACTCTACCCACAGAAAATGTTGATTTGGCTGCCATCAGACCACAACATTCTGACTCCACGCACGGACGATGATGAGATGGATGTGGTCAGATCACATCATTCTGATTCTACTCACAGACGACGGTGAGATGGATGTGGTCAGGTCAAATCATTCTAACACTACCCACAGACGATGTTGAGATTGTATTTAGATCACATCATTCTGTCTCTACCCATAGACGATGTTGAGATGGACATGGTCAGGTCACATCATTCTGATTCTACTGCAGACGATATTGAGATTGCGGTCATATCGCAGAATCTTTCTGAGTCTACCCATAGACGATGTTGAGATTGTGGTCAGATTGCACCATTCTGACTCTGCCCACAGAGGATGATGAGATGGATGTGGTTAGATCACATCATTCTGTCTCTACCCACAGAGGATGATGGGATGGATGTTGTCAGATCATATCATTCTGACTATACCCACAGACAATGTTGAGATTGTGGTCAGATCGCATCATTCTGACTCTACCCATAGACGATTGTCAGATCGATTTGATCAGAGCACATCATTCTGACTCTATGCACAGACGATGGTGAGATGGATTTTGTCAGATCATATCATTCTCACTATACCCACATATGATGTTGAGATTGTGGTCAGATCGCATCATTCTGACTCTACCCACAAGACAATGTTGATTTGGATGTAATCAGATCACTTCAATCTGACTCTACCACAGACGATGTTGAGGTTTTGGTCAAAACGCATCATTCTGACTCTACGCACAGATGATAATGAGATGCATATGGTCAGATCACATCATTCTGTCTCTACCCACAGACGATTTTGTGATGGATGTTGTCAGATCACATCATTCTGACTTTACCCATAGACGATGTTGAGATTGTGGTGAGATCTCATGATTCTGACTCTACACCCAGACGATGTTGAGATTGTGGTCAGATCGCATCATTGTGACTCTACCCACAAGACGATGTAGATTTGGAGGTAATCAGATCACTTCAATCTGACTCTACCACAGACGATGGTGAGATGGATATTGTCAGATCTCATCATTCTGACTCTACACACAGACGATTGCGAGATGGATGTGCTTAGAGCACATCATTCTGTCTCTACCCACAGACGATAGTGACATTGATGTTGTCAGATTACATCATTCTGACTCTACACATAGACGATGTTGAGATTGTGGTCGGATCACATCATTCTGACTCTACCCAGAGAAAATGTTGGTTTGGCCGTCACCAGACCACATCATTCTGACTCAACGCATGGACGATGGTGAGATGGGTGTGGTCAGATCACATCATTCTGTCTCTACCCACAGACGATAGTGACATTGATGTCGTCAGATTACATCATTCTGACTCTACACATAGACGATGTTGAGATTGTGGTCGGATCACATCATTCTGACTCTACCCATAGACGATTGTCAGATCGATTTGATTAGAGCACATCATTCTGACTCTATGCACAGACGATGCTGAGATGGATGTGATCAGTTCACATCATTCTCCCTCTTCCCACAGATGATGGTGAGGTGGATTTTGTCAGATCATATCATTCTCACTATACCCACAGACGATGTTGAGATTGTGGTCAGATCGCATCATTCTGTCTCTACCCACAGACGATGGTGAGATTGATGTTGTCACATTACATCATTCTGACGCTACACATAGATGATGTTGAGATTGTGGTCTGAATACGTCATTCTGACTCTACCCACAGAAAATGTTGATTTGGCTGCCATCAGACCACAACATTCTGACTCAACGCACGGACGATGATGAGATGGATGTGGTCAGATCACATCATTCTGATTCTACTCACAGACGACGGTGAGATGGATGTGGTCAGGTCAAATCATTCTAACACTACCCACAGACGATGTTGAGATTGTATTTAGATCACATCATTCTGTCTCTACCCATAGACGATGTTGAGATGGACATGGTCAGGTCACATCATTCTGATTCTACTGCAGACGATATTGAGATTGCGGTCATATCGCAGAATCTTTCTGAGTCTACCCATAGACGATGTTGAGATTGTGGTCAGATTGCACCATTCTGACTCTACCCACAGAGGATGATGAGATGAATGTTGTCAGATCACATCATTCTGACTTTACCCATAGACGATGTTGAGATTGTGGTGAGATCTCATGATTCTGACTCTACACCCAGACGATGTTGAGATTGTGGTCAGATCGCATCATTCTGACTCTACCCACAAGACGATGTAGATTTGGAGGTAATCAGATCACTTCAATCTGACTCTACCACAGACAATGGTGAGATGGATGTGGTTGATCACATCATTCTGTCTCTAACCACAGACGATGGTGAGATGGATATTGTCAGATCTCATCATTCTGACTCTACACACAGACGATTGCGAGATGGATGTGCTTAGAGCACATCATTCTGTCTCTACCCACAGACGATAGTGACATTGATGTTGTCAGATTACATCATTCTGACTCTACATATAGACGATGTTGAGATTGTGGTCGGATCACATCATTCTGACTCTACCCAGAGAAAATGTTGGTTTGGCCGTCACCAGACCACATCATTCTGACTCAACGCATGGACGATGGTGAGATGGGTGTGGTCAGATCACATCATTCTGTCTCTACCCACAGACGATAGTGACATTGATGTCGTCAGATTACATCATTCTGACTCTACACATAGACGATGTTGAGATTGTGGTCGGATCACATCATTCTGACTCTACCCATAGACGATTGTCAGATCGATTTGATTAGAGCACATCATTCTGACTCTATGCACAGACGATGCTGAGATGGATGTGATCAGTTCACATCATTCTCCCTCTTCCCACAGATGATGGTGAGGTGGATTTTGTCAGATCATATCATTCTCACTATACCCACAGACGATGTTGAGATGGACATGGTCAGGTCACATCATTCTGATTCTACTGCAGACGATATTGAGATTGCGGTCATATCGCAGAATCTTTCTGAGTCTACCCATAGACGATGTTGAGATTGTGGTCAGATTGCACCATTCTGACTCTACCCACAGAGGATGATGAGATGGATGTGGTTAGATCACATCATTCTGTCTCTACCCACAGAGGATGATGGGATGGATGTTGTCAGATCATATCATTCTGACTATACCCACAGACAATGTTGAGATTGTGGTCAGATCGCATCATTCTTACTCTACCCATAGACGATTGTCAGATCGATTTGATCAGAGCACATCATTCTGACTCTATGCACAGACGATGGTGAGATGGATTTTGTCAGATCATATCATTCTCACTATACCCACAGATGATGTTGAGATTGTGGTCAGATCGCATCATTCTGACTCTACCCACAAGACAATGTTGATTTGGATGTAATCAGATCACTTCAATCTGACTCTACCTCAGACGATGTTGAGGTTTTGGTCAAAACGAATCATTCTGACTCTACGCACAGATGATAATGAGATGCATGTGGTCAGATCGCATCATTCTGTCTCTACCCACAGACGATGGTGAGATTGATGTTGTCACATTACATCATTCTGACGCTACACATAGATGATGTTGAGATTGTGGTCTGAATACGTCATTCTGACTCTACCCACAGAAAATGTTGATTTGGCTGCCATCAGACCACAACATTCTGACTCCACGCACGGACGATGATGAGATGGATGTGGTCAGATCACATCATTCTGATTCTACTCACAGACGACGGTGAGATGGATGTGGTCAGGTCAAATCATTCTAACACTACCCACAGACGATGTTGAGATTGTATTTAGATCACATCATTCTGTCTCTACCCATAGACGATGTTGAGATGGACATGGTCAGGTCACATCATTCTGATTCTACTGCAGACGATATTGAGATTGCGGTCATATCGCAGAATCTTTCTGAGTCTACCCATAGACGATGTTGAGATTGTGGTCAGATTGCACCATTCTGACTCTGCCCACAGAGGATGATGAGATGGATGTGGTTAGATCACATCATTCTGTCTCTACCCACAGAGGATGATGGGATGGATGTTGTCAGATCATATCATTCTGACTATACCCACAGACAATGTTGAGATTGTGGTCAGATCGCATCATTCTGACTCTACCCATAGACGATTGTCAGATCGATTTGATCAGAGCACATCATTCTGACTCTATGCACAGACGATGGTGAGATGGATTTTGTCAGATCATATCATTCTCACTATACCCACATATGATGTTGAGATTGTGGTCAGATCGCATCATTCTGACTCTACCCACAAGACAATGTTGATTTGGATGTAATCAGATCACTTCAATCTGACTCTACCACAGACGATGTTGAGGTTTTGGTCAAAACGCATCATTCTGACTCTACGCACAGATGATAATGAGATGCATATGGTCAGATCACATCATTCTGTCTCTACCCACAGACGATTTTGTGATGGATGTTGTCAGATCACATCATTCTGACTTTACCCATAGACGATGTTGAGATTGTGGTGAGATCTCATGATTCTGACTCTACACCCAGACGATGTTGAGATTGTGGTCAGATCGCATCATTGTGACTCTACCCACAAGACGATGTAGATTTGGAGGTAATCAGATCACTTCAATCTGACTCTACCACAGACGATGGTGAGATGGATATTGTCAGATCTCATCATTCTGACTCTACACACAGACGATTGCGAGATGGATGTGCTTAGAGCACATCATTCTGTCTCTACCCACAGACGATAGTGACATTGATGTTGTCAGATTACATCATTCTGACTCTACACATAGACGATGTTGAGATTGTGGTCGGATCACATCATTCTGACTCTACCCAGAGAAAATGTTGGTTTGGCCGTCACCAGACCACATCATTCTGACTCAACGCATGGACGATGGTGAGATGGGTGTGGTCAGATCACATCATTCTGTCTCTACCCACAGACGATAGTGACATTGATGTCGTCAGATTACATCATTCTGACTCTACACATAGACGATGTTGAGATTGTGGTCGGATCACATCATTCTGACTCTACCCATAGACGATTGTCAGATCGATTTGATTAGAGCACATCATTCTGACTCTATGCACAGACGATGCTGAGATGGATGTGATCAGTTCACATCATTCTCCCTCTTCCCACAGATGATGGTGAGGTGGATTTTGTCAGATCATATCATTCTCACTATACCCACAGACGATGTTGAGATTGTGGTCAGATCGCATCATTCTGTCTCTACCCACAGACGATGGTGAGATTGATGTTGTCACATTACATCATTCTGACGCTACACATAGATGATGTTGAGATTGTGGTCTGAATACGTCATTCTGACTCTACCCACAGAAAATGTTGATTTGGCTGCCATCAGACCACAACATTCTGACTCAACGCACGGACGATGATGAGATGGATGTGGTCAGATCACATCATTCTGATTCTACTCACAGACGACGGTGAGATGGATGTGGTCAGGTCAAATCATTCTAACACTACCCACAGACGATGTTGAGATTGTATTTAGATCACATCATTCTGTCTCTACCCATAGACGATGTTGAGATGGACATGGTCAGGTCACATCATTCTGATTCTACTGCAGACGATATTGAGATTGCGGTCATATCGCAGAATCTTTCTGAGTCTACCCATAGACGATGTTGAGATTGTGGTCAGATTGCACCATTCTGACTCTACCCACAGAGGATGATGAGATGAATGTTGTCAGATCACATCATTCTGACTTTACCCATAGACGATGTTGAGATTGTGGTGAGATCTCATGATTCTGACTCTACACCCAGACGATGTTGAGATTGTGGTCAGATCGCATCATTCTGACTCTACCCACAAGACGATGTAGATTTGGAGGTAATCAGATCACTTCAATCTGACTCTACCACAGACAATGGTGAGATGGATGTGGTTGATCACATCATTCTGTCTCTAACCACAGACGATGGTGAGATGGATATTGTCAGATCTCATCATTCTGACTCTACACACAGACGATTGCGAGATGGATGTGCTTAGAGCACATCATTCTGTCTCTACCCACAGACGATAGTGACATTGATGTTGTCAGATTACATCATTCTGACTCTACATATAGACGATGTTGAGATTGTGGTCGGATCACATCATTCTGACTCTACCCAGAGAAAATGTTGGTTTGGCCGTCACCAGACCACATCATTCTGACTCAACGCATGGACGATGGTGAGATGGGTGTGGTCAGATCACATCATTCTGTCTCTACCCACAGACGATAGTGACATTGATGTCGTCAGATTACATCATTCTGACTCTACACATAGACGATGTTGAGATTGTGGTCGGATCACATCATTCTGACTCTACCCATAGACGATTGTCAGATCGATTTGATTAGAGCACATCATTCTGACTCTATGCACAGACGATGCTGAGATGGATGTGATCAGTTCACATCATTCTCCCTCTTCCCACAGATGATGGTGAGGTGGATTTTGTCAGATCATATCATTCTCACTATACCCACAGACGATGTTGAGATTGTGGTCAGATCGCATCATTCTGACTCTACCCACAAGATGATGTTGATTTAGATGTAATCAGATTGCTTCAATCTGACTCTACCACAGACGATGGTGAGATGGATGTGGTTGATCACATCATTCTGTCTCTAACCACAGATGATGGTGAGATGGATGTTGTCAGATCTCATCTTCTGACTTTACCCTTAGACGATGTTGAGATTGTGGTCAGATTACATCATTTTGACTCTACCCACATACGATGATGAGATGGATGTGGTCAGATCACATCATTGTGACTGTACCCACAGACGATGTTAGGATTAGGGACAGATCTTGTCATTCTGACTCTACCCGCAGATGATGTTAATTTGGATGTGGTCAGATCACATCATTCTAAGTCTACCCACAGACAGTGGTGAGATAGATGTGTTTAGATCACTTCAGTCTGTCTCTACCCAGAGACGATGGTGAGATGGATGTTGTCAGATTAAATCATTCTGTTTCTACCCACAGACGATGTTGAGATTGTGGTCAGATCACATTATTCTGACTCTAGCCACAGACGATGTAGATTTGGAGGTAATCAGATCACTTCAATCTGACTCTACCACAGACAATGGTGAGATGGATGTGGTTGATCACATCATTCTGTCTCTAACCACAGACGATGGTGAGATGGATATTGTCAGATCTCATCATTCTGACTCTACACACAGACGATTGCGAGATGGATGTGCTTAGAGCACATCATTCTGTCTCTACCCACAGACGATAGTGACATTGATGTTGTCAGATTACATCATTCTGACTCTACACATAGACGATGTTGAGATTGCGGTCGGATCACATCATTCTGACTCTACCCAGAGAAAATGTTGGTTTGGCCGTCACCAGACCACATCATTCTGACTCAACGCATGGACGATGGTGAGATGGGTGTGGTCAGATCACATCATTCTGTCTCTACCCACAGACGATAGTGACATTGATGTCGTCAGATTACATCATTCTGACTCTACACATAGACGATGTTGAGATTGTGGTCGGATCACATCATTCTGACTCTACACATAGACGATTGTCAGATCGATTTGATTAGAGCACATCATTCTGACTCTATGCACAGACGATGCTGAGATGGATGTGATCAGTTCACATCATTCTCCCTCTTCCCACAGATGATGGTGAGGTGGATTTTGTCAGATCATATCATTCTCACTATACCCACAGACGATGTTGAGATTGTGGTCAGATCGCATCATTCTGACTCTACCCACAAGATGATGTTGATTTAGATGTAATCAGATTGCTTCAATCTGACTCTACCACAGACGATGGTGAGATGGATGTGGTTGATCACATCATTCTGTCTCTAACCACAGATGATGGTGAGATGGATGTTGTCAGATCTCATCATTCTGACTTTACCCTTAGACGATGTTGAGATTGTGGTCAGATCTCATCATTCTGACTCTACACCCAGACGATGTTGAGGTTTTGGTCAAATCACATCATTCTGACTCTACACACAGCTGATCTTGATTTGGATGTGGTCAAATCACATCATTCTGACTCTACACACAGACAATTGTGAGATGGATGTGCTTAGAGCACATCATTCTGTCTCTACCCACAGACGATGGTGACATTGATGTTGTCAGATCACATCATTCTGACTCTACCCACAGACGACGTTGATTTAGATGTCGTCAGATCACGTCATTCTGACTCAACGCACGGACGATGGTGAGATGGATGTGGTCAGATCACATCATTCTGATTCTGCTCACAGACGACGGTGAGATGGATGTGATCAGATCAAATCATTCTAACACTACCCACAGACGATGTTGAGATTGTAGTTGGATCGCATCATTCTGACTCTAACAACAGACGATGTTGATTTGGATGTGGTTGGATCGCATCATTCTGAGTCTACCCACAGAAGATGTTGAATTGGATGTGGTCAGATCGCATCATTCTGAGTCTACCCACAGACGATGTTGAGATTGTGGTCAGTTCTTGTCATACGGATGCTGTTGCTTTGGATGTGGTCGGATGACATCATTCTGACTCGACCCGCAGACGATGGTGAGATGGATGTGTTTAGATCACAATATTCTGTCTCTACCCACAGACAATGATGAGATGGATGTTGTCAGATTACATCATTCTGACTCTACCCATAAACGATGTTGAGATTATGGTTAGATCACATCATTCTGACTCTACCCACAGACGATGTTGAGATTGTGTTCAGTACACATCACTCTGATTTTATTCACAGATGACGTGGAGATGGAATTGGTCAGATCACATCATTCTGAATCTACCCACAGACGATATTGCAATTGTAGTCAGATCGCATCATTCCTACTCTACCCACAGTCGATGTTGATGTGGATGTGGTCAGATCGCATCATTCTGACTCTACCCACAGACGATGTTGAGATTGTTGTCAGATTGCAACATTCTGACTCTATCCATAGACGATCTTGAGATTGTTGTCAGACCACACATTTCTGATTCCAAGGACAGATGATGGTGAGATGTATGTGTTAAGCTCACGTCATTCTGACACCACCCACAGGCAATTTTGAGATTGTGGTCAGATCGCAGTATTCTGACTCTACCCACAGACGATATTGCGATTGTTGTCAGATCATACAATTCTGACTCCAAGGACAGAAGATGGTGAGATGGATGTGGGCAAATCACATCATTCTGATGCTACCCACAGGCGATATTGAGATTGAGGTCTTGAATGACCTTATTTATTTAATGTTCTTGAGAAATTTAATTTTAATTTGACATTTATATCTTGGATTAAATTGTTATATTACTCCCCGGTAGCCTCGGTTTGTACAAATAATTATAGATCTCCTTTTTTTCGTCTTTTTCGTGGTACTAGGCAAGGTTGCCCTCTTAGTCCTTTACTATTTAATATTGCTCTTGAACCTTTAACAATTGCTATTCGTGACTCGCCAAATATTGTTGGTATTACCCGTGGAAACGAAATACATAAATTATCATTATATGCAGATGATTTGTTGTTATACATCTCTAACCCGGAGAAGTCAATTCCTGCTATCCTAGATCTGTTAGCTCAATTTAGTTACTTCTCTGGTTACAAATTGAATCTTAGTAAGAGTGAATTATTCCCTTTAAATAAGCATGTACCTATTTATGGACGTTTACCATTTAAATTGGTTACTGATTCATTTATATATTTAGGGATAACAATTATGAAAAAATATAAAGATTTATTTAAAACTAATTTTTTACCTTTAATTGATCAGATTAAACTTTTATTTACCAAATGGTCCCCAATCTCTTTGTCTTTGATTGGTTGGATTAATGCTATCAAGATGATCATTTTGCCCAAATTTTTGTATATATTCTAATCCGTTCTCAATTTTTATCCCAAAATCTTTTCTGATAACGTAGATTCAAAAATTTCCTCATATATTTGGCAGAATAAAAATCCTAGGTTAGGTAAAAGGTATCTACAGAAATCTAAAAAGGAGGGGGGGCTCGCCCTCCCGAATTTTAGATTCTATTATTGGGCAATTAATATTCGATATTTAAAATTTTGGTTACAAGATTTGGACGCAACTTTAAACCCTCATAGGGTAAATCTTGAATCTAATTCATTTCAAGGGTTTTCCTTGGGTTCGGTTTTAGGAACTTTACTTCCTTTTACTTCTTTTAAATCATATAAACAAATGAACAACCAAATAGTTAAGCATACTTTACGTATATGGTTTCAATTCCGAAGATTTTTTGGGTTTAATCAATTTATTCTAGCAAGTCCTATTATATCAAATTTTCTTTTTCAACCTTCCACGATGGATCAAGCTTACTTTGATTGGAAAACCAAAGGTATAATATCTTTTCGCGATTTATTTTTGGATAATTGTTTTATGTCTTTTGATCAACTCTCTAATAAATATAACTTCAAACAACAGGAATTCTGCAGATGCTGGAAATTCAAGCAACACACATCAAAGTTGCTGGTGAACGCAGCAGGCCAGGCACATCTGTAGGAAGAGGTGCAGTCGACGTTTCAGGCCGAGACCCTTCGTCAGGACTAACTGAAGGAAGAGTGAGTAGGGATTTGAAAATTGGAGGGGGAGGGGGAGATCCAAAATGATAGGAGAAGACAGGAGGGGGAGGGAAGGGATAGAGCCAAGAGCTGGACAGGTGATAGGCAGAAGGGGATACGAGAGGATCATGGGACAGGAGGTCCGGGAAGAAAGACAAGGAGGCGGGGGGAACCCAGAGGAAGGGCAAGAGTATATTCAGAGGGACAGAGGGAGAAAAAGGAGAGTGAGAGAAAGAATGTGTGCATAAAAATAAGTAACAGATGGGGTACGAGGGGGAGGTGGGGCCTTAGCGGAAGTTAGAGAAGTTGATGTTCATGCCATCAGGTTGGAGGCTACCCAGATGGAATATAAGGTGTTGTTCCTCCAGCCTGAGTGTGGCTTCATCTTTACAGTAGAGGAGGCCGTGGATAGACATGTCAGAATGGGAATGGGATGTGGAATTAAAATGTGTGGCCACTGGGAGATCCTGCTTTCTCTGGCGGACAGAGTGTAGATGTTCAGCAAAGCAGTCTCCCAGTCTGCGTTGGGTCTCGCCAATATATAAAAGGCCACATCGGGAGCACCGGATACAGTATATCACCCCAGTCGACTCACAGGTGAAGTGTTGCCTCACCTGGAAGGACTGTTTGGGGCCCTGAATGGTGGTAAGGGAGGAAGTGTAAGGGCATGTGTAGCACTTGTTCCGCTTACACGGACAAGTGCCAGGAGGGAGATCAGTGGGGAGGGATGGGGGGGACGAATGGACAAGGGAGTTGCGTAGGGAGCGATCCCTGCGGAATGCAGGGGGGGGGAGGGAAAGATGTGCTTACTGGTGGGATCCCGTTGGAGGTGGCGGATGTTACGGAGAATAATATGTTAGACCCGGAGGCTGGTGGGGTGGTAGGTGATGACCAGGGGAACCCTATTCCTAGTGGGGTGGCGGGGGGATGGAGTGAGAGCAGATGTACGTGAAATGGGGGAGATGTGTTTAAGAGCAGAGTTGATAGTGGAGGAAGGGAAGCCCCTTTCTTTAAAAAAGGAAGACATCTCCCTCGTCCTAGAATGAAAAGCCTCATCCTGAGAGCAGATGCGGCGGAGACGGAGGAATTGCGAGAAGGGGATGGCGTTTTTGCAAGAGACAGGGTGAGAAGAGGAATAGTCCAGATAGCTGTGAGAGTCAGTAGGCTTATAGTTGACATCAGTGCATAAGCTGTCTCCAGAGACAGAGACAGAAAGATCTAGAAAGGGGAGGGCCGTGTCGGAAATGGACTAGGTAAACTTGAGGGCAGGGTGAAAGTTGGAGGCAAAGTTAATAAAGTCAACGAGTTCTGCATGCGTGCAGGAAGCAGCACCAATGCAGTCGTCGATGTAGTGAAGGAAAAGTGGGGGACAGATACCAGAATAGGCACGGAACATAGATTGTTCCACAAACCCAACAAAAAGGCAGGCATAGCTAGGACCCATACGGGTGCCCATAGCTACACCTTTAGTTTGGAGGAAGTGGGAGGAGCCAAAGGAGAAATTATTAAGAGTAAGGACTAATTCCGCTAGACAGAGCAGAGTGGTGGTAGAGGGGAACTGATTAGGTCTGGAATCCAAAAAGAAGTGTAGAGCTTTGAGACCATCCTGATGGGGGATGGAAATATATAAGGACTGGACATCCATGGTGAAAATAAAGCAGTGGGGGCCAGGGAACTTAAAATCATCGAAAAGTTTAAGAGCGTGAGAAGTGTCACGAACATAGGTCGGAAGGGATTGAACAAGGGGTGATAAAACCGTGTCGAGGTATGCAGAAACGAGTTCGGTGGGGCAGGAGCATTACTGTCTCCCCTAATTTTCCACACCCATATCCAATGGACACTTTGGAAAAAATCTTAGATTTAAATCTCTCTCAGAAAAGTGTAGTAGCAATTATATACAATATAATTATGAACTTATGTCCTGATGCTTCTAACAAAATTAAAGCTGACTGGGAAAGAGAACTTGAGATTAATATACCGACTGAAAAATGGGATAAAATTCTTCAGTTGGTGAATTCATCCTCTGTATGTGCTAAGCATAGGTTGATACAGTTTAAAGTAGTGCACTGGGCTCATATGTCCAAAGATAAACTATCAGATGTCATTCCAAGATAGCTTCTTTAACCCACATCTTTTGGTCATGTCCCTTGTTGGAGAAATATTGGAAAGATATTTTTGATGTTATTTCAATGGTCCTAAATATAGACTTACTACCTCATCCAATTACTGCTATCTTCGGACTACCAATGATAGACTTAAATAATTTAACCTCTTCATCACGAAGGATGATTGCATTTCTTACTTTAATAGCTAGAAGGTCCATTTTGTTGAATTGGAAAGAGATTAACCCTCCTACTGTATTTCATTGGTTTTCACAAACTATGGTGTGTTTGAATTTGGAGAAAATTAGAAGTGCAGTTTATGACCCTTCCATTAAGTTTGAAAAAACTTGGAGGCCATTCATTCAGCATTTTCATTTGATGTAATTTGATCATTTCCAAACTTGTTTTATCTCTCTGAACTGTTGTTGGAGGGGAATGCAGTCGTTGACACTAAGGTTTTCTTCTTTTCCATTTTTAAGTTGTTAGTTTTGCCCAAGTCTTTTAGTTTAGTTGATTAATTTTGTTTTTCTTTGGGGATGGGGTTTGCTTTTTTTTCTTTTGTTTTTTTTTTCTTTTTCATGATTTTTTTTCCAGTTTTTTTTTGCTTTGTATTATCCGTGGTTAGTTCTACATGTTTCGGAGCTTTGTTAATTTACACTACTTGGTTTTGCAATTAGTTTTTTTAAGTGTAACAATATATCTCCTACTATTTGTATTATTGCTATGTTTTGTTTCTATATTTTGAAATTAATAAAAAGATTGAAAAAGAAAGAAAAGAGATTGAGGTCAGATCGCATCATTCTGAGATAAGCCACAGACGATGGTGAGATGGATGTATGCAGATCACGTCATTCTGATTCTACCCACAGACGTTGTTGAATTCTATGTGGTCAGATCACAACATTCTGACTCTACCCTCAGAGGATGTTGAGATTGTGGTCAGATCACATCATTCTGACTCTGCACACAGACGATGTTGAGATTGTGGTCAGATCACTGGCAAATGGCAGATAGACTGGCAAATGACACTTAAAGGATTGACGGTGGATATGCAATGGCAAGCATTTAAAGGTTGCATGGATGAACTACAACAATTGTTCATTCCAGTTTGGCAAAAGAATAAATCAAGGAAGGTAGTGCACCCATGGCTGACAAGAGAAATTAGGGATAGTATCAATTCCAAAGAAGTAGCATACAAATTAGCCAGAAAAAGTGGCTCACCTGAGGACTGGGAGAAATTCAGAGTTCAGCAGAGGAGGGCAAAGGGCTTAATTAGGAAGGGGAAAAAAGATTATGAGAGAAAACTGGCAGGGAACATAAAAACTGACTGTAAAAGCTTTTATAGATATGTAAAAAGGAAAAGACTGGCAAAGGTCCCCGACAGACAGAAACAGGTGAATTGATTATGGGGAGCAAGGACATGGCAGACCAATTGAATAATTATTTTGGTTCTGTCTTCACTAAGGAGGACATAAATAATCTTCCAGAAATAGTAAGGGACAGAGGGTCCAGTGAGATGGAGGAACTGAGTGAAATACATGTTAGTAGGGAAGTGGTGTTAGGTAAATTGAAGGGATTGAAGGCAGATAAATCCCCAGGGCCAGATGGTCTGCATCCCAGAGTGCTTAAGGAAGTAGCCCAAGAAATAGTGGATGCATTAGTGATAATTTTTCAAAACTCGTTAGATTCTGGACTAGTTCCTGAGGATTGGAGGGTGGCTAATGTAACCCCACTTTTTAAAAAAGGAGGGAGAGAGAAACCGGGGAATTATAGGCCGGTTAGCCTAACGTCGGTGGTGGGGAAACTGCTGGAGTCAGTTATCAAGGATGTGATAACAGCACATTTGGAAAGTGGTGAAATGATCGGACAAAGTCAGCATGGATTTGTGAAAGGAAAATCATGTCTGACGAATCTCATAGAATTTTTTGAGGATGTAACTAGTAGAGTGGATAGGGGAGAACCAGTGGATGTGGTATATTTGGATTTTCAAAAGGCTTTTGACAAGGTCCCACACAGGAGATTAGTGTGCAAACTTAAAGCACACGGTATTGGGGGTAAGGTATTGGTGTGGGTGGAGAATTGGTTAGCAGACAGGAAGCAAAGAGTGGGAATAAACGGGACCTTTTCAGAATGGCAGGCGGTGACTAGTGGGGTACCGCAAGGCTCAGTGCTGGGACCCCAGTTGTTTACAATATATATTAATGACTTGGATGAGGGAATTAAATGCAGCATCTCCAAGTTTGCGGATGACACGAAGCTGGGTGGCAGTGTTAGCAGTGAGGAGGATGCTAAGAGGATGCAGGGTGACTTGGATAGGTTGGGTGAGTGGGCAAACTCATGGCAGGATGCAATTTAATGTGGATAAATGTGAAGTTATCCACTTTGGTGGCAAAAATAGGAAAACAGATTATTATCTGAATGGTGGCCGATTAGGAAAAGGGGAGGTGCAACGAGACCTGGGTGTCATTATACACCAGTCATTGAAAGTGGGCATGCAGGTACAGCAGGCGGTGAAAAAGGCGAATGGTATGCTGGCATTTATAGCGAGAGGATTCGAGTACAGGAGCAGGGAAGTACTACTGCAGTTGTACAAGGCCTTGGTGAGACCACACCTGGAGTATTGTGTGCAGTTTTGGTCCCCTAATCTGAGGAAAGACATCTTTGCCATAGAGGGAGTACAAAGAAGGTTCACCAGATTGATTCCTGGGATGGCAGGTCTTTCATATGAAGAAAGACTGGATGAACTGGCCTTGTACTCGTTGGAATTTAGAAGATTGAGGGGGGATCTGATTGAAACGTATAAGATCCTAAAGGGATTGGACAAGCTAGATGCGGGAAGATTGTTCCCGATGTTGGGGAGGTCCAGAACGAGGGGTCACAGTTTGAGGATAGAGGGGAAGCCTTTTAGGACCGAGATTAGGAAAAACTTCTTCACACAGAGAGTGGTGAATCTGTGGAATTCTCTGCCACAGCAAACTGTTGAGGCCAGTTCATTGGCTATGTTTAAGAGGGAGTTAGATATGGCCCTTGTGGCTACAGGGGTCAGGGGGTATGGACGGAAGGCTGGGTTCTGAGTTGGATGATCAACCATGATCATAATAAATGGCGGTGCAGGCTCGAAGGGCCGAATGGCCTACTCCTGCACCTATTTTCTATGTTTCTATGTTTCTATCACATCATTCTCACTCTACTCACAGATGATGTTGATTTGGATGTAATCAGATCCTTCAATCTGACTCCACCCACAGACGATGGTGAGAAGGATGTTTTCAGATTATATCATTCTGACTCTACACACAGACAATGGTGAGATAGATGTGGTCAGATCACATCATTCTCACTCTACCCACAGATGATCCTGAGATTGTGGTCGGATCGCATCATTCTAACACTACGCACAGACGATGTTGATTTGGATGTGGTCAGCACACATCATTCTGTCTCTACCCACACACGATTTTGAGATGGACTTTTTCAGATAACATCATTCTGACTGTACTCACAGACGATGCTGAGATGGATGTTGTCAGTTCACATCATTCTGACTCTACCCATTGACGATGTTTGAGATTGTCGTCAGATCACATCATTCTGACTCTACCCACAGACGAGGTTGATACTGTTGTCAGATCATATCATTCTGACACTAAGCACAGACGATGGTGAGATGGATGTGGTCAGATCACATCATTCTGACTCTATCCACAAACGATGGTGAGATGCATTTGGCCAGATCACAGCATTCTGAATCTTCCCACAGACGATGTTGAGATTGTGTGTCAGATCGCATCATTCTGACTCTACCCACAGACAATGCTGAGATTGTGGTCGGATGGCATCATTCTGACTCTACCCACAGACAATGCTGAGATTGTGGTCGGATGGCATCATTCTGACTCCACACAAAGACCATGTTGATTTGGATGTGGTCAGATCACATCATTCTGACTCTACACACAGATGATGTTGAGATTGTAGTCAGATCGCATCATTCTGACTCTATCCACAGACGAGGTTGATACTGTTGTCAGATCATATCATTCTGACACTAAGCACAGACGATGGTGAGATGGATGTGGTCAGATCACATCATTCTGACTCTATCCACAAACGATGGTGAGATGCATTTGGCCAGATCACAGCATTCTGAATCTTCCCACAGACGATGTTGAGATTGTGTGTCAGATCGCATCATTCTGACTCTACCCACAGACAATGCTGAGATTGTGGTCGGATGGCATCATTCTGACTCTACCCACAGACAATGCTGAGATTGTGGTCGGATGGCATCATTCTGACTCCACACAAAGACCATGTTGATTTGGATGTGGTCAGATCACATCATTCTGACTCTACACACAGATGATGTTGAGATTGTAGTCAGATCGCATCATTCTGACTCTATCCACAGACGAGGTTGATATTGTTCTCAGATGATATCATTCTGAAACTAAGCACAGACGATGGTGAGATGGATGTGGTCAGATCACATCATTCTGACTCTATCCACAAACGATGGTGAGATGGATTTGGCCAGATTACAGCATTCTGACTCTTCCCACAGACGATTTTGAGATTGTGTTCAGATCGCATCACTCCGATTCTACCCAGAGACGATGTTGAGATTATGGTCAGCTCGCATCATTCTGACTCTACCCACAGACGATGTTGAGATTGTGGTCAGTTCTTGTCATTCTGCCTCTACCCACAGATGCTGTTGCTTTGGATGTGGTCTGATGACATCATTCTGACTCGACCCGCAGACAATGGTGAGATGGATGTGTTTAGATCACAATATTCTGTCTCTACCCACAGACAATGATGAGATGGATGTTGTCAGATGACATCATTCTGATTCTACTCACAGATGACGGTGAGATGGAATTGGTCAGATCACATCATTCTGAATCTACCCACACTCGATATTGCAATTGCAGTCAGATCGCATCATTTTTACTCTACCCACAGATGATGTTGATTTGCATGTGTTCAGATCGTATCATTCTGACTCCCCCCAGAGACGATATTGAGATTGTTGTCAGATCATACAATTCTGACACCAAGAACAGAAGATGGTGAGATGGATGTAGTCAGTTCACATTATTCTGTCTCTAACCACAGACGATGGTGACATGGATGTGGTCAGATCACCTCATTCTGTTTCTACCCACAGATGATGGTGAGATGGATGTGGTGAGAGCACATCTTTCTGACGCTACCCACAAATGATGTTGAGATTGTAGTCAGATCACATAATTCTGACTCAACTCACAGACAATGTTGATTTGGATGTGGTCAGATCACATCATTCTGAATGTACCCACAGACAATGGTGAGATAGATGTTTTCAGATCGCATCATTCTGAGTCTACCCATAGACGATATTGAGATTGTGGTCAGATCACATCATTCTGACTCTACCCACAGACTGTGTTGAGATTGTGGACAGATCTTGTCATACTGACTCTACCCACAGATGATGTTGATTTGGATGTGGTCAGATCACATCATTCTGAGGCTACCCACAGATGATTTTGAGATTCTGCTCAGATCAGATCATTCTGACTCTACTCACAGACTATGTTGAGATTGTGGACAGATCTTGTCATGCTGACTCTACCCACAGATGATTTTGATTTGCATATGGTCAGATCGCATCATTCTGAGGCTACCCACAGACTAAGTTGAGATTGTGGTCAGATCCCATCATACTGACTCTACCCACAGACAATGATGATTTGGATGCAGTGAGATCACATCATTCTAACTCTACACACAGACCATCGTGAGATGGATGTGGTTAGATCACATTATTCTGTCTCTACCCGCAGATGATGGTGAGATGGATGTGGTGAGATCACATCATTCTGACGCTACCCAGAAACAATGCTGAGATTGTGGTCAGATCGCATCATTCTGACTCTACCCACAGACGATGTTGAGATTGTGGTCAGATCGTATCATTCTGACTCTAACAACATACGATCCTGAGATTGTAGTCCGATCGCATCATTCTGACACTACCTACAGACGAAGTTGATTTGGATGTGGTCAGCTCACATCATTCTGATTCTACTCACAGACGTCGGTGAATTGGATGTGGTCAGATAACATTATTCTGACACCTCCCACTGATGATGTTGAGATTGTAGTCAGATCGAATCATTCGGACTCTACCCACAGACGATGTTGAATTCTATGTGGTCAGATCACAACATTCTGACTCTACCCTCAGAGGATGTTGAGATTGTGGTCAGATCACATCATTCTGACTCTGCACACAGACGATGTTGAGATTGTGGTCAGATCGCATCATTCTCACTCTACTCACAGACGATGTTGATTTGGATGTGGTCAGCACACATCATTCTGTCTCTACCCACACACGATTTTGAGATGGACTTTTTCAGATCACATCATTCTGACTGTACCCACAGACGATGCTGAGATGGATGTTGTCAGTTCACATCATTCTGACTGTACCCACAGACGATGCTTGAGATTGTCGTCAGATCGCATCATTCTGACTCTACCCACAGACGAGGTTGATATTGTTCTCAGATCATATCATTATGACACTAAGCACAGAGGATGGTGAGATGGATGTGGTCAGATCACATCATTCTGACTCTATCCACAAACGATGGTGAGATGCATTTGGCCAGATCACAGCATTCTGACTCTTCCCACAGACGATGTTGAGATTGTGTGTCAGGTCGCATCATTCTGACTCTACCCACAGACAATGCTGAGATTGTGGTCGGATGGCATCATTCTGACTCTACACAAAGACCATGTTGATTTGGATGTGGTCAGATCACATCATTCTGACTCCACCAACAGCCGATGCTGAGATCGATGTTGTCAGATCACATCATTCTGACTCAACCCATAGACGATGCTTGAGATTGTCGTCAGATCACATCATTCTGACTCTACACACAGATGATGTTGAGATTGTGGTCAGATCGCATCATTCTGACTCTATCCACAGACGAAGTTGATATTGTTCTCAGATCATATCATTCTGAAACTAAGCACAGACGATGGTGAGATGGATGTGGTCAGATCACATCATTCTGACTCTGTCCACAAACGATGGTGAGATGGTTTTGGCCAGATCACAGCATTCTGACTCTTCCCACAGACGATTTTGAGATTGTGTTCAGATCGCATCACTCTGATTCTACCCACAGACGATGTTGAGATTATCGTCAGCTCGCATCATTCTGACTCCACCCATAGACGATGTTGAGATTCTGGTCAGTTCTTGTCATTCTGCCTCTACCCACAGATGCTGTTGCTTTGGATGTGGTCGGATGACATCATTCTGACTCGACCCGCAGACGATGGTGAGGTGGATGTGTTTAGATCACAATATTCTGTCTCTACCCACAGTCAATGATGAGATGGATGTTGTCAGATGACATCATTCTGATTCTACTCACAGATGACGGTGAGATGGAATTGGTCAGATCACATCATTCTGAATCTACCCACACTCGATTTTGCAATTGTAGTCAGATCGCATCATTTTTACTCACCGACGATGGTGACATGGATGTGGTCAGATGGCAACATTCTGACTCTACCCATAGACGATCTTGAGATTGTTGTCAGACCACACATTGCTGATTCCAAGGACAGATGATGGTGAGATGTATATGTTAAGCTCACATCATTCTGACTCCACCCACAGGCGATTTTGAGATTGTGGTCAGATCGCAGCATTCTGACTCTGCCCACAGACGATATTGCGATTGTTGTCAGATCATACAATTTTGACTCCAAAGACAGGAGATGGTGAGATGGATTCAGTCAGTTCACATTATTCTGTCTCTACCCACAGGCAATATTGAAATTGAGGTCAGATCTCATCATTCTGAGACAAGCCTCAGACGATGGTGAGATGGATGTGTTCAGATCACGTCATTCTGATTCTACCCACAGATGTTGTTGAATTCTATGTGGTCAGATGACAACATTCTGACTCTACCCTCAGAGGATGTTGAGATTGTGATCAGATCACATCATTCTGACTCTGCCCACAGACGATGTTGAGATTGTGGTCAGATCGCATCAGTCTGATTCTACCCACAGATGATGTTAAGATAGTGGTCAGATCGCATCGTTCTTACTCTACCCACAGAAAATGATGATTTGGATGTAGTCAGATCACATCATTCTCACTCTACCCACAGATGATCCTGAGATTGTGGTCAGATCATATCAGATGGATGTGGTCGGATCGCATCATTCTAACACTACGCACAGACGATGTTGATTTGGATATGGTCAGCACACATTATTCTGTCTCTACCCACACACGATTTTGAGATGGGCGTTATCAGATCACATCATTCTGACTGTACCCACAGACGATGCTGAGATGGATGTTGTCAGTTCACATCATTCTGACTCAACCCATAGACGATGTTTGAGATTGTCGTCAGATCGCATCATTCTGACTCTACCCACAGACGAGGTTGATATTTTTCTCAGATCATATCATTCTGACACTAAGCACAGATGATGGTGAGATGGATGTGGTCAGATCACATCATTCTGACTCTATCCACAAACGATGGTGAGCTGGATTTGGCCAGATCACAGCATTCTGACTCTTCCCACAGACGATGTTGAGATTGTGTGTCAGATCGCATCATTCTGACTCTACCCACAGACAATGCTGAGATTGTGGTCGGATGGCATCATTCTGACTCTACACAAAGACCATGTTGATTTGGATGTGGTCAGATCACATCATTCTGACTCCACCGACAGCCGATGCTGAGATCGATGTTGTCAGTTCACATCATTCTGACTCAACCCATAGACGATGCTTGAGATTGTCGTCAGATCACATCATTCTGACTCTACACACGATGTTTAGATTGTGGTCAGATCGCATCATTCTGACTCTACCCACAGACGAGGTTGATATTGTTCTCAGATCATATCATTCTGACACTAAGCACAGACGATGGTGAGATGGATGTGGTCAGATCACATCATTCTGACTCTATCCACAAACGATGGTGAGCTGGATTTGGCCAGATCACAGCATTCTGACTCTTCCCACAGACGATGTTGAGATTGTGTGTCAGATCGCATCATTCTGACTCTACCCACAGACAATGCTGAGATTGTGGTCGGATGGCATCATTCTGACTCTGCCCACAGACGATGTTGAGATTGTGGTCAGATCGCATCATTCTGACTCTACCAGCATGCGATCCTGAGATTGTAGTCGGATCGCATCATTCTGACACTACCTATAGACGATGTTGATTTGGATGTGTTCAGATCACATCATCCTGAGTCTTCCCTCAGATGATGGTGAGATGCATGTGATCAGATTACATCATTCTGATTCTACTCACAGACGTCGGTGAATTGGATGTGGTCAGATAACATTATTCTGACACCTCCCACAGATGATGTTGAGATCGTAGTCAGATCGCATCATTCTGACTCTACCCACAGACGATGTTGAGATTGTGGTCAGTTGTTGTCATTCTGCCTCTACCCACAGATGCTGTTGCTTTGGATGTGGTCTGATGACATCATTCTGACTCGACCCGCAGACGATGGTGAGATGGATGTGTTTAGATCACAATATTCTGTCTCTACCCACAGTCAATGATGAGATGGATGTTGTCAGATGACATCATTCTGATTCTACTCACAGATGACGGTGAGATGGAATTGGTCAGATCACATCATTCTGAATCTACCCACACTCGATATTGCAATTGTAGTCAGATCGCATCATTTTTACTCACCGACGATGGTGACATGGATGTGGTCAGATTGCAACATTCTGACTCTACCCATAGACGATCTTGAGATTGTTGTCAGACCACACATTCCTGATTCCAAGGACAGATGATGGTGAGATGTATATGTTAAGCTCACATCATTCTGACTCCACCCACAGGCGATTTTGAGATTGTGGTCAGATCGCAGCATTCTGACTCTGCCCACAGACGATATTGCGATTGTTGTCAGATCATACAATTTTGACTCCAAAGACAGGAGATGGTGAGATGGATTCAGTCAGTTCACATTATTCTGTCTCTACCCACAGGCAATATTGAAATTGAGGTCAGATCGCATCATTCTGAGACAAGCCTCAGACGATGGTGAGATGGATGTGTTCAGATCACGTCATTCTGATTCTACCCACAGATGTTGTTGAATTCTATGTGGTCAGATGACAACATTCTGACTCTACCCTCAGAGGATGTTGAGATTGTGATCAGATCACATCATTCTGACTCTGCCCACAGACGATGTTAAGATAGTGGTCAGATCGCATCGTTCTTACTCTACCCACAGAAAATGATGATTTGGATGTAGTCAGATCACATCATTCTGACTCTACACACAGACGAAGGTAAAATGGATGTGGTTGAATCACATTATTCTGTCTCTACCCACAGACGATGGTGAGATGGATGTGGTCAGATCACATCATTCTCTCTCTACCCACAGACGATCCTGAGATTGTGGTCAGATCATATCAGATGGATGTGGTCGGATCGCATCATTCTAACACTACGCACAGACGATGTTGATTTGGATATGGTCAGCACACATTATTCTGTCTCTACCCACACACGATTTTGAGATGGGCGTTATCAGATCACATCATTCTGACTGTACCCACAGACGATGCTGAGATGGATGTTGTCAGTTCACATCATTCTGACTCTACCCACAGACGAGGTTGATATTGTTCTCAGATCATATCATTCTGACACTAAGCACAGACGATGGTGAGATGGATGTGGTCAGATCACATCATTCTGACTCTTCCCACAGACGATGTTGAGATTGTGTGTCAGATCGCATCATTCTGACTCTACCCACAGACAATGCTGAGATTGTGGTCGGATGGCATCATTCTGACTCTACACAAAGACCATGTTGATTTGGATGTGGTCAGATCACATCATTCTGACTCCACCGACAGCCGATGCTGAGATCGATGTTGTCAGTTCACATCATTCTGACTCAACCCATAGACGATGCTTGAGATTGTCGTCAGATCACATCATTCTGACTCTACACACGATGTTTAGATTGTGGTCAGATCGCATCATTCTGACTCTACCCACAGACGAGGTTGATATTGTTCTCAGATCATATCATTCTGACACTAAGCACAGACGATGGTGAGATGGATGTGGTCAGATCACATCATTCTGACTCTATCCACAAACGATGGTGAGCTGGATTTGGCCAGATCACAGCATTCTGACTCTTCCCACAGACGATGTTGAGATTGTGTGTCAGATCGCATCATTCTGACTCTACCCACAGACAATGCTGAGATTGTGGTCGGATGGCATCATTCTGTCTCTACACAAAGACCATGTTGATTTGGATGTGGTCAGATCACATCATTCTGACTCCACCGACAGCCGATGCTGAGATCGATGTTGTCAGTTCACATCATTCTGACTCAACCCATAGACGATGCTTGAGATTGTCGTCAGATCACATCATTCTGACTCTACACACGATGTTTAGATTGTGGTCAGATCGCATCATTCTGACTCTACCCACAGACGAGGTTGATATTGTTCTCAGATCATATCATTCTGACACTAAGCACAGACGATGGTGAGATGGATGTGGTCAGATCACATCATTCTGACTCTATCCACAAACGATGGTGAGCTGGATTTGGCCAGATCACAGCATTCTGACTCTTCCCACAGACGATGTTGAGATTGTGTGTCAGATCGCATCATTCTGACTCTACCCACAGACAATGCTGAGATTGTGGTCGGATGGCATCATTCTGACTCTGCCCACAGACGATGTTGAGATTGTGGTCAGATCGCATCATTCTGACTCTACCAGCATGCGATCCTGAGATTGTAGTCGGATCGCATCATTCTGACACTACCTATAGACGATGTTGATTTGGATGTGTTCAGATCACATCATCCTGAGTCTTCCCTCAGATGATGGTGAGATGCATGTGATCAGATTACATCATTCTGATTCTACTCACAGACGTCGGTGAATTGGATGTGGTCAGATAACATTATTCTGACACCTCCCACAGATGATGTTGAGATCGTAGTCAGAACGCATCATTCTGACTCTACCCACAGACGATGTTGAGATTGTGGTCAGATCGCATCATTCTGACTCTACCAGCATGCGATCCTGAGATTGTAGTCGGATCGCATCATTCTGACACTACCTATAGACGATGTTGATTTGGATGTGTTCAGATCACATCATCCTGAGTCTTCCCTCAGATGATGGTGAGATGCATGTGATCAGATTACATCATTCTGATTCTACTCACAGACGTCGGTGAATTGGATGTGGTCAGATAACATTATTCTGACACCTCCCACAGATGATGTTGAGATCGTAGTCAGATCGCATCATTCTGACTCTACCCACAGACGATGTTGAGATTGTGGTCAGTTCTTGTCATTCTGCCTCTACCCACAGATGCTGTTGCTTTGGATGTGGTCTGATGACATCATTCTGACTCGACCCGCAGACGATGGTGAGGTGGATGTGTTTAGATCACAATATTCTGTCTCTACCCACAGTCAATGATGAGATGGATGTTGTCAGATGACATCATTCTGATTCTACTCACAGATGACGGTGAGATGGAATTGGTCAGATCACATCATTCTGAATCTACCCACACTCGATATTGCAATTGTAGTCAGATCGCATCATTTTTACTCACCGACGATGGTGACATGGATGTGGTCAGATTGCAACATTCTTACTCTACCCATAGACGATCTTGAGATTGTTGTCAGACCACACATTCCTGATTCCAAGGACAGATGATGGTGAGATGTATATGTTATGCTCACATCATTCTGACTCCACCCACAGGCGATTTTGAGATTGTGGTCAGATCGCAGCATTCTGACTCTGCCCACAGACGATATTGCGATTGTTGTCAGATCATACAATTTTGACTCCAAAGACAGGAGATGGTGAGATGGATTCAGTCAGTTCACATTATTCTGTCTCTACCCACAGGCAATATTGAAATTGAGGTCAGATCGCATCATTCTGAGACAAGCCTCAGACGATGGTGAGATGGATGTGTTCAGATCACGTCATTCTGATTCTACCCACAGATGTTGTTGAATTCTATGTGGTCAGATGACAACATTCTGACTCTACCCTCCGAGGATGTTGAGATTGTGATCAGATCACATCATTCTGACTCTGCCCACAGACGATGTTGAGATTGTGGTCAGATCGCATCATTTTTACTCTATCCACAGATGATGTTTATTCGGATGTAATCAGATCCTTCAATCTGACTCCACCCACAGACGATGGTGAGAAGGATGTTGTCAGATCACATCATTCTGACTCTACGCACAGACGATGGTGAGATGGATGTGGTCAGATCACATCAGTCTGACTCTAACCACAGACCATTTTGAGATTATGGACAGATCGCATCATGCTGATTCTACCCACAGATGATGTTAAGATAGTGGTCAGATCGCATCGTTCTTACTCTACCCACAGAAAATGATGATTTGGATGTAGTCAGATCACATCATTCTGACTCTACACACAGACGAAGGTAAAATGGATGTGGTTGAATCACATTATTCTGTCTCTACCCACAGACGATGGTGAGATGGATGTGGTCAGATCACATCATTCTCACTCTACCCACAGACGATCCTGAGATTGTGGTCAGATCATATCAGATGGATGTGGTCGGATCGCATCATTCTAACACTACGCACAGACGATGTTGATTTGGATATGGTCAGCACACATTATTCTGTCTCTACCCACACACGATTTTGAGATGGGCGTTATCAGATCACATCATTCTGACTGTACCCACAGACGATGCTTGAGATTGTCGTCAGATCGCATCATTCTGACTCTACCCACAGACGAGGTTGATATTGTTCTCAGATCATATCATTCTGACACTAAGCACAGACGATGGTGAGATGGATGTGGTCAGATCACATCATTCTGACTCTATCCACAAACGATGGTGAGCTGGATTTGGCCAGATCACAGCATTCTGACTCTTCCCACAGACGATGTTGAGATTATGTGTCAGATCGCATCATTCTGACTCTACCCACAGACAATGCTGAGATTGTGGTCGGATGGCATCATTCTGACTCTACACAAAGACCATGTTGATTTGGATGTGGTCAGATCACATCATTGTGACACCACCGACAGCCGATGCTGAGATCGATGTTGTCAGTTCACATCATTCTGACTCAACCCATTGACGATGCTTGAGATTGTCGTCAGATCACATCATTCTGACTCTACACACGATGTTTAGATTGTGGTCAGGTCGCATCATTCTGACTCTACCCACAGACGAGGTTGATATTGTTCTCAGATCATATCATTCTGACACTAAGCACAGACGATGGTGAGATGGATGTGGTCAGATCACATCATTCTGACTCTATCCACAAACGATGGTGAGATGGATTTGGCCAGATCACAGCATTCTGACTCTTCCCACAGACGATGTTGAGATTGTGTTCAGATCGCATCATTCTGACTCTACCCACAGACGATGTTGAGATTGTGGTCAGTTCTTGTCATTCTGCCTCTACCCACAGATACTATTGCTTTGGATGTGGTCGGATGACATCATTCTGACACGACCCGCAGACGATGGTGAGATGGATGTGTTTAGATCACAATATTCTGTCTCTACCCACAGACAATGATGAGATGGATGTTGTCAGATTACATCATTCTGACTCTACCCATAAACGATGTTGAGATTATGGTTAGATCACATCATTCTGACTCTACCCACAGATGATGTTGAGATTGTGTTCAGATCACATCATTCTGATTCTACTCACAGATGACGGTGAGATGGAATTGGACAGATCATATCATTCTTACTCTACCCACAGATGATGTTGATTTGCATGTGGTCAGATCGCATCATTCTGACTCTACCCACATATGATGTTGATTTTAATTTGGTCAGATGACATCATTCTGACTCGACCCACATACGATGGTGAGATGGATGTGGTCAGATCACGTCATTCGGATGCTACCCCACAAACATTGTTGACATAAATGTGGTCAGATCACATCATTCTCACTCTCCCCATAGACCATGTTGAGATTGTGGTCAGATCACATCATTCTGACTCTACCCACTGATGATGGTGAGATGGATGTGGTTAGATCACGTCATTCTGATTCTACTCACAGATGATGGTGAGATGGATTCAGTCAGTTCACATTATTCTGTCTCTACCCACAGGCAATATTGAAATTGAGGTCAGATCGCATCATTCTGAGACAAGCCTCAGACGATGGTGAGATGGATGTGTTCAGATCACGTCATTCTGATTCTACTCACAGATGTTGTTGAATTCTATGTGGTCAGATGGCAACATTCTGACTCTACCCTCAGAGGATGTTGAGATTGTGATCAGATCACATCATTCTGACTCTGCCCACAGACGATGTTGAGATTGTGGTCAGATCGCATCATTTTTACTCTATCCACAGATGATGTTTATTCGGATGTAATCAGATCCTTCAATCTGACTCCACCCACAGACGATGGTGAGAAGGATGTTGTCAGATCACATCATTCTGACTCTACGCACAGACGATGGTGAGATGGATGTGGTCAGATCACATCAGTCTGACTCTAACCACAGACCATTTTGAGATTATGGACAGATCGCATCATGCTGATTCTACCCACAGATGATGTTAAGATAGTGGTCAGATTGCATCGTTCTTACTCTACCCACAGAAAATGATGATTTGGATGTAGTCAGATCACATCATTCTGACTCTACACACAGACGAAGGTAAAATGGATGTGGTTGAATCACATTATTCTGTCTCTACCCACAGACGATGGTGAGATGGATGTGGTCAGATCACATCATTCTCTCTCTACCCACAGACGATCCTGAGATTGTGGTCAGATCATATCAGATGGATGTGGTCGGATCGCATCATTCTAACACTACGCACAGACGATGTTGATTTGGATGTGGTCAGCACACATTATTCTGTCTCTACCCACACATGATTTTGAGATGGCGTTATCAGATCACATCATTCTGACTGTACCCACAGACGATGCTTGAGATTGTCGTCAGATCGCATCATTCTGACTCTACACACAGACGAAGGTAAAATGGATGTGGTTGAATCACATTATTCTGTCTCTACCCACAGACGATGGTGAGATGGATGTGGTCAGATCACATCATTCTCACTCTACCCACAGACGATCCTGAGATTGTGGTCAGATCATATCAGATGGATGTGGTCGGATCGCATCATTCTAACACTACGCACAGAAGATGTTGATTTGGATATGGTCAGCACACATTATTCTGTCTCTACCCACACACGATTTTGAGATGGGCGTTATCAGATCACATCATTCTGACTGTACCCACAGACGATGCTGAGATGGATGTTGTCAGTTCACATCATTCTGACTCAACCCATAGACGATGCTTGAGATTGTCGTCAGATCGCATCATTCTGACTCTACCCACAGACGAGGTTGATATTGTTCTCAGATCATATCATTCTGACACTAAGCACAGACGATGGTGAGATGGATGTGGTCAGATCACATCATTCTGACTCTATCCACAAACGATGGTGAGCTGGATTTGGCCAGATCACAGCATTCTGACTCTACCCACAGGCGAGGTTGATATTGTTCTCAGATCATATCATTCTGACACTAACCACAGACGATGGTGAGATGGATTTGGCCAGATCACAGCATTCTGACTCTTCCCACAGACGATTTTGAGATTGTGTGTCAGATCGCATCATTCTGACTCTACCCACAGACAATGCTGAGATTGTGGTCGGATGGCATCATTCTGACTCTACACAAAGACCATGTTGATTTGGATGTGGTCAGATCACATCATTCTGACTCCACCGACAGCCGATGCTGAGATCGATGTTGTCAGTTCACATCATTCTGACTCAACCCATAGACGATGCTTGAGATTGTCGTCAGATCACATCATTCTGACTCTACACACGATGTTTAGATTGTGGTCAGATCGCATCATTCTGACTCTACCCACAGACGAGGTTGATATTGTTCTCAGATCATATCATTCTGACACTAAGCACAGACGATGGTGAGATGGATGTGGTCAGATCACATCATTCTGACTCTATCCACAAACGATGGTGAGATGGATTTGGCCAGATCACACCATTCTGACTCTTCCCACAGACGATGTTGAGATTGTGTTCAGATCGCATCATTCTGACTCTACCCACAGACGATGTTGAGATTGTGGTCAGTTCTTGTCATTCTGCCTCTACCCACAGATGCTGTTGCTTTGGATGTGGTCGGATGACATCATTCTGACTCGACCCGCAGACGATGGTGAGATGGATGTGTTTAGATCACAATATTCTGTCTCTACCCACAGACAATGATGAGATGGATGTTGTCAGATTACATCATTCTTACTCTACCCATAAACGATGTTGAGATTATGGTTAGATGACATCATTCTGACTCTACCCACAGATGATGTTGAGATTGTGTTCAGATCACATCATTCTGATTCTACTCACAGATGACGGTGAGATGGAATTGGACAGATCATATCATTCTTACTCTACCCACAGATGATGTTGATTTTCCATGTGGTCAGATCGCATCATTCTGACTCTACCCACATATGATGTTGATTTTAATTTGGTCAGATGACATCATTCTGACTCGACCCACATACGATGGTGAGATGGATGTGGTCAGATCACGTCATTCGGATTCTACCCCACAAACATTGTTGACATAAATGTGGTCAGATCACATCATTCTCACTCTCCCCATAGACCATGTTGAGATTGTGGTCAGATCACATCATTCTGACTCTACCCACTGATGATGGTGAGATGGATGTGGTTAGATCACGTCATTCTGATTCTACTCACAGACGATGGTGAGAAGGATGTTTTGAGATCACGTCATTCTGATTCTACCCACAGACGTTGTTGACTTGTTTGTGGTCAGATCAAAACATTCTGACTCTACACACAGACGATGGTGAGATGGATGTGGTCAGATCACATCATTATGTCTCTACCCACAGACGATGTTGTGATTGTTGTCAGATAGCATCATTCTGACTTAACCACAGACGATGTTGCTTAGGATGTGGTCACATTACATCATTCAGAACCTACCCACAGACAATGGTGAGATGGATGTGGTTAGATCACATCATTCTGTTTCTACCTACAGACAATGGTGAGATGGATGTTGTCAGAGCATATCATTCTGACTGTACTCACGGACAAAGCTTTTTGGATGTAGTCAGATCACATCATTCTGACTCTACACACAGACGATGGTGAGGTGGATGTGGTCAGATCACATCATTCTGACTCTTCTCACAGAGGATGTTGAGATTGTGTTCAGATCGCATCACTCTGATTCTACCCACAGACAATGTTGAGATTATGGTCAGCTCGCATCATTCTGACTCTACCGACATACGATCCCGAGATTGTGGTTGGATCGTATCCTTCTGACACTACCTACAGACGATGTTGATTTGGATGTGGTCAGATCATATCATCCTGACTCTTCCCTCAGACGATGGTGAGATGGATGTGGTCAGATCTCATCATTCTGATACTACTCACAGACGATGGTGAATTGGATGTGGCCAGATAACATTATTCTGCATATCCCACAGATGATGTTGAGATTGTAGTCAGATCGAATAATTCTGACTCTACCCATAGATGATGTTGATTTGTATATGGTCAGATTGCATCATTTTGACTCCACCCACAGACGATGTTGATTTGGATGTGTCCAGATTACATCATTCTGTCTCTACCCAGAGACAATATTGAGATTGTTGTCAGATCATACAATTCTGACTCCAAGAACAGAAGGTGGTTAGATGGAAATTAATCAGTTCACATTATTCTGTCTCTACCCACAGACGATGGTGAGATGGATGTGGTAAAATCACATCATTCTGACGCTACCCACAGGCGATATTGAGATTGAGGTCAGATCGCATCATTCTGAGACAAGCCACAGATGATGGAGAGATGGATGTGTTCAGATACGTCATTCTGATTCTAACCACAGACGTTGTTGACTTCTATGTGGTCATATCACATCATTCTGACTCTGCCCACAGACGATGTTGAGATTGTGGTCAGATCGCATCATTCTGACTCTACCCACAGATGATGTTGATTTGGATGTAATCAGATCCTTCAATCTGACTCTACCCACAGACGATGGTGAGAAGGATGTTGTCAGATCACATCATTCTGACTCTACGCATAGACAATGGTGAGATGGATGTGGTCAGATCACATCATTCTGACTCTACCCACAGACCATTTTGAGATTATGGACAGATGGCATCGTGCTGATTCTACCCACAGATGATGTTGAGATAGTGGTCAGATCGCATCATTCTGACTCTGCCCACAGACAATGATGATTTGAATGTAGTCAGATCACATTATTCTGATTCTACACACAGACGAAGGTGAAGTGGATGTGGTTGAATCACAGTATTCTGTCTCTACCCACAGACGATGGTGAGATGGATGTGGTCAGATCACTTCATTCTGACTCTACCCACAGACATTCCTGAGATTGTGGTTGGATTGCATCATTCTAACACTACGCATAGACGATGTTGATTTGGATGTGGTCAGAACACATCATTCTGTCTCTACCCAGACACGATTTTGAGATGGATGTTATCAGATCACATCATTCTGACTGTACCCACAGACGATGCTGAGATGGATGTTGTCAGATCACATTATTCTGATTTTACCCATAGACAATGTTTGAGATTGTCGTCAGATCACATCATTCTGACTCTACCCACAGGCGAGGTTGATATTGTTCTCAGATCATATCATTCTGACACTAAGCACAGACAATGGTGAGATGGATGTGGTCAGACCACATCATTCTGACTCTATCCACAAACAATGGTGAGATGGATGTGGCCAGATCACAGCATTCTGACTCTACCCACAGGTGAGGTTGATATTGTTCTCAGATCATACCATTCTGACACTAAGCACAGACGATGGTGAGATGGGTGTGGTCAGACCACATCATTCTGACTCTATCCACAAACAATGGTGAGATGGATGTGGCCAGGTCACAGCATTCTGACTCTACCCACAGGCGAGGTTGATATTGTTCTCAGATCATATCATTCTGACACTAAGCACAGACGATGGTGAGATGGATGTGGTCAGACCACATCATTCTGACTCTATCCACAAACAATGGTGAGATGGATGTGGCCAGATCACAGCATTCTGACTCTTCCCACAGATGATGTTGAGATCGTGTTTAGATCGCATCACTCTGACTCTACCCACAGACGATGTTGAGATTGTGGTCAGATCGCATCGTTCTGACTCTACCCACAGGCGAGGTTGATATTGTTCTCAGATCACATCATTCTGACACTAAGCACAGACGATGGTGAGATGGATGTGGTCAGACCACATCATTCTGACTCTATCCACAAACAATGGTGAGATGGATGTGGCCAGATCACAGCATTCTGACTCTTTCCACAGACGATGTTGAGATCGTGTTTAGATCGCATCACTCTGACTCTACCCACAGACGATGTTGAGATTGTGGTCAGATCGCATCATTCTGACTCTACCCACAGGCGAGGTTGATATTGTTCTCAGATCATATCATTCTGACACTAAGCACAGACGATGGTGAGATGGATGTGTTCAGATCACGTCATTCTGATTCTACCCACAGATGTTGTTGAATTCTATGTGGTCAGATGACAACATTCTGACTCTACCCTCAGAGGATGTTGAGATTGTGATCAGATCACATCATTCTGACTCTGCCCACAGACGATGTTGAGATTGTGGTCAGATCGCATCATTTTTACTCTATCCACAGATGATGTTTATTCGGATGTAATCAGATCCTTCAATCTGACTCCACCCACAGACGATGGTGAGAAGGATGTTGTCAGATCACATCATTCTGACTCTACGCACAGACGATGGTGAGATGGATGTGGTCAGATCACATCAGTCTGACTCTAACCTCAGACCATTTTGAGATTATGGACAGATCGCATCATGCTGTTTCTACCCACAGATGATGTTAAGATAGTGGTCAGATCGCATCGTTCTTACTCTACCCACAGAAAATGATGATTTGGATGTAGTTAGATCACATCATTCTGACTCTACACACAGACGAAGGTAAAATGGATGTGGTTGAATCACATTATTCTGTCTCTACCCACAGACGATGGTGAGATGGATGTGGTCAGTTCACATCATTCTCACTCTACCCACAGACGATCCTGAGATTGTGGTCAGATCATATCAGATGGATGTGGTCGGATTGCATCATTCTAACACTACGCACAGACGATGTTGATTTGGATATGGTCAGCACACATTATTCTGTCTCTACCCACACAAGATTTTGAGATGGGCGTTATCAGATCACATCATTCTGACTGTACCCACAGACGATGCTGAGATGGATGTTGTCAGTTCACATCATTCTGACTCAACCCATAGACGATGCTTGAGATTGTCGTCAGATCGCATCATTCTGACTCTACCCACAGACGAGGTTGATATTGTTCTCAGATCATATCATTCTGACACTAAGCACAGACGATGGTGAGATGGATGTGGTCAGATCACATCATTCTGACTCCATCCACAAACGATGGTGAGCTGGATTTGGCCAGATCACAGCATTCTGACTCTTCCCACAGACGATGTTGAGATTATGTGTCAGATCGCATCATTCTGACTCTACCCACAGACAATGCTGAGATTGTGGTCGGATGGCATCATTCTGACTCTACACAAAGACCATGTTGATTTGGATGTGGTCAGATCACATCATTCTGACTCCACCGACAGCCGATGCTGAGATCGATGTTGTCAGTTCACATCATTCTGACTCAACCCATAGACGATGCTTGAGATTGTCGTCAGATCACATCATTCTGACTCTACACACGATGTTTAGATTGTGGTCAGATCGCATCATTCTGACTCTACCCACAGACGAGGTTGATATTGTTCTCAGATCATATCATTCTGACACTAAGCACAGACGATGGTGAGATGGATGTGGTCAGATCACATCATTCTGACTCTATCCACAAACGATGGTGAGATGGATTTGGCCAGATCACAGCATTCTGACTCTTCCCACAGACGATGTTGAGATTGTGGTCAGTTCTTGTCATTCTGCCTCTACCCACAGATGCTGTTGCTTTGGATGTGGTCGGATGACATCATTCTGACTCGACCCGCAGACGATGGTGAGATGGATGTGTTTAGATCACAATATTCTGTCTCTACCCACAGACAATGATGAGATGGATGTTGTCAGATTACATCATTCTGACTCTACCCATAAACGATGTTGAGATTATGGTTAGATCACATCATTCTGACTCTACCCACAGATGATGTTGAGATTGTGTTCAGATCACATCATTCTGATTCTACTCACAGATGACGGTGAGATGGAATTGGACAGATCATATCATTCTTACTCTACCCACAGATGATGTTGATTTGCATGTGGTCAGATCGCATCATTCTGACTCTACCCACATATGATGTTGATTTTAATTTGGTCAGATGACATCATTCTGACTCGACCCACATACGATGGTGAGATGGATGTGGTCAGATCACGTCATTCGGATTCTACCCCACAAACATTGTTGACATAAATGTGGTCAGATCACATCATTCTCACTCTCCCCATAGACCATGTTGAGATTGTGGTCAGATCACATCATTCTGACTCTACCCACTGATGATGGTGAGATGGATGTGGTTAGATCACGTCATTCTGATTCTACTCACAGACGATGGTGAGATGGATGTTTTGAGATCACGTCATTCTGATTCTACCCACAGACGTTGTTGACTTGTTTGTGGTCAGATCAAAACATTCTGACTCTACACACAGACGATGGTGATATGGATGTGGTAAAATCACATCATTCTGACGCTACCCACAGGCGATATTGAGATTGAGGTCAGATCGCATCATTCTGAGACAAGCCACAGATGATGGAGAGATGGATGTGTTCAGATACGTCATTCTGATTCTAACCACAGACGTTGTTGACTTCTATGTGGTCATATCACATCATTCTGACTCTGCCCACAGACGATGTTGAGATTGTGGTCAGATCGCATCATTCTGACTCTACCCACAGATGATGTTGATTTGGATGTAATCAGATCCTTCAATCTGACTCTACCCACAGACGATGGTGAGAAGGATGTTGTCAGATCACATCATTCTGACTCTACGCATAGACAATGGTGAGATGGATGTGGTCAGATCACATCATTCTGACTCTACCCACAGACCATTTTGAGATTATGGACAGATGGCATCGTGCTGATTCTACCCACAGATGATGTTGAGACGGTGGTCAGATCGCATCATTTTGACTCTGCCCACAGACAATGATGATTTGAATGTAGTCAGATCACATTATTCTGATTCTACACACAGACGAAGGTGAAGTGAATGTGGTTGAATCACAGTATTCTGTCTCTACCCACAGACGATGGTGAGATGGATGTGGTCAGATCACCTCATTCTGACTCTACCCACAGACATTCCTGAGATTGTGGTTGGATTGCATCATTCTAACACTACGCATAGACGATGTTGATTTGGATGTGGTCAGAACACATCATTCTGTCACTAGCCAGACACGATTTTGAGATGGATGTTATCAGATCACATCATTCTGACTGTACCCACAGACGATGCTGAGATGGATGTTGTCAGATCACATTATTCTGATTTTACCCATAGACAATGTTTGAGATTGTCGTCAGATCACATCATTCTGACTCTACCCACAGGCGAGGTTGATATTGTTCTCAGATCATATCATTCTGACACTAAGCACAGACAATGGTGAGATGGATGTGGTCAGACCACATCATTCTGACTCTATCCACAAACAATGGTGAGATGGATGTGGCCAGATCACAGCATTCTGACTCTACCCACAGGTGAGGTTGATATTGTTCTCAGATCATACCATTCTGACACTAAGCACAGACGATGGTGAGATGGGTGTGGTCAGACCACATCATTCTGACTCTATCCACAAACAATGGTGAGATGAATGTGGCCAGATCACAGCATTCTGACTCTTCCCACAGATGATGTTGAGATCGTGTTTAGATCGCATCACTCTGACTCTACCCACAGACGATGTTGAGATTGTGGTCAGATCGCATCATTCTGACTCTACCCACAGGCGAGGTTGATACTGTTCTCAGATCATATCATTCTGACACTAAGCACAGACGATGGTGAGATGGATGTGGTCAGACCACATCATTCTGATTCTATCCACAAACAATGGTGAGATGGATGTGGCCAGATCACAGCATTCTGACTCTTTCCACAGACGATGTTGAGATCGTGTTTAGATCGCATCACTCTGACTCTACCCACAGACGATGTTGAGATTGTGGTCAGATCGCATCATTCTGACTCTACCCACAGGCGAGATTGATATTGTTCTCAGATCATATCATTCTGACACTAAGCACAGACGATGGTGAGATGGATGTGGTCAGACCACATCATTCTGACTCTATCCACAAACAATGGTGAGATGGATGTGGCCAGATCACAGCATTCTGACTCTACCCACAGGCGAGGTTGATATTGTTCTCAGATCATATCATTCTGACACTAAGCACAGACGATGGTGAGATGGATGTGGTCAGACCACATCATTCTGACTCTATCCACAAACAATGGTGAGATGGATGTGGCCAGATCACAGCATTCTGACTCTTCCCACAGATGATGTTGAGATCGTGTTTAGATCGCATCACTCTGACTCTACCCACAGACGATGTTGAGATTGTGGTCAGATCGCATCATTCTGACTCTACCCACAGGCTAGGTTGATATTGTTCTCAGATCATATCATTCTGACACTAAGCACAGACGATGGTGAGATGGATGTGTTCAGATCACGTCATTCTGATTCTACCCACAGATGTTGTTGAATTCTATGTGGTCAGATGACAACATTCTGACTCTACCCTCCGAGGATGTTGAGATTGTGATCAGATCACATCATTCTGACTCTGCCCACAGACGATGTTGAGATTGTGGTCAGATCGCATCATTTTTACTCTATCCACAGATGATGTTTATTCGGATGTAATCAGATTCTTCAATCTGACTCCACCCACAGACGATGGTGAGAAGGATGTTGTCAGATCACATCATTCTGACTCTACGCACAGACGATGGTGAGATGGATGTGGTCAGATCACATCAGTCTGACTCTAACCACAGACCATTTTGAGATTATGGACAGATCGCATCATGCTGATTCTACCCACAGATGATGTTAAGATAGTGGTCAGATCGCATCGTTCTTACTCTACCCACAGAAAATGATGATTTGGATGTAGTCAGATCACATCATTCTGACTCTACACACAGACGAAGGTAAAATGGATGTGGTTGAATCACATTATTCTGTCTCTACCCACAGACGATGGTGAGATGGATGTGGTCAGATCACATCATTCTCACTCTACCCACAGACGATCCTGAGATTGTGGTCAGATCATATCAGATGGATGTGGTCGGATCGCATCATTCTAACACTACGCACAGACGATGTTGATTTGGATATGGTCAGCACACATTATTCTGTCTCTACCCACACACGATTTTGAGATGGCGTTATCAGATCACATCATTCTGACTGTACCCACAGACGATGCTTGAGATTGTCGTCAGATCGCATCATTCTGACTCTACCCACAGACGAGGTTGATATTGTTCTCAGATCATATCATTCTGACACTAAGCACAGACGATGGTGAGATGGATGTGGTCAGATCACATCATTCTGACTCTATCCACAAACGATGGTGAGCTGGATTTGGCCAGATCACAGCATTCTGACTCTTCCCACAGACGATGTTGATATTATGTGTCAGATCGCATCATTCTGACTCTACCCACAGACAATGCTGAGATTGTGGTCGGATGGCATCATTCTGACTCTACACAAAGACCATGTTGATTTGGATGTGGTCAGATCACATCATTCTGACTCCACCGACAGCCGATGCTGAGATCGATGTTGTCAGTTCACATCATTCTGACTCAACCCATTGACGATGCTTGAGATTGTCGTCAGATCACATCATTCTGACTCTACACACGATGTTTAGATTGTGGTCAGATCGCATCATTCTGACTCTACCCACAGACGAGGTTGATATTGTTCTCAGATCATATCATTCTGACACTAAGCACAGACGATGGTGAGATGGATGTGGTCAGATCACATCATTCTGACTCTATCCACAAACGATGGTGAGATGGATTTGGCCAGATCACAGCATTCTGACTCTTCCCACAGACGATGTTGAGATTGTGTTCAGATCGCATCATTCTGACTCTACCCACAGACGATGTTGAGATTGTGGTCAGTTCTTGTCATTCTGCCTCTACCCACAGATACTGTTGCTTTGGATGTGGTCGGATGACATCATTCTGACTCGACCCGCAGACGATGGTGAGATGGATGTGTTTAGATCACAATATTCTGTCTCTACCCACAGACAATGATGAGATGGATGTTGTCAGATTACATCATTCTGACTCTACCCATAAACGATGTTGAGATTATGGTTAGATCACATCATTCTGACTCTACCCACAGATGATGTTGAGATTGTGTTCAGATCACATCATTCTGATTCTACTCACAGATGACGGTGAGATGGAATTGGACAGATCATATCATTCTTACTCTACCCACAGATGATGTTGATTTGCATGTGGTCAGATCGCATCATTCTGACTCTACCCACATATGATGTTGATTTTAATTTGGTCAGATAACATCATTCTGACTCGACCCACATACGATGGTGAGATGGATGTGGTCAGATCACGTCATTCGGATTCTACCCCACAAACATTGTTGACATAAATGTGGTCAGATCACATCATTCTCACTCTCCCCATAGACCATGTTGAGATTGTGGTCAGATCACATCATTCTGACTCTACCCACTGATGATGGTGAGATGGATGTGGTTAGATCACGTCATTCTGATTCTACTCACAGACGATGGTGAGATGGATGTTTTGAGATCACGTCATTCTGATTCTACCCACAGACGTTGTTGACTTGTTTGTGGTCAGATCAAAACATTCTGACTCTACACACAGACGATGGTGAGATGGATGTGGTAAAATCACATCATTCTGACGCTACCCACAGGCGATATTGAGATTGAGGTCAGATCGCATCATTCTGAGACAAGCCACAGATGATGGAGAGATGGATGTGTTCAGATACGTCATTCTGATTCTAACCACAGACGTTGTCGACTTCTATGTGGTCATATCACATCATTCTGACTCTGCCCACAGACGATGTTGAGATTGTGGTCAGATCGCATCATTCTGACTCTACCCACAGTTGATGTTGATTTGGATGTAATCAGATCATTCAATCTGACTCTACCCACAGACGATGGTGAGAAGGATGTTGTCAGATCACATCATTCTGACTCTACGCATAGACAATGGTGAGATGGATGTGGTCAGATCACATCATTCTGACTCTACCCACAGACCATTTTGAGATTATGGACAGATGGCATCGTGCTGATTCTACCCACAGATGATGTTGAGATAGTGGTCAGATCGCATCATTCTGACTCTGCCCACAGACAATGATGATTTGAATGTAGTCAGATCACATTATTCTGATTCTACACACAGACGAAGGTGAAGTGGATGTGGTTGAATCACAGTATTCTGTCTCTACCCACAGACGATGGTGAGATGGATGTGGTCAGATCACTTCATTCTGACTCTACCCACAGACATTCCTGAGATTGTGGTTGGATTGCATCATTCTAACACTACGCATAGACGATGTTGATTTGGATGTGGTCAGAACACATCATTCTGTCTCTACCCAGACACGATTTTGAGATGGATGTTATCAGATCACATCATTCTGACTGTACCCACAGACGATGCTGAGATGGATGTTGTCAGATCACATTATTCTGATTTTACCCATAGACAATGTTTGAGATTGTCGTCAGATCACATCATTCTGACTCTACCCACAGGCGATGTTGATATTGTTCTCAGATCATATCATTCTGATGCTAAGCACAGACAATGGTGAGATGGATGTGGTCAGACCACATCATTCTGACTCTATCCACAAACAATGGTGAGATGGATGTGGCCAGATCACAGCATTCTGACTCTACCCACAGGTGAGGTTGATATTGTTCTCAGATCATACCATTCTGACACTAAGCACAGACGATGGTGAGATGGGTGTGGTCAGACCACATCATTCTGACTCTATCCACAAACAATGGTGAGATGGATGTGGCCAGATCACAGCATTCTGACTCTACCCACAGGCGAGGTTGATATGGTTCTCAGATCATATCATTCTGACACTAAGCACAGACGATGGTGAGATGGATGTGGTCAGACCACATCATTCTGACTCTATCCACAAACAATGGTGAGATGGATGTGGCCAGATCACAGCATTCTGACTCTTCCCACAGATGATGTTGAGATCGTGTTTAGATCGCATCACTCTGACTCTACCCACAGACGATGTTGAGATTGTGGTCAGATCGCATCATTCTGACTCTACCCACAGGCGAGGTTGATATTGTTCTCAGATCATATCATTCTGACACTAAGCACAGACGATGGTGAGATGGATGTGGTCAGACCACATCATTCTGACTCTATCCACAAACAATGGTGAGATGGATGTGGCCAGATCACAGCATTCTGACTCTTTCCACAGACGATGTTGAGATCGTGTTTAGATCGCATCACTCTGACTCTACCCACAGACGATGTTGAGATTGTGGTCAGATCGCATCATTCTGACTCTACCCACAGGCGAGGTTGATATTGTTCTCAGATCATATCATTCTGACACTAAGCACAGACAATGGTGAGATGGATGTGGTCAGACCACATCATTCTGACTCTATCCACAAACAATGGTGAGATGGATGTGGCCAGATCACAGCATTCTGACTCTACCCACAGGTGAGGTTGATATTGTTCTCAGATCATACCATTCTGACACTAAGCACAGACGATGGTGAGATGGGTGTGGTCAGACCACAGCATTCTGACTCTACCCACAGGCGAGGTTGATATTGTTCTCACATCATATCATTCTGACACTAAGCACAGACGATGGTGAGATGGATGTGGTCAGACCACATCATTCTGACTCTATCCACAAACAATGGTGAGATGGATGTGGCCAGATCACAGCATTCTGACTCTTCCCACAGATGATGTTGAGATCGTGTTTAGATCGCATCACTCTGACTCTACCCACAGACGATGTTGAGATTGTGGTCAGATCGCATCATTCTGACTCTACCCACAGGCGAGGTTGATATTGTTCTCAGATCATATCATTCTGACACTAAGCACAGACGATGGTGAGATGGATGTGGTCAGACCACATCATTCTGACTCTATCCACAAACAATGGTGAGATGGATGTGGCCAGATCACAGCATTCTGACTCTTTCCACAGACGATGTTGAGATCGTGTTTAGATCGCATCACTCTGACTCTACCCACAGACGATGTTGAGATTGTGGTCAGATCGCATCATTCTGACTCTACCCACAGATGATGTTGATTTGGATGTAATCAGATCCTTCAATCTGACTCTACCCACAGACGATGGTGAGAAGGATGTTGTCAGATCACATCATTCTGACTCTACGCATAGACAATGGTGAGATGGATGTGGTCAGATCACATCATTCTGACTCTACCCACAGACCATTTTGAGATTATGGACAGATGGCATCGTGCTGATTCTACCCACAGATGATGTTGAGATAGTGGTCAGATCGCATCATTCTGACTCTGCCCACAGACAATGATGATTTGAATGTAGTCAGATCACATTATTCTGATTCTACACACAGACGAAGGTGAAGTGGATGTGGTTGAATCACAGTATTCTGTCTCTACCCACAGACGATGGTGAGATGGATGTGGTCAGATCACATCATTCTGACTCTACCCACTGATGATGGTGAGATGGATGTGGTTAGATCACGTCATTCTGATTCTACTCACAGACGATGGTGAGATGGATGTTTTGAGATCACGTCATTCTGATTCTACCCACAGACGTTGTTGACTTGTTTGTGGTCAGATCAAAACATTCTGACTCTACACACAGACGATGGTGAGATGGATGTGGTAAAATCACATCATTCTGACGCTACCCACAGGCGATATTGAGATTGAGGTCAGATCGCATCATTCTGAGACAAGCCACAGATGATGGAGAGATGGATGTGTTCAGATACGTCATTCTGATTCTAACCACAGACGTTGTTGACTTCTATGTGGTCATATCACATCATTCTGACTCTGCCCACAGACGATGTTGAGATTGTGGTCAGATCGCATCATTCTGACTCTACCCACAGATGATGTTGATTTGGATGTAATCAGATCCTTCAATCTGACTCTACCCACAGACGATGGTGAGAAGGATGTTGTCAGATCACATCATTCTGACTCTACGCATAGACAATGGTGAGATGGATGTGGTCAGATCACATCATTCTGACTCTACCCACAGACCATTTTGAGATTATGGACAGATGGCATCGTGCTGATTCTACCCACAGATGATGTTGAGATAGTGGTCAGATCGCATCATTCTGACTCTGCCCACAGACAAGGATGATTTGAATGTAGTCAGATCACATTATTCTGATTCTACACACAGACGAAGGTGAAGTGGATGTGGTTGAATCACAGTATTCTGTCTCTACCCACAGACGATGGTGAGATGGATGTGGTCAGATCACTTCATTCTGACTCTACCCACAGACATTCCTGAGATTGTGGTTGGATTGCATCATTCTAACACTACGCATAGACGATGTTGATTTGGATGTGGTCAGAACACATCATTCTGTCTCTACCCAGACACGATTTTGAGATGGATGTTATCAGATCACATCATTCTGACTGTACCCACAGACGATGCTGAGATGGATGTTGTCAGATCACATTATTCTGATTTTACCCATAGACAATGTTTGAGATTGTCGTCAGATCACATCATTCTGACTCTACCCACAGGCGAGGTTGATATTGTTCTCAGATCATATCATTCTGATACTAAGCACAGACAATGGTGAGATGGATGTGGTCAGACCACATCATTCTGACTCTATCCACAAACAATGGTGAGATGGATGTGGCCAGATCACAGCATTCTGACTCTACCCACAGGTGAGGTTGATATTGTTCTCAGATCATACCATTCTGACACTAAGCACAGACGATGGTGAGATGGGTGTGGTCAGACCACATCATTCTGACTCTATCCACAAACAATGGTGAGATGGATGTGGCCAGATCACAGCATTCTGACTCTACCCACAGGCGAGGTTGATATTGTTCTCAGATCATATCATTCTGACACTAAGCACAGACGATGGTGAGATGGATGTGGTCAGACCACATCATTCTGACTCTATCCACAAACAATGGTGAGATGGATGTGGCCAGATCACAGCATTCTCACTCTTCCCACAGATGATGTTGAGATCGTGTTTAGATCGCATCACTCTGACTCTACCCACAGACGATGTTGAGATTGTGGTCAGATCGCATCATTCTGACTCTACCCACAGGCGAGGTTGATATTGTTCTCAGATCATATCATTCTGACACTAAGCACAGACGATGGTGAGATGGATGTGGTCAGACCACATCATTCTGACTCTATCCACAAACAATGGTGAGATGGATGTGGCCAGATCACAGCATTCTGACTCTTTCCACAGACGATGTTGAGATCGTGTTTAGATCGCATCACTCTGACTCTACCCACAGACGATGTTGAGATTGTGGTCAGATCGCATCATTCTGACTCTACCCACAGGCGAGGTTGATATTGTTCTCAGATCATATCATTCTGACACTAAGCACAGACAATGGTGAGATGGATGTGGTCAGACCACATCATTCTGACTCTATCCACAAACAATGGTGAGATGGATGTGGCCAGATCACAGCATTCTGACTCTACCCACAGGTGAGGTTGATATTGTTCTCAGATCATACCATTCTGACACTAAGCACAGACGATGGTGAGATGGGTGTGGTCACACCACAGCATTCTGACTCTACCCACAGGCGAGGTTGATATTGTTCTCACATCATATCATTCTGACACTAAGCACAGACGATGGTGAGATGGATGTGGTCAGACCACATCATTCTGACTCTATCCACAAACAATGGTGAGATGGATGTGGCCAGATCACAGCATTCTGACTCTTCCCACAGATGATGTTGAGATCGTGTTTAGATCGCATCACTCTGACTCTACCCACAGACGATGTTGAGATTGTGGTCAGATCGCATCATTCTGACTCTACCCACAGGCGAGGTTGATATTGTTCTCAGATCATATCATTCTGACACTAAGCACAGACGATGGTGAGATGGATGTGGTCAGACCACATCATTCTGACTCTATCCACAAACAATGGTGAGATGGATGTGGCCAGATCACAGCATTCTGACTCTTTCCACAGACGATGTTGAGATCGTGTTTAGATCGCATCACTCTGACTCTACCCACAGACGATGTTGAGATTGTGGTCAGATCGCATCATTCTGACTCTACCCACAGATGATGTTGATTTGGATGTAATCAGATCCTTCAATCTGACTCTACCCACAGACGATGGTGAGAAGGATGTTGTCAGATCACATCATTCTGACTCTACGCATAGACAATGGTGAGATGGATGTGGTCAGATCACATCATTCTGACTCTACCCACAGACCATTTTGAGATTATGGACAGATGGCATCGTGCTGATTCTACCCACAGATGATGTTGAGATAGTGGTCAGATCGCATCATTCTGACTCTGCCCACAGACAATGATGATTTGAATGTAGTCAGATCACATTATTCTGATTCTACACACAGACGAAGGTGAAGTGGATGTGGTTGAATCACAGTATTCTGTCTCTACCCACAGACGATGGTGAGATGGATGTGGTCAG